>NW_027464586.1:29558487-29870709 GCF_043290135.1 Rhipicephalus microplus
AGCTACAGAGAGCACGGCGGCCGCTTGATAAATTCGAGGCGGTCGACAACTGAATTTCAGTCTGCTCAGATTTGGGTGCACATTAAAGAACCCCAGGTGGTCAAAATTTCAAAAGCCCTCCACTACGGCGTCTGTCATAATCATATGGTGGTTTTGGGACCTTAAATCCCGCATATCAATCAATATACACAGGTGCGTATACAAATATGGTGCATGACTTGGACGCTGACGCCGGCGGCAAAATCCAGCTGAGAGTGTCTATATAATTTCTATCGCAATAAAAATTTCAATAAGAAAGTTGTAGATCGGAATTCAAAACATCCGATTAGACAGTTTCAAAGTTTATATTTGTCAGGTATTACTGTTTTCTTGCTAATTAAAAATGCCGACGAATACAAAAGATACCACGTGACAAACCCACTCGTGCGCGAGTGCGCACAATGATTCTAGTGCTCCCTAACGTTCCACGTACCATTGCAAATGGTACGTGAAACGTTAGGGAACCATTGCAATGGGGCAAATGCTACGTTCCACGTAGCGTTTGCCCCATTGTGCTATCTCCGCAGGGCCGCAACGATGGCGGTGGCTTTACGATGAACATGTTTTGCTATCAGCTACAAAAACGATAACTACTGTGACTGCCTGTCGCTGTCATGAACTGGTGCGAGGAAAGCATTCGATTCGTATGCGGAACGTATGGAGCACTAGAATCAACGTGCGCATTGACGCGCGAGCGAGTTTATCACGTGGCATTTTTTGTATTTTGCGGGCATTTGTAATTAGCAAGAAAACACTAATACTTGACAAATATAAAGCTCAAAACTATCTATTTGGGCGTTTTGCAAACCGATATACAACTTCTCATTGAATTTTTTTATCCATCTTCCTTCCTTCCTTCAAAAGTTAGTTAAGTAAACACATTTAAATAAACAATAATTGAGAACACAAATATTGGGTAACTCCCGGCAACAGTGAGCAACATGCATTTGGTCACGTCGTAATTACGTGTTCCGGCATATTTTTAAACTTTGGCTAAAATTACGTGGGACACCTTGTATATGAAAACTCAAGAAAGAAAAAAAAATTGGCAGCATATCCACGGAGTGAATAGTTGAGAGTAGGGTGAAGCATTTGTCCGTCCATTCGTTCTTGCTGCCGTACGTCCATGTGTCGTCTGTGTGACTGTCCTTGCGTCCATCTGCCCGTCCTTCCGTGCGTCTGTTCGTGCGTCCGTCCCTGCGTTCGTCTATGCATCCGCCCTTACGTCCGTTCATGCGTTCATCCATGCATCTGTCTGTGTTTCCGTTCGTCCATTTATTCAACACTCCAAGTACCACCATCTCGCATCTTTTTATCATATATTCCCCATATAGAAGCACCGCCATCCACATCCAGTGGACATTCCAAGGACTAAACGAGAGGACTAAATGAGAGGACTAAACGAGAGGTCAGGAGAATTGGTCTTTTAGCTGACGCGCATGCTGCCAATTTTTTATTGTTCAACAACGCACAGGAGAAATCTCCCACCGGCACCACCTTGCAGGTCGAAATGTAACACTGCTTTCACACTACTACTACTACTATACTATGACTATTACGAGGGACGAGCGAGTGCCGCTTTAAGGAGCTTTGCCCCTAGAAAGTGGCTCGCACTCGCTGCCCAGCTTATCACTATGCGCCGACGCGCGCTTATCTCCCACACGTACTACGCCCCACGAAGGGAGGAGGGGTTAGATGCTTGTGTGCGCGTGCTTCGAGGGGAGAATCGTGTGTCTTGGCTCTTCACTAGAACGATCAGATCGCGTTATTGTCGGGGCCCACAATGGCTTCTTCGCTCCCTGCACAGGCCCAGTTTGCGAAAAAAGAATGCTTTTCATACACAGCGAAGTAGCAATTTGGACACTTGTTCGTTTGCACTCATCTGTGCTTTTGATTACGTTTGGTGCGCCGTTTTTGTTTAAACAGCGTGTTAGGTGTCGAGCAGTAAACATTGTTAGTTCGCTCTCGTCCTGTGTATGTTGTTATCGTTCGTCATTTGTTCGTGAGCACTGCGCTGCACGTTGCAATCTGCTTGCCGTTCTCAGCGTTCCATTTGAAGTGGTTGCTAATGCATTCATTGCGTCGCCCTTCCGGTTAAACGGTTGATTTATTTGAATGACACGTGGGGTTTTAACGTCCCAAAGCACCATATGATTATGAGAGACGCCATCGTAGAGAGAGATTTAAACCACCTGGGGTTCTTTAACCTGCACCAAAATCTGAGCACATGGACCTACAGCATTTCCGCCTCCATTAGAAATGCGGCCGCCGCAGCCTGGATCGCTCCAGTGACCTGCTGGTCAGCAGCCAAGTACCTTAGCCACTAGACCACCGTGGCGGGGCTGCGGCGAAACTGTGGCTTTTGTTTGTGAAGAAATGCTTTATTTGCCTAAACATGGAAAAAAATGTGTGCATGAACATAATTGGTCACTTGAAACATATTGGTAGATTTGGCAACTTAGTCGTTTAGGTACATCTAGAAGCGTTTATGTAAGTGCTCATAATCAGCCTAGGAGTTCAATAACCAGAAACGTAGCAGCAATTACAGAGAGAAAAAAGCAAAATAAAGGAAAGTTAGTGTCTTATCATCTTTGTTGGAGCTATTGTGTAGCAGTTATCAAGAAATGTAGCATATTTAGGCATATTCCAAGTTGTTCTTCGCTCTTCACGTTTCTGACACTGAAACTTTGCTCTTTCTACGGATACATTGCATACAAGGCGCATCTTTGTAATGGTCATATTTGTGCATTACACCTTCATGAACTTTCTAGAATAATGGGTAATAAGATTGGTCTCTTTGTGTTGAAAATATTCAATATTTTTGCCTCGTGAAATATGCGCCAAACGAAGACCAATCTCCTTTTCGAACTGCTGGGTGGTATGTACATAACAAATACTATACTTAACGAAGTTTAAAATATTCATCGGCTTTAGTTGAATTATAGGAAGTAAAACGTGCTAGCGGCAAAAAAAAACTCTTATAGATGCGAAGCAATTTATGGCGGGGCCTTCGTTCACTGCTTGGCGTCCGGCGTCCACACCCCACTGCACATGCGCATCGCCTTCCTTCCTCCTTCTCTCACCTCTCCAACGTTCACCCTCTTAATTCCGAGTCGGCTGCAAGGGCCACGAAACGCTTGAACCTCAGTACAAATAATCACTTCGTAGCCATTGATCACCGGCGTTGCACGTTTAGTGAAACAGAGCACGTAAACAGATAGGTACCCTTTGAACAATGTTCAATGATCATTATATTAATCGGTCAGTTACCCTTAACGACCACCGGTTATACTGCCCACCCCATTTCCATTTTATCTTCTTGATTTCATCTCTGATATTCTTAACCTCAATTTCGTCCCTTATTCACTCGGCACCATTCTTGCTGCTTAAGGTTACAGCTATCATTTTCCTTTTCATTGGTCGCTGCGTCGTCCTGAAGTTGAACCCTCTTTGCAATCCTGTAGGTTTCTGCTCCGTAGGTAAATGCAGCTGTTGTATAACTTCACCATGAGAGACAGTGGAAATTTATTTATTTATTTATTTATTTATTTATTTATGTATTTATTTATTTATTTATTTATTTATTTATACATACTACCAGTCCCAATGGGGACTATTGCAGGAGGGCAACCAAAAGATACTATAGATACACTTACATTGAAAAAGTGAAAATGTATGACTACAGATCTTATACGATATTACATGGATTAAATGGGAGCATAAACAATGTGGAGAAAAACATTTAGAACACAGATTTGGTACATAATAGACGGTTATTAATAACATGCAAGAAATATCACTAATAAACATGAAAGACTTTTCCATGCGTACGACACTGATATACTTATCATGATCAAAAAGGCACTCAAGAATTGAGAAAAAAAACATCAATTTAACTATGGGTGGCACGAATATGATTATTAAGCAACATCAAAAATGTATTCAAATCTTTACTATTAATTATACAGCCGGGTAAACTATTCCATTCTCTAATTGACTGTGGGAAGAAAGAATACCTGAAGCAGTTGCTGTTGAAACGGTATTCCTGTAAAGTTAATGGATGTTTATGGCGTGACTGTCTAGTTTCCAAAGTTGATATGAACCTAGAGCTGTCGATGTTTAGCTGTTTATGAATTAGTTGGAAGAGCATTTTTAAACGTGAGGGTTGAGCGCGATTTCGCAATGTTAGTAACCCAGCTTTTGCGATTAATTCAGTAGGTGAATCGAGCAGACTGTATTTGTTGTAAATAAATCTAACCACCTTTCTTTGTACACTTTCTAGCTTTTTAATTAAGTTATTTGTGGCCGGGAACCAGACTAAGTTAGCGTATTCTATTGTAGGTCGAATGAAGGTTTTATAGGCTAAGAGTTTTGTTTGAGGTGGTGCGAATTGTAGTCGTCTTTTAAGAAAAAATATTCTTTTTAAGGCTGAGGATGTAACGTAATTAACATGTGTCTCCCATCTAAGGTCACTAGAAATGACTAGTCCAAGATACTTATGCTGTTTTTTCAGGGAAGTTAGTTGCGTGCCGCCAATAGTGTAGGCAAAATTTGAAATGTTTTGTCTACGGGTATTCTTAACAAGGCTGATTTTTTTACGTTTAATGTCATCTGCCATTTCGTGCACCAATCTTACACTGATAATAGAGCATTGCTGAGGACCATATGATCTGAAGGTGAGTTAATTTTTTTGTAAATAATACAATCGTCTGCGAAAAGCTTTATGTTCGTCCCGATGGATTGAGGCAAATCGTTGATAAAAATCAGAAATAGAATAGGAGCTAGGACGCCGCCCTGTGGTACACCTGAGGTAACTTCCGTTAGTTTCGATGTTTGCTGGTCTATTTTCACAAACTGCGTCCGCTTGGTTAGATATGCTCTAATCCAGTTTGTGATTGGTCCTTCACCTATTGTCACCTGCAATTTTTCCATGAGCTTTTGATGCGAAACCCGGTCAAATGCTTTAGAAAAGTCGAGTGAGATGAGGTCGATCTGCTTTTGATGGTCAATGGCCGATGACAATTCATGTATTAATTCGGTAAGCTGTGTAACGGTGGAAAGACCTTTACGAAAGCCGTGCTGAGAAGGTGTCAAAATGTTCTCGTTTTCCAGGTAATTAGTTATATGTTTAAGAATAATATGTTCAAATATTTTACAGATTGTGCTTGTTAAGGATATCGGGCGATAATTAGCGACGTCAGCTTCACTACCCGATTTGTGATTTGGTATGACCTGTGCTATTTTCCAGTCATTGGTCAGTGAAGATTTTGTTAGGAACATGTTAAATATAATAAACAGATATTTAGTTACCCATTCGGCGTAACGTGTGAGGAACTCATTAGGTATATTATCAGGCCCTGGTTGTTTCTTGATCTTCGTTTTTAGCAAAAGGTCAAATATACCTGCTTAGTTTATACGAAGAGGTTCAATGGGGTTTACTCCATGAATTTCGAGAGGCGGTGGGATATCGTTATCTGTAGTGAAAACTGAGTGGAAGTAGTTATTGAACAGATTAGCTCGGTCTCTACTTTCTTCTGGAGACATTGTACTATATTTTTTATTTTTTGGATTTAGGTAGTTCCAGAATTTTTGAGGTGCGTCATTAAGAAAATAAGGTAGAGTATAAGAAAAGTAGTGATTCTTAGCTGCTTTATTTTGCGACTACATTGAACGGATGGCTTCCGCAAGGTTTTTACCAGTTATGGGATTCGATGTTTGTTTGAAAGACTTTCTTAGGCGCTTTACTTTACATTTAGCATGAATAATGTTGCGGTTTATCCATGGATTGAATTGTCTTTCTTTCTTTGTTTTAGAAGGTATATAGTGAGAGACGCAATACGAAACAATTTCTTTAAATTTCTGCCACAACGTTTCGATATCAACATCCGGATTATCGGCAAGCTGCTCGAATGAGCTAAATTCGTATGATAAGTGGTCCAGTACACTAGTGTCATCAGCGTTGCTGAAATCAAGAAATGACAAAACTGAATTTGAATTCTTGATACGTTCATGCAAGGGAATCAAACACAATACTATCTTGTGATCTGATATACCATCAGTTAGCTCAATGATGGCCTCATCTGCAGGAAAGTGGTCACTAATAAAAACTAGGTCAAGTATATTTGAGGAACACCCTTGTACACGAGTGGGCTCTTTAACAATTTGGGAGAGGTTGAATGTCAGCATAGTGTCAATAATAATGTCAGACGAAGATGATTGATGGTTCATGGTGAGCCAGTCGATATCAGGGAGGTTAAAATCGCCAAGTATAAGCCTACATGCAAGAGCGTGAATGTGCAGGTATTTATACAGGGAATGTATTGCCTCCGAGTGTGACGAGGGGCTCCGATAAACGCAACCAATTACCATTGGACAGGCAGTCAAGTGCATTTTACAAAAAACTGCTTCCACCCCATCGAAATCGGGGAGGGCCGTGAAGGCGATATCTTTTCTTATTAGAATGGCCACACCTCCCCCCCGTGTAGCTCTGTCTTTACGTAAGATTACATAGTTGGGCGGCGTTATTTCGAAGTCCCTGACGTCACTTGACAGCCACGTTTCGGTGAGTGCGACAAAGTCGGGATCTGTGCTGAGTAAAAATGATTCTAGGCGGGTTGTCTTTAGAAGAATGCTGCGAACGTTTATGTTTGCGAACTTTACTTGGTGCGTGACTGAGTGTTGCGTGGTCGCAACGCGCGCACATGGGAT
The DNA here is from genome assembly GCF_043290135.1 of Rhipicephalus microplus. Lineage (NCBI taxonomy): Eukaryota > Metazoa > Arthropoda > Arachnida > Ixodida > Ixodidae > Rhipicephalus > Rhipicephalus microplus. Next base: position 29,565,235 of record NW_027464586.1, read on the forward strand.
TCTTCGTTTTTTGCCGAGGGTTGCGCTTAACAGGCCGAATGAAGTTTACATCATCGTCCCATTCAAACACTTCGTTGTTGATTTTTAATTTGTCAAACACAAGATTTATCTTGTCACCTTCTAGTTTCCTTGCCTTAGCTGCTTGCCACAGTTTCTTTCTGATGTCGCGTACACGGGGAGTGAAATCTTCCCCCACCGCGACCTTTAATCCCTTTAATTTATAGCAATTCCTCAGTATGGTAGTCTTTTCCAGGAAATCTAAAAGCTTTAGTATTATCGGCCGTGCTTTGTTGGCAGAAGGTCTTCCTAGTCTATGTATCCGTTCGATAGCCACGGGTTCTAATTCGAGTACCTTCTTTATTACATCTTCATTAACCATTTCAGCAAGGTCCCTGTCATTTTCTTTGCCGTTCTCTGGAATTCCATACAGTATTAGATTAGACCGTCGCGAACGGTTTTCAAGGCCATCTAGCCTGTTTTCCATAGCAGAAAGTGATTGCTGTAATTTGGTTACCACGGTTACACATGAGGAAACCTTCTCATCAAGAGCTGCTACTTTTTCCAGTTTGGATTCTATGGCAGTGAGCCGGTCATTCTTAATTTCCTTGACATCATCAGCAATTTGTTGAATCTGTTTAAGGAGGAGGGTTAGGTCTGGTCCAGGTCCAGGGTTAGTTTCAATGTCTCCACAAAGTAACAGTAATTTCTTAATAGGAGACAGCATTTCAGTCAATATTAAGCAGAGCAGCCCTGGGCACGGCAGCACAACTAGACAAAGGTTATTTGAGCGAAAGCATTTGCCTTAATGTTTTCTCACCTGGACGATGAAAACAAACGGATTAGACGTCATGCCAGTGATGCTGCCGTGCCCTATGGCGTCTGGATGGTTGCGATCCGGCTTTATACTCCAGTGAATTGCTTGTAGCGCCGTCGCTCCTCCGTCGAGGCCCGCCAGAGCACCAACTGCTGTCGATGAAGGGGGCGTAGTCCAGATATCGCTCAGGTGCGCATGTGTGGTTGACAGGTTGACAGGCAGGAGGATAGCCGGTTGCAAGGCGTTGATCGCAGCTTGCCAACCCAGTACATCGCACTCTGCCGGTATTAGCAGAAGGGTAGCGTAGAAATCTATCATTCATGGTACTAGAAGGTGCCGTATGTGCTGCACCCAATTCTTATTATTCTGGTTATTTCAATCTTGTGATTAGGCTCCGAAGTTACTACCTGTCCTAAGTAGACGTACACCTTTATAACTTCAAGTGTACTGCTACCTGATTCGAAGCGCTGTTCGTTTGAAATCTTGTTGTACATTACTTTCATTTGCTGCAGAATAGTTTTAAGACACACCTTCTTGCTTTCGTTGTCTAGTTTAGTACTTAAGAATTGCAATTCGTCCCCTGCTCAACAATACGTCATCGGTGGAGCGCAGGTTACTAAATTACTCTCAATAAACTTGTATAAATAACTCTTCTCATTGTAGACCTTTGAAAAGCTACTGTAAGCACGCGGTAAATAGCATTGTGGAGATCGAATTTCATTGCCTTACACCCATGTTCATTGTTATTCTGTCGCTTTCCTTATAGAGCACTATAATGACAATTGATCCTGTGTTGATTTCTTCCAGGATGTTTATATATGCTTCGCGAACACCCTGATTTCGCAGTGTCTGCGTGACTGCTCATATATCTACTGAATCAAAAACCTTCTCGTAATCTCTTATGGCTATGTATACTGGTTGGCTGTATCCTGAGCAATTTTTCATCACCTGATTGATAGTATGAAGGTGGTGAATTGCTCAGTAGCCTGCATGAAATCCTGCTTGAGCCTTTGGTTAAATAAATTCTAATGCCTTAATTTTGCTAGCATTAACTTTGTAAATAGCTCGTATACGATGGAAATGCCCAACCGGACAAGATTCCAAGAGAAGGCAAGCGGGTGAGGGTAGACAGAAAATTGGGTGAGAAGACGCAACTAAGAAGTTCGCGGGTATAACGTGACAGCAACAAGCACAGGACAGAATTGACTGGCGGAACACGGCCTTTTTCCTGTAGGGGGCGTAGTCAGGCTTATGATGATGATGATAATCGGCTATTGAAGAAGCGTCTGCTTTCACTGATACGATTTCCACATGATAGAGTTTCACGTTTCCACATTGGACAAAAGGTCTAGGTGTTTCACACGACACTTCCTCCATATCTTTGCTTCGCCCTCAACTTTTCTTCAAGATGCTGTACAGATGACACTTAATTTCTTCCTAGCAGTAACTGGCCCCGAACCTTTCTTTGTCCGTGCCGAGAGGAATGGCGTGCACACGCGCCCTGCTAACGACTGGTAAGCCACCCTCGCGCTTGCAGGTGCATGATGACCATTTTTGAGGAGTGGTGCAACTTGTGGCAGATGCACATCAACGCTGAAAAAACCAAACATATTAGATTTACTTCCGTAGCCAACCCCTCATCATCCGTCAGATACATAGTCAATAGCACCGTAATTGAGACCGTTTCATCCACAAAATACCTCGGCATTTTCTTTAGTTCCGACCTAACCTGGAACAGTCACATTGAATACATCACCAGCAAATCATCAAAAAAACTCGGTCTTTTGAAACGCCGCCTCAGATGCGCAAACTTGAAAACTAAACATCACGCATATCAAGCTCTGATCAGGTCTTCACTAGAGTATGCGTCAACCATCTGGCATCCACACACGGCAATGTTATCTGATATGCTAGAATCGGTACAAAATAAAGCAGCTCGGTTTATCACCTCCTGTCATTCTCGCCACCGAAGCGTAACATGTCTTAAGCGTTCTCTGAACCTTCCATTGCTTGCCACGCGCAGAAAGTTGTCCCGCCTATGTTTTTTCCATAGCTTATATCAAAGTGACTCGTCATTTTCCCGGTCATTCATTCACCCGGCTCCCTACGTTTCTGATCGCGTTGGTCATGCACATAAGGTCAATCCAATATATTCACGCACTAAGAAATACCAATTTTCACCTCTGCTGTTATCCATTAACGAGTGGAACGCGCTGCCCTCAAACATCGTCGCTATTACAGAACCCTCCCTTTTCCAGTCTGCAGTACTAACTTACTTAGAAGTTGACAATAATTTGTAACCACCATTGACATTTCATGTGCAACGCATGCTTAGAGAATGTTTATTGCTATTTCTTGAAATATATTTCCTGTTATGGTGAGCTGCTTACTGTGTTTTTTTGCTTATTGTGTTATTAGTAATGTTGCTTGGGCTATCGGTCAGTTTGATTACTAGTATTACTCCCTGACATGTTGTTTTACTGATGCTATAGTAACCTCTTGTATGTATCCCCCCTTATGTAATGCCCTCTGGGCTCTTAAGGTATTTAAATAAATAGATAAATAAATAAAACATTTCCAGTTCTCATTCGACTCATTTGAGTAGAAGAAGAAGCTTCCATCATTCGCTGTGGGTGAGACTTGCGCAGAGCAGGAGCCAGACAAGACGCATATTTCGCATCCTTGGACTTGTCGGATAGGAACTTCACAGATCCCTGAGTGTACATGCGTGAAGCATGCTCCCGTATTGTGTTGATACTCAGTTCTGGAAACTTAATTCATCCCTCCCTGGGAATGTTGAAAGTTATACTTGGGCCTTTTTCTTGATAACATAAGCCGAAATGTCCTTCTCGATTGATTACCCAATCGCCCTTATCTCTGGGTCTTTCATACCCCATGTTTAGGTTCCAATGTAAACACGAGGGTAACAAAGCAGAGCGAGCAAAATAAGTTTTATGATAAGCCAACTGCAAATTTTTGCCTGTAACGCCTCTGTATGGTTAAAGGAACCATACAACACTTACAGAAACTCACCCTACGCTTTAAGTACTTTCTCAAATTTCGTACTGAATTTCGTAGTTCACCTAAAACTGCGCAGGGAGAGGAATAAAAAAAAAAGCAAGAATTGTGGAAACAATGGTTCTTGAAATTTGGAGGGTAGATTTCAGAGTTTATTTTTTGGGGGACGTCCGGTGTGTTTCACAACATATTTCACTGACATCGCCAATTCAACGAAAATTTGCGTTTACTTATGCATTATAGGTTGTTGCAATGTTTTCCTATATTTCTTTTTCATTGAAAATGCGTTGCATTGTTGATGAAAATCCTGTTCTTTTCAACCATTCATTGTATCTAACTTGGTCCTAATTTACCTTGTTCATAAGGTTGCCGATGTGTCCTGCTGTAAGCTCTTGCAAGACAACATTTCGGTAGAGCAGACGCTATAGTGCAGCTGCTCCTCAGCTTTTAGGGGCGAAGGAGGAGGAGGAGGAGGAAGAGAAGAAATGAAAGGCAGGGAGGTCAACCAGACGCACGTCCGGTTTGCTACCCTGCACTGGGGGAAGGGGTGAGGGGATTGAAGGAGAAAAGAGAGAGAAGTGAAGGGCAACGTGCGTGTAAATGTGACCTTGTCCATTGTACGCTTATAAGCTGTCGCGTAGTCCGGTCGTCTTTAGAAAACTTAGCAATGCCCGCGTCGCTTTGCTGGCCAGCGACGCGCAGAGCCATGAGCCAAGTATCTTCTCTTTGGAAAAGGGTCTACTGTCTAGTGTCTCTAACGTTTCGCGTAGCAAGTTGCGTTTGCTCGCAAAACGTTCACATGAACACAGTAGATGTTCTATTGTCTCGTCAGTGTCGCACGATTCACATCGGGAACTATCCGCCATTCCTATGCGAAAAGAGTACGCCTTTGTAAAAGCTACTCCTAACCACAGGCGGCACAGTAAAGTTGCATCCTGGCGGGAGAGGTCCGATAGAACTTTAAGCTTTCTCGGTGGGTCCAATTTGTGTATGCGGCGGTTCCTGACACTGGGGTCACTCAGCCAAGTTTCCGACATGGTGTTAGCGAACGAGTGAAGGCCCCTTGCAGCGTCGGTTCTCGACAATGGAATTGGGGTTGTCTGGGCATCCGCGTGGGTGGATCAGGCAGCATTATCAGCAAGGCCCTTACCGACAATACCACAATGTCCCGGTAACCACAGGAACACCAAGTCATGTCCTTTTGATAAAACTTCGTGAATCACTTCTCTTACTTCATGCACTAGTTGTTGATGCTCCCTCTGTCGTAAAGCTGATTGCAAGATCTGAAGGGATGCCTTGGAGTCGCAAAACACAGCCCATTTTTGAGGTCGGGCTTCCGCGACATAAAGTATAGCAGCACGTAAGGCGGCAAGCTCCGCTGCTGTGGATGTTGTCCTATGCGACAGTTTGAGCTTTATAGTGACCTGGTACGCCGGGATGACAACAGCACCTGTGGAGCTGTCAGCCGAGACCGATCCATCGGTGTAAATGTGGGTCCTCTGGCCGTATTTTTCGTATAGTAGCGACAATGTCACCTGTCGTAGGACCACTGTTGAATGATGGCTCTTGTTCGTTATTCCCGGAATAGTGAGGCACACCTGTGGCTGTTGTAGGCACCACGGGGGTGACACTAGTCTCGTTGCAGGAGTGAAGCCAAAAGGAAGGCATTCTCTATGGGCAGAAATAATCTTTGAAAACATCGCGTGTGGTCTTTGAAGTGGCAACACTGCAACATGGTGACCAGGAACTCGGCAGAGGTGTCTTATGTGGGCTCTCCAATTGTCAGTGGTGATGTATGTTCGAATTGGATGCTCTCTTGCGATCATAATTGCCCTGTAGGTTGAGGTGCATCGCGGCAATCCTAAGCACACGCGTAGTGCTTGTCCTTGCAGACTTTCGAGAGTGCGGATGTTCGTCTTGCACGTACTTGCCAGTAACGGCAAGCTGTAGCGCAAAAATGCCAGAAACAGTGCCCTGTATAGCTGCATCATTGACCTTATCGATGCGCCCCAAGATTTTCCGCAGAGAAACCGCATTATATGGACGATGGAAGTTAGCCTTCTCTTCAGGTAATTGCAGTGGGCACTCCACGAAAGGTCCCTGTCAATAATTACACCCAGGAAGCGATGGTTCTTCTGGTATGGAATATTTTGTCCATTGATGGTAACGGGGTATTGTGTCATGGCTCTGCGAGTAAACGCAACCAATGCACTTTTCTCCGTTGAGACGGAAAGACCTTGCTTGCGGAGATATGAGCATGTCAGGGTGGCAGCCTGCTGGACTCTTGCACGTACTTGTAGACGAGTTACAGCCGAAGTCCATAGACAAATATCGTCAGCATATATGGATATGAGGATGGTACTTGGCAAAATTTCACGAAGTCCTACCATCACGAGGTTAAATAAAGTGGGACTTAATACGGCGCCCTGAGGGACGCCACGGGAGGTATAGTAATTGGTGGTAGGTCCATCTGAGGTTTGTACAAAAAAGGACTTTCTCGTCAAATAATCCTGGATCCATTGGAACATCCGACCACCGATTTCAACAGCTTCCAACGAGTCTAGGATGGCTTTATGTGTTACGTTATCATAAGCCCCTTTGACGTCGAGGAAGAGTACTCAAAGAAGAAAAGTCACCATTTGATTTGACATCATTTCGCCCTGTTGCCCTCGCAAGTTGCGTAGGAAAAGTCGTGGAAAGGATGATACTTACACACCTAGAATGGTACCTCGAGCGCTACAACATATACCCAAACTGCATGACGGGTTTTCGGCGAGGTAGGTCATCTCTTGACAACGTGATTGATCTCACAACATTTATCCAGCAACAGAAGAGCCTCAAGCGTATACCACTGGCACTCTTTAGGGGCGAAGCACCTTAAAGTGGCACCCGTTCGTCCCTCCTAGTAGTGCGTAACATGTCTTACGCTTTGACCTGTAAGGTGGTGCCGGTTGGAGATTTTTCCTGTCTGTTGTTGAAAAATCGAAAATTCGCAGCGTGCGCGTTAACTAAAAGCCAAATTCTCCTGTCTCTCATTTCCAATTGGCAGCCATTGTCATGTACATTGAGCACTATCTGAGAAGAAAGGGTTGCTAGGTTATACTCGCTGGGCGTAACCTCCTAGGTTTTAGAAAGGCTTAGCGAGCGCTGGGCCGCAGTGCCATGAATACAGTGAACTAGTATTTACCATGAACTCGAAGTGGTTGAAGGTGGGAAGTAGACACGAAGCGCAAGCCGTAAGAAAGTGTGCGTGTGCGTCCTCTCGTTCAGTCCTTGGAATATCCGTGGGAAGGCGGTGCTTCTATATGAGGAATATATGATGAAAAGATGCGAGATGGTGGTACTTGGAGTGTTAAATAGATGGGTGAACGTACACGCAGACAGTTACATGAAAGGAGGCACGGATGACTGCTCGGACAGATGGACGCATGGACGGACGCAGGGGCGGATGCATGGACGAACGCAGGCATGAACGCACAGATGGATGTGCGGACGCACGAACAGAGGCACGCACGGACGGGTGGATGGACGCACAGATGGCCACACAGATGGACGCATAGACGAACGGAATCAAGAGCGAATGGATGGACAGATGCTTCGCCCCAATCTCCATCATTCACCCCGTGGAAATGCTGGCATTTTTTTTCTCCCCGCCTCCCTCATCTTCTTGATTGAAAATAGAGAACTCATTATACTACTACTACTACTACTACTACTACTACTACTACTACTACTACTACTTTAGTAATAATAATAATAATAATAATAATAATAATAATAATAATAATAATAATAATAATAATAATAATAATAATAATAATAATAATAATAATAATAATAATAATAATAATAATAATAATAATAATAATGTTGTTATTGTTTGTTGTTGTTGTTATCCACAATACTCCAAACGCTCAATCATATATAACTTCAATACTGAAATGTGTGAACACACGCAGTGTATATTAGATGACTGGAAGGTTTCAAAGCGCATACATAGATACATACAAGCACAAGTAGTTGAATACAAAGCACCTAAATTTGTTCGTATTACAACGTTAAAGCTCATTGTGACAGGCGCAAGCACAACTTGCGTAGATTGCTGCCGCTGGCGGAGGTGCACATCTTTATAATTTCGTAGAAACAGCTTTCAAAGAGTTTCTACCAGGATAACCAGCGAGCCGCAATGCAAGCCTCTACAATGTCTATCACTTGCGTGAGCTTTCTGTGGCATTACGAGACATGCTCCTCGTGCTCGGGCTCGTCACAGCGACCTGATCTGCTGGTTGTTCGAAAGACACATTCGTGGGGATGCTTTAGCACACTCAATTTATTGCACCTATTTTCCTGACAACATGCCCCGCCGCGGTGGTCTAGTGGCTAAGGTACTCGGCTGCTGACCCGCAGGTCGCGGGTTCGATTCCCGGCTGCGGCGGCTGCATTTCCGATGGAGGCGGAAATGTTGTAGGCCCGTGTACTCAGATTTGGGTGCACGTTAAAGAACCCCAGGTGGTCAAAATTTCCGGAGCCCTCCACTACGGCGTCTCTCATAATCAAATGGTGGTTTTGGGACGTTAAACCCCACAAATCAATCAAATCAATCAATTTCCTGACAACAATTTCGCCCTCAAAGAAAACTATTGCATATGTGACTCTCTTGCAATATGTTACAATATTGATGAGTGTTAGCTTTGCAAATTCCCTTTCAACACTGATAATTCGCTTTTTAAATCGGACCTTATCGGCTAAATCAGACTTGTTGAAAATTTTACCGACGAGTGTTCGTGGTTTTTTTTTTAATTTGCCTAAAAACACGGATCCTTAAGTATACAACTTTTGTAGAGAAAAGAGAAAGAGATTCCTAGCTGACTTTGAGAATGAATTCAAATTTCGGAGCAGCGTGTCCTCGGGAGGCGGGACCAGCGATTGGCAGCTTCGACTGGTACTTTTGATCCGGAGGGGGTGAGTGAGCCTCCTCTTGCTCTTTCTATGCTTCAAGTTAATACGCCAAGCCCAATAGCGTAAGCCGACAAGGTCTTGTATTTAGTATAGGCATTTATCACATTAATGCACTTCGCACTTAGCAGATAAGTACGCGTGTTCTATTTTTGGAGGACGAAGGGAAGGTTCACCATACTTTATGCATTTAGTGCACGCGTTTTTGTGTGTGTATTTTGCAAATTTAAAGATATCTGGAGAGGGGCAGGGTTTGAAACCCCCTACACTCCACTCCCCCCTCTATTGGCTATGCGAATACTGGCTTTGCTATCATAATTGCCGTCTTCACACCTATATTGCCGAGAAAGGAAATGATTATGGAGGTACAATGTGTTCCCGTGCTTTCTGTCTTGTGACCGATTCGGATTCGAAATGTCGGGCCAGTTTACAGTTTAAAATTTTAACATCACACACCGGACTACCTGTGGCTGCATGTTTATTTCATTGGCGTGTGCCATATTGATAACATGATAAGCACGTTTTCCTTAAAAGTACAGCTTTGCGGTCCCAACAGTTTCAGCAATCAACTATCTGACATTTATGAGGCTGTGAACTCATGAGAAGAGCTTGATGTTTTTTTTTTTTTACGTAGCGGTTTTACACGACGCTGTTGGCAAAGTACCACAGTGAATACTGTACCCACTGCTGAATTTCAGCCTGCAGTTACGAAGTATTTCGAAAGGTTTATTTTCATGAAGATAAAATAATTGCCGCAGTTTTCGTACCTTAAAAATATCCTTAACGTTCTCTTCATAAAACGTGGCAATGTCTATTTTAAACAAATCGCTGGAGAATCCTTCTTCCGAATATTGTCACTTTACTAGTCTATGCCTGCTTTTAAAGTTGTTGCCTTGCATTCCGAAACTATTCGACTCGTATTCATTTTGGTGTTATTTGACTGGGTTCTCGAATTCACTGTTCGCACGCCCCTAATTTTCAGGAAACTTGGCATGGTTCGGCGTTAAGCTTATCCACATAGGTGGAACAAGCGATAGTCATATGTCGCCGAACTCACTCACTCAGATCGAGCTGTGAGTCCGAGTCTGAGTAATATTTTGGTGAGTATCGGTTCGAGTGAGCCCAAGTGAAGAGAAGTTTCGTGAGTGTGAGTTAAGCTCGGCAAAATTTGATTGTGTCGGAGTCCTAGTGAGTCCAAAGCTGGAGATATATTTATTTAGTTATTCGAACTGAGTCCCTCCTTTTTTGCCGACTTAAGGTCCTATCTACTCCTATTAGGCATTACTATGAGACTTACCTCGATATACGTTTATGCTCATGTCTACTCACACGTATTCAAAAGCAATATCTCTGATACACCATTGAACACTTTGCGGACGAGGGTCGTAAAATACGTGGGGATAGGGGTTTCTTCATTTTCTCTGCATGCCAACTCCTCCAGGAAAGTTTTTTGAGAAGCATAATATGTGCAGCTATTTTTTTATGACACACTTTTTCAGGTTCACAACAACTCTCAAAATGCATTTGTAAGTACCATATGAAAGGATGACAAGAAGAACACTGAGTACGCGATATATTGGTGTTAAATATCATTGCCATCATGGCCAAAAAATCTAATTTTAGGCAAACGGAATCATGACTCAATGAACTAGTACTCAGACTAAAATGGAGTCGTGTTTTGAGTCTGAGTGAGTCTGGGTGAGTAATATTTTAGTGAGTTTGAGCCCGCGTGAGTCTGGTTGTAGAAACTTTTCGTGAATTTTTGTAGGAGTGAGTCCATCTCAAAAATTGTTTGGAGAGTGAGTCTGACTGACCGCTTAGTGCAAAATGTATTTAATGAGTGAGCCTGAGCGAGCTCCACCGTTTTTGCCAACCTACTTTTACAACATTCACGAAGCTGCTACAAACAAAAGGTTAGCATTGAAACATCATATGAATGATATGCTGTTTTTAGCATTATTTTTACAGTTCTGTTTAGCGCTTCTGAAAATGAGGCCTTGGAGATTGGCGTTTGTTGCCGCCGCCACTTTGGCGTAGTCAGGCCTTCATCATTATTCGTCAGAAGACTCGTCGCGCTGGTCGTATTGCTGTGCCTAGCTCTTTCGCACCTGACACTGTTGCTGTCTCAAAAATCGCATACGAAAGCCGCAGCCTTTGCTGCTTCGGTAGCATACCGAAATTTCTTGTCATGCGGCCGTGCTATATCAGCCGGATGGGCCGATGCATGAATGTCAGGCTGCGTGAATATCTCTATCTTCTCCCCACAGGCACTGGTGGAAACTGGTCTCTGCATTGCAAAAGCGGCGGCTGCGTCCTAGATTTCAAGTCAGCGATCGTAATTGGCAAATGGAAAGACAAGATTGAACCTGAGATCTGTAAAGCCTTTGAAATTAAGAAGCAAGGCAAATTGTCATGTGTGAGTGAACCCTAAGTTTTCCTCGCACAGAAATAATTAGCGTTTTTAGTTTGCTGGTATGCGACGCGTTATTTTTATCTTTGTTCCACACGTTTTATGTTGTGTAGGGTTAGGTCCGCGAGTTTGACATGACAAAGATGTTTCTTTTTACAGATGCGCTGCTGTTTCATGTGTTTGGGGCGTGTGCAATTTTTTTAATAAACATTCAGTCGTAAGTCCACCGCATGTTCTGTGTGGTTTTTTTTTTGCAGTCTTTACGAGGCTTTTTACTGTTTTTTCTTCCTATTACTTTTGCGCTATACCGTACAAGGTTATGGTATGCTCTGCTAGCTTTAAGCTAGTTTTTCGCTGTTGCCGCTGCTTTTTGCTCTTCACTTGGAACCGCTACGCTTGCGCTGCATTTAATTGAGTAGTGGTCATGGTCTCACTGTTTATGGACGAGGTAAAAGTATTAGCAAGTGTGCATGACATGGCGTTTTCTTGTACACTTTTTTGTACAGTTGTACGCTCCAGTTTTTTGACAACGGTGTCCATAATTAGGGAATTCGAAACCAATTATGGCACAAAAATGGACTAAGCTGAAAGTTACCGACTGAAGCAGAGGCCACGTACTTATACAAATACATTTCGAAGGTATTGCATGGTCCTGCGTGTCACCGAAAGACCTTGGCGCTGTTGCGTTACGGACCACTCGCCGCTTATTAGCGAGCACCAAAGTCTGGCTCATCTGCTACGGCGATAATCTGTTATCGCGCATGTGCCTTGATGTACATTCCCGTAGCCTTCGTTCACGGCGTGCCTTTTTAATCGACTTCGCACCACACCATGGGTCATTATTTTGTACAACTTCTTACGACAAGTATGCCGCATTAAAGCCTACGTTCTTTCCTCTCACGGCGTCTTCCTCTCACAGCATAGAGCCTGTCTCGGTGAAACGTAACAACGCTGTATCTGATGCATGTAATGCAAACGAATATTTCTGCAAATGTATACCCAGCCTAAATCTTTATGCTCTTATTTTTATTTTTCTGTAATCTTTGGCAGATTTAAAGCATGCTATCTATTCCTGGCCTCAGAAATATTCCACGTACTGTAAATACTTCGTCGTAGCCTGGTTTATATTCAATAAAATATCTTACGTTTGCAACCTTTCTTTCGGTAATTAATTTATGAGTGCATGACGATGTTTTAGACCGATTTGTGCAGATGGGCCTGAGTTGGCGACCCTTTTTGGCTAGACAACTGGTGTCTCCTTTATTTGTCTATTTTCGCGATTGTGCTTATCTTCTGCATCGACCATTCGTGCAAGCGAAGCTCGGCGATGTTTTACTAAGCTGAGTGGTGCTTCACAATTTTACCTCACCTCCCTGTTTGCAAGAATTTATGCGCGAAGTGCATGAATCAGTTTTTTGATAACTGTTCGTTCTCCAGCCCATGTAAATATTTATATAACGAAATTTTTGTTATGTTAGTGCTTGCGAAATCGCACCTCTTCCTAAGATTATATGTCTTTAAGATATCACGGCCTTGTGCGCGGGAGAAAGATGTCCTTTTCGCCAATCCCGAAGACTTTTGCTCACAAAGAGGGTATAAAAACACTACTGGTAAAAGCTTGGTTAAACAGCAAATGCATATTTTTATCTTCAGTTGTTCGTCGAGATTGTGTATTTGATCATCCCGTCAAGTGCTTGATGGTTCCCGTTCATATTTTTGTCGTCGCTGATATGATGTTGATGTCTCAACACAGTAAGGCCTGACACAGGCCTCTGTCTTATAAAGCCCTTTTTCAGTAGAGCCTCCTCTGAAATGCTGGAGTGCAGGGCACGAAAGCGTTGCTTAGGTGGTCCGCACCAAGAATGTTGACCACCGCGATACGGAACGGAGTCGGTACAGAGCGGATAACGGGCGAAACCGCGGAGTATGGAAGGCCGCTTGCGTCTTCTGCTAGCCACACCTCGCGTACGTGCGAACGTCAGCGCCTCGTCACACGCGTGCACGATACTTCCAAGCATTTCGCTTTCTGGGGCTTGTATGCATCCTATTATAAATATATGTTGTATGAAGCTAGATGGCATGCTTCTGCCGTTCATTCGCCAAGATCATTCCTATGTCAACTGGTGTCATTTTCTGGATCAAGCACATCACACACCTTACTTGGCGTCATCCTAGCGAAAAATAAAAACAACCAAATTACGCAGTGAGGGTGCAAACTCAGCGACCTGTTCTCCTGAAGTCTACGCGACTTCTAAATTTTTGTGACCCCATAAGACGTCTGCAAGAACTGGTCAGCCGTAAGAGTGACCCCAAGGCACGCTTTCTTTAGATGGTACACATCATAAAAAAGGAGAGTACTAAATGACTTACTTAATTAAACTAATTACGCTGAAATAGAGGCGCATTCTTTATAGCCACTAGAGTAAGAAGTAGTTATTTAGCGCAGTCGCGTGTGGGAACGCATGACTTCAATGCTTCCCCATAAAGAACTATATACAAATAAACTATTGAGAAGTTTCGGTGTTCAGTTTTTCTCGTTTCTGTCGGGCGAGAGTGTTCTAATTACCGGCGTTCATTTTGAGAAGTATCGACGCGGTGCTGAGCCGCGTTGGCTCTCCCTCCCCCCCCCCCCCCCCACGCATAGAGAAGCCCACAAAGTTGAAGAGAATCGGATGCAGTGGCTCGGAGGATTTCAAGCTGAACGGTTGTGCCCCCCGCAACCTCTGGCGCCAACGTAGCTCTCGCCGACTTGTTCGCCCTCGGCGACGTCCTGACGCCGGGCAGCTCTCGATGTGTAGTGCCCCGACCTCGGGCTTCTTTGACCGGCTATACACTTTCCTATCTCATTTTTTCTCTGTCGCTTGCCTGTCCGTTCTCCTCAACTACATCTTTCCACTATTCTCTCATCTGTCCTTCCCCTACAAGGCACTGCGCTGTGTCGCCCAAGAGGCAGACAGAAATTGGGTGCATTTTTCCTCTTCTCATAAACCATTTATTCATTCATTCATTGGACACACGCATGCAGTGTCCAAAGTGGGCAGTGAGATCATGGGTCCGGGCGTCAGAGACTGTTGTGTAAGACTTGCCTGAGGTGCGCAGGAGTTTGTTGTGGCCACTGACGTACTTCCGACTGATTTTCCGGATGAACGGTTTGTCGTCCTGACGGGTGACATCGTGTGGTCCGAAGTAAGGTGGTAGAAAAGGCGCATGTGCAGTGTCATCGAAGAAGAAGACATGCGAACATGTAGCCAAGTCTTTAAATAGGAACAGAGTCTGCTTGGTCTGGCATGCCGCTGGTGGTGGGCGCCCATTGTGAAACAGAACCGGACGACAATATCTGTAGAATTTGAGCTGGTGATGACAGTAGTTGAAAGAGAAGGAAGTTTCCTCAAAGCGGCTCCTCATATACAAGTCTGCGGCTGTGGCCTGAATGTTTCGTTTGAATGTAAGGCTGAGCCAGGTTGTGTTAGGATGGCACATGATAACTGCTTTGAGTTGTTGGTGAAAACGCTCAGTCATTTTGTTGGCGCAAGGGTGGTAGCTCGTGGTCTATCAATGCTCAAACACGGTGGAAAGTCCGTGGAGCCTGTGAAGATGCGGTTCGAATTGTCATCCTTGATCGCGGTGAAAAGTGCCGAAGAGGGAAACCCAGCTGAAGAAAGCTCAGGCGACGTTTGTTGTGTTAACGCTTTCGAGTGACCATACGTCGGGCCATCGAGTGTAATGAGCTATAGCCGCGAAGCAATAGTGGTAATTTCTGACTGGTGGCAAGGGGTGAAATATGTAGATGAGGGTGTTTTAAAACCGCGCCAACGTCGCGTGGAATGTCATAGTGGCAAGGTGTCACGCGTGCACGTTCGTGCCCAGGGGCGGTGTTGCGGGCACGATAGAATCGCTGCGTACGGGTCATTGTACAGTAATTCTTCGATATCTACACAGGGGTGGCAGCCATCAGTATTCTTTGGTGCTAGATTAAGTGACGAAGTGTAAGGTCCATCTGAATGGCGGGGAATTCTTCGCGGAGTATGAAGTGAAAGCCATTTATATTGGCACACGCCATCATTGATGAACTGTCTGCTGTGGCTCATACACATTCTGGGTGTAAAGAAAAAGATAACGTTTTGTTGTTCTGATTCTTTGCAGGCGTGAAATTCTGGGTGTCGGTCTTGCTTTGCCCGCAGTATTTCAACAGCTTGAAACAGAAGGTATCTTGGTAAAAGCACTAATATGTGATCAGGACTCAAACAATGCGAGTATGTCAAAAGTGCTTGTTCATTCCTTAAATGAGTCCTTTCTTGAAGTTAACAGCAGAATAGCATATTTCATGTTTAACGTTACGCAGCTGATCAACTGCACGCGGAATAGTTTAAGAAGACTAAAACTTACAATTGGCTAACAGGTTGCGGACTAGGAATACATTGAAACCCTGGAAAAAAAGCGCGTCACATGGATCGGGCATCCAGTAAACCTACGAAACATTTGAAGAGTATATTGGCAAAAAAAAAAAAAAAACTCAGGGACTCAACACATCTACAGGATGACCTTCGCTGATATGAGAGTGAAGTTTGGAATTCAGGTTTTCATCGAATCTGTTTCTCTAGCATTACTCACCCTCATGGCCAATGGAGAGCTTCCTATTGATGCAAAGCTACAGAAGAATTCATAGACAGCCTCAACAGTTCAGCAGTGAGTAAACAGGACGACAACTTGAGGTATGCCACGTCACATGGTTCTGAACACCCCAGCTTCCTTGAGCAGTGCATAAATGGAATTCTGGTTGGCACTTCGGTGGTCCTCAAGACAAGCAGCCACACACCATCAAATGATGGCAAATCACAATCAAAGCCCTGCTTTTGCTTTGGTAAAACATGAAAACAGAATTTGGCTTCTCAAATTTCCTAACACGCCGTTTACAACAAGACCCATTAGAGAGCTTTTTTTCCACCATTCGCCAAAAGCATGGCTATAATGAAGCACCAAATGTGCACCAATTTACAGTAGCCCTGAAGCATGCCTGAGTTCAAAAGTTTTTCCTGCTATCTGCACAGGCAAACTGTAAAGTTAAAAAAATGTGTTCCTCACCAACAATGAGGATGCTTCTGGATTTGCGTGACTAAGCAGCACACCTGCTGTTAGCCAGAGCACACTGCATGACTTTGTAATTATGCGCAGGAACCTTAAAAAACACGGTGATAATATATATAAAAATGTCATATGTTATGCTACTGGAACTCTTGTAAAAGGCTTCCTTGGCCTGAGGGCCCCTGACTGCACAAAAAACAACAGGTTATTAGACAAAGATGGTGGAATTTTCTCTGGATAAAATCAGTTCTTTGCATTTCTCAAGAAAGATGGTGTTCCAGAGCACCTGTCCAGTGCCATATTAGTGGCCACTGAAGAGTGCAGACATTACATCAAGCAATCAGACAGCCACTTCACACGCGAAATTCACTACATTGTACACTTCACAACCGTATCCAAGCAGCTAATCTAGGTCACGTCAAAGAAGCCCAATGTTTTTTGTTGCCCCGTCTGCAACAAAAAAAGTTGTACACATGTTTCGTAGCAAGAGGCTCTGTTGGTACATCGCACTTGTTAGCATAAAAACAGAAACAAAGCCCAGGAAAAGTGCTGATGCAAGGAAAATCCGCCAACTTACTAAATAAATAACTGACACTAAATTACAAATCACAAATTTTTTAATGACTCTGTACTGGGGATATTCAGGTAATTTTGATCATCTGGCGTTCCTTATTGCGCACTGACATCGCCTGTACATGCACTGCCAGCGCTTATTTAATCCCATTGAAATGCAACCATTGCAGCTGAAAAACATGCATCTTTCAGGTCAGCAGCTGAGCAATGTAACCTCTGTGCTACTCCGGTGCCTTCTTTTTTTTTTCTAATTACGTGCTTTTTATACGTTTACGTACACATCGAAATGCCTGTGAAACTGCCTCTTCGGTGGTTGCATACATCTTTGTCAAACAGAAATGAATGAGATGTATGCAAAAGCTGTGCTCTCGGTCTATGATTTAGACGACATGACTACTCGTGATTAGCACTGCATGCTCTTCACTTTATTGTTACGTACTTGAGTGACATTTAGCTCTTCTGTTGCATACCCATTTTTTTGTTTTTTGTAACTCACACAATCTAAATCTGCACTATGCAGTGTATCTTGTCTGTCTGAATACTTGCAAAGCTTATCGCATACATTGCGTTACATCGGGCTGGTCCAAAGTGTGCCAACATGTGCTCAGCCGCACGTATACACTTTTGAAAGACGTTTTGAATTTGCTTGCCCTTGTGTGCCCATGTTTGTTGCTTATTGTCAGTACAATGTACATTCAGGGGTAAAGTATGTGTAAAGCAAGTATACGATAACGACACGAGCACTTTTTTTTTTTCGCATGTGACCACGACCCGCACTTTATTGCTGCTATGTTATACATGCGCTATCAATCGACGCAGGTCTCGTCTTGTTGCGTGAAAACTTTTTGGAACACTTTAAAGTAGTATGTTCCTTTTAGATGCGGAGCATCTTATACTCGCGCCTTGTAGTGCGCCGTCCGCACCGCTTCTCGAACATTCGACAGCTGACGCGCGCGCATGCGCCGTCGCGCCATCGCCCACTCTTCCTTCATCTGTGCATCCCTTCCTCCTCTACACACCGCGCGCGCTTCACTCCTCCACCATCTGTGCACCTTTCCTCCTCTACACACCGCGTTCGACATCTACAATTCTCCTGATTCTCCAGTGGACGCGCATGTGGCGTCGCGCTTCGAGAACATTCAACAGCTGACAGTGCATGCGCCGTCGTGCTGTATATATACTCAAGGTCGGCGCTTGCTCGCTCAGTTGCCGCCCGTCGGTTGGTTTGTACGGCGCGTCGACGTCCAAGGTCGCGGTGAAATGAATTCCAACGAATCCACAAACACAATGATCGACGTCCCTTCGACCAGCGCCGCCCTTTCGCATACGTGTGTACGTGTTCACTCATTTAACACCCCCTCCTACAACCACGTTAACCAATTTAGCCATCGACCCAAGTAAGTCGCAATTTACCACCCCATTTCACAACCACGTTAACCAATTTAGCCATCGACCCAAGTAAGTCGCACTTTAACACCCCGTTAACCAATTATATGGTCCGCATCCTCCTCAGTGTTCCCCCGAGGGAAGCTGCGGGCAATTTTTTTGGGAATACTTTTTATAATTCAGTCATGCCTGCATGAGGCAGATATCATAAACTATATCATACAATGTACATGTAGTCGACGCATTCAATCTCTTACAATATCTTTATTGATATACCATTGCCAGAACATGGGCGCTCTGCAGGATTGGTCGAGTTTCATGAAACCAGGGATATTGCCGAGCCCTGGCGACACCCTTTTATGAACAACCCAACAGTACGAAAAAGCGAAATACACCCCTCAGCGTGCTGCGTTTTATTGGTTACGATGAAAACAGTGATCGCGTCAAGGAAGCTCCACTAAGTTGGGTGGTGTTTTCAAACCGGAGGCATATTCTATCATTCGTTTGCCGTTCATCATAGTGCAGAAGTTCACTGATGCAGTAAAAGTATCAAAAACTTTTTGTAGTGATAATTTATAGACACACAGGGTGTTTAAATTTGTTTTTAAGCTTTTATTGCCTGCGCTACATTTGTTTTAGAATAATCAGCACGGTGACCTCTGAGATCAGCACCGGCCGAGCGTCTTACCACATCGCAATCGCAGCTACACCCGAGGCCACGTGTTTATTTTCATGGTCAGCCTACACATTATAGCGCGCTACACGGTCGGTGCGCGTCGTCTTTGTTGTCATCGGCCACTAGCACTCGAGCACGTGTAGCCAGCTGATTAGCTATTTGGCTAGACGGTATACTTGGCTAGTTAGGCCAGGACATGCTATGACCAAGCTTATTACTCCATATCATGGTAGGGCCGAGATATTTACGCAACATCTTAAGAAGACCGTGGTGTTGAAGCCATGTAATGCTAGAACCGCGCTAACTGAAGCATGCGAGGTGATGAGCTAACTAAACTATGCTAATTTATGAGTAGGCTAAGTAAATATTATAAGTAGGCCAAGTAAAACCATGCTAATTAACCCTTAGTAATATGAAGACAGTTAGGATCCTGCTAATCATGATTTCAGTCTAGCTTCATACTGATCATGATATTGCTAAATGCGCCCGAGATAATTGCCTTTTATTGAAGCCTTATCTATGAAGACAAGACAGCTCAGTAAAATGGTCGTAAAGCTTCAGTCAATCAGTACAATCAAGATTAAGAGAGAGCTGCTGCAGTCTCCACTTCGAAGCCGAGCAGGCACATGAGTAGACGATCAGCTTAAAAAGCTAGAAGAAGCTATAGGTTATCACAAGCTCCTCTATGGCTCCAGCCTTGCACAAGTATAGTGTGAGCTGAGCAAATTATTTTTTATGCAAAGAAGCTGGCGCGTAGCGTTCACAGCATCAAACGGTTGAGAGTCACACCCCGGCACCATCAGAGTCACGAGTTGAATTCAGGCCTTCTCAAAATCAACGAGTTCGTATCCGAGTTCACGCGTCAATGAGTTTGATTAACAGAGGCCCGCGGTGGATATCGGGTACGCCCACCACGTTTGCTCGTGCCGGGGATCAGCACTCACGTCTAGCGATACGATTAACTCATCAGCTTTATCGCGCAGACTATGTACACACGAACGCAGAAGTAATAGTAATATCACCACGCGGCTAAGATGTTTTGCATTAAATTTAAGATGTCTCGCATAAACACGCACAACATTGACGCACAACATTGACTGCCCACTGCGGGTAATAGTTTCTAAAAACGGGACCTGGCAAAAGCAGGTCACCTTGTTTTTACAAGAACAGCTTAACCTTTTAACTATTGACGATCTTTTCCAGGTAAAAGACTCTGAGGCGGTTATCAAATTTTTAAGGTCTAGTGACAAAGGCCTGAAGGCATTCTCGATAGACGTGAAAGACCTATATTATTCAATTCCACATAACGCACTGCTCCAGTGCTTAGAAGAATGCATTGATTCGTTTAGGTAGATAAACATTCATAATGCGTCAGGTATGCCAATTCATGGTTTTCTGGAATTGCTTTCATTTTATTTAAAGTCAACGGGTGCGTCTTCGAATGAGCAACATTTAATTAAAAAAAGTGGCTTTTGCATAGGTTCCTGTTTGGCACCAGTCTTGAGTGACATCTTTTTTGCGCATAAGGACCGCCACATTCAAAAAGGTCTCGACTTGTCTTATTGTGAAGGTCTGCGGGTTTGTAGATGATTTCATTGTATTTATTGATTGTTTGGATACTGTTTTTGAAGTTGTTATCCTTAGTCTTCTAGATTCGTTCAAGAAGCACTTGTATCCTCTTGAATTTACTCATGAGCTACCGTCTGGAAATTTGATTAGGTTCTGAAACCTAACACTCCGTCTTAGAAGTAACCATTTGTGCTGTCTGTTTTCACCGAGAAGTGGTAAACCCCTTACTTTTTCACTCAACTCATTCAAAATTGGTGAAAGAGGATATCATTAAAAGATGCCTGGTAAATGCTCTTTAGAGGTCATGCCCGCACTCGATGCAATGCAGTTTCAAAGCACAGGTAGAGCGCCTCTTAAGCGCTGGTTACTCGAGCGCCCTGATTTCTGCTGTTGCGGAAAAACTTTTGAAGCAAATTAGAAATCAAGGAGGACCATCTCAGCCTCAAAACGCGTCTTTTCCCATGAGATGTGTTGCAGTTCCTTATCTGCATAACGTGTCGCATCGGCTGAAAAAAATCGGTAAACGCGCTGGTGTCGCTGTTGTGTTTTCCGCCCCAGAAAAGCTTGCAAAGCTTTGTAAGCTGGTGAATGATTCAGCTGCTATTAGAGGAAGATGCACTGTAAAACACAGAGCGCGCTTTGTACCTTGTGTTATTGATGTCGTATATCTCATTCCACTTACCTGCGGAATGGTATACATAGGGCAAACCAGAAGGTGCCTTAATGACCGTTTAGGAGAGCACAAAAATAATTTGCACAACGTAGTTCAAAAACACCTCAAAATCCACTTCCGCGACTGCGGCCGCGTTGCAGTTTTTGAGCGTTGCGAGGTATTAAGCAAGCACAACTTGCAGGCCACACGTGAGATAATTGAAGCTTATCAAATAAACAAGTTTGACGGTAAATGTGCAAGTTGCCCATCGGTTGCGTTGTTGCAAAAAGAGATTGCGTATCTCGATCTCTTTTAAGCTACATGTGTATTTGTTTTCAGCCCATTCAACAAGATACAAGACTTTTGCTGACATTGTATCGCAGTGGTTGTTCCTGCACCCTTCTACGCATGCCAAATTTTCTCATTTTTCACCTATATATGTATACCACTCCGATAATAAATCTTTGTTGAAAGTCAGCGCTATTTTCTGTCCTTGTTTTTTCGCTTCTGTAGTTACGAAGTAACTACTTCAAGGTTGCGCTGTTCTTGCAGTCAGTTATGTCGTACCAACTTGCCCAAGTTTCTTCGCTTCCTACCATAATCATCGAACAATCGCGAAGCTTACCGAACTGGGGCATGGTCTGCACAAAAAATTGCTAACAGGCTTTGAGAGCGGAACCAGAACAAATGCTCCAATTCTTCTTTTCACAGCCTTGTGTCTTTTCCTCACGTGAGCGCCTAATGCGAGGTATAGCAGAGCTCTTTGATTAGCGACCTCTAGATTTCCGGTCGTTGCGAGATTTTCAGGTGTCTTGGAATCTTTACATGTTGCTAGAAACGTCAAAAGAGTTCGCAACTGTTATAATTTCGTGAGGCCTAATGATTCATCATTGCGCCAGTATTATGCCTTTACCAACTCGCAAAAATTTCAATCTTACTCATGCCGTAGGTCAGCCTGATTATTCCCATCGTGTCACAGTGCTTCTAGGTATTTGTACCTTGTACAAAATATAAGTACCTAGAACCTACCCTATCTGTCCACGTACATCACCTAAGAACGGGATGTCTTCTTGCATTTCAGCAAATCAGGCAATAACTATCACCCACATGGCATAAACCACAAAGTAGTCTGAGTTATACCCCCAGCGGGTCCTTGGAACTGTTTAATTGCTGAACTCTAGCGCTTTCTCGACATTTACCATTTACGGTAGTCAGGTATTGAAACGCTACATTGTGAGCGCGGCTGCCGCTGAAAGCAAGCGGTTTCATTGTGTCGTAGCACGAGGGCGAGTGTGTCCTTGAAGCACAATGGCTACTTCCGCTCACCACTGAGCCGTCCGCCACAGCGTGAGCGCTGCGGCGGAGCCTGGCACGCTGGTAATTATGGTGGGCACAGCCGAGTGACATGGGTCCCTGTATAGCATATGTTCTCGTGTATAAGCCTCACTGTTTTTCCTTAAAAACTTGTTCCTCTGTGGCTTACGGGCCTGTAGACTGAAATTAACACACAATAACCCCACTGGGACTACTGTTGCGGATAGCTGAAAGCAATGTTGATGAATATGAGCGTTTTAATTCACTATTCAACGTATGTTCACTGTTGCGATGAGCTCACCTCACCGGCGCACTCCTTAAGGTTATCACCCTCTGCTATACTACCTCAGAGTGACGCGGTGCACTCAATACAACAGACTCAGCAAGTGTTCTACACGCTATCCAACAACACACCATGTGGCAGAATAGCCGCGTTTATTGGTATAACCTCATCAGAAAGGCGGAGCCGTGAGAGAACCAGTGAAATGCCTTTAACGGCGACAATATAAGAAGAACAGTACATGATGATGATTTTGGTGCACGCGCTTGTCGCTCGCTGGGGAAACCGCAGACCATGGTCAATTCTACTTGATCGTCTTTTGCTGCGGTCAGATCTAATTCTGAACAGTGAAACTTTATATATATATATATATATATATATATATATATATATATATATATATATATATATATATATATATATATATATATATATATATATATATATATATATATATATATATATATATATTACTTAAAGGTAGCACGGAGAGTTTGACCTCATAGTTCACTGTTGAGACCTTGTTGTAGGATCTTGTAATGTCTTTCCTTGACGAAACTCAGTTTGCTGTGGTTGGTTGGGATGCCATGGTGTCTCGTACAGGGCAAAGTCAGTGACTTGGAACTCAATTGGAAAAAATTTTCCCGAAATTCATAAAAATAATCCTGATGGACCAATTATTTCTGGAATTGGAACCGTGACTTAGAATATTTCCCGGTATGTAGACGGCCTCACCTGTACCATTCTGTCCACATTTGCTTCTTACTTCATGGAAACGAATCAATTTTTAACAGATATTCTTGACCTACACGTCCCTCGAAATTCGTTTTTTGTTACGCTAAATGTTACGTCACAATATACGGATATACCTCACTCATATGACATCAAGAAAATCTTGTGCGCATACAACGATTGCGACGCTGACAAACCGATTTCCACACCCAAGTGAGCTGCAATGCTTAAGCTCATTTTGGAACTCACGTTCAAGTTAGCGGTATATCTATGGTCCCAAGAATCGGACGAACGTATGCGAATATATTTATTGGGCTCCTGAAAACAAGTTTCTTGCAGACAACAAATATAATTCATTTTACTACAAGCTGTTCATTGTTTACATTTTTCTAATCTTGCATCATAGTGAATCGCGACTTTTTTCTTTCATTGCAGCTTTTAACAATGCTCATCCGACAATATCTTTTTCGTATTCGTATTTGCCTGTCAGCATAAACGTTCTTGCTATCATGGTCACTCTGCGTAATGGGAAGCTAATAACTAATCTCTACAGGAAACCCACAGATCGGCCCAGCTATCTTCATTTCAGGAGAACAGGCGTTAAGCACAATTAAACTAGTATTCGCTCAGCCAAACACTCCGTTTTAGAAGAATATGCTCTGATAGACGCGCATTTTTCCGTAACTGTGATCAACTTCGTAGCTGGCATGATAAAAAAATCAAAGCATATCCTTGGAGTGAATGATGATGTGATGGTGAGAAGGGCGAAGCTTCGGAGGGTGTTATCGGCAAACCATGAATCATCCGCACGGACGGACAGATGGTCGCATGAATGAACGCAGGAATGGATGCACGGACAGATATATAGACCCATGTACGAATGCAGGGACAAACGCACGGACGGATGGATGGATGGATGGATGCATGATTGAGTGGATGGACGTATGGACGAACGGACGCATGGGCGAACGCACGGATGAACGGACGCGCAGGAACGGATGGATGAATGGGTGCACTGCGGACGCACGAGAAGACGGACGGATGGGCGAAAGCATGGGCGGATTTACACGAATAAACGGACGAACAGAAGGACGAACGGACGCAAGGATGAACGGATGGATGCACGGATGAAGGGATAGACGAACACAGAGATGGACGCACAGATGGGCGCCTGAGGTGGTGGACGGACACATGGATGGATGCTCGAATGGATGGACGGAAGAACGGTTGGACGCATGGATAGACGAAAGCGCGGACTGACTGACGGACGCTTCACCTCACTCATCATCAGCCACTCCACGTATATGCTGTGATTTATTTATTTACTACAATTAACGTCATCTAGTATCGTACAATACTATTTGCATTTTTGAGTGTATATGAACTTCGGCAGCTATGTTTGTTGCAGGAGGGGCGATTGACACTAGCGGCAAGCTTGCTCTAGTGGTGCAGTGCCGTAGACCAGTGCCGGTGCTGCCCGCAGGAGAGCTGTTCGAATTTAACGGCAAGCTCCTTCGACAAACATGGCTGCCCTTCCGAATGCAGTTGTCGACTGCCTCGATTCTATGAAGCGGCCGCCATGCTCTCTGTAGCTCGTAAGCTCCGAACTGATGCTTCCGTTTGCTTTAGACTCATGTTCTTTACCTTCCACAACACAATACTCAAAGCTATTCGACACCGTTTTTGAGAACGATGCTCGAATAATTGATGTTCTAGGCTTATAAGCAAGCCCTCCCAAATATCGATGGACCTAAAATACACGGTTGTTTGTTGTTGCTAACGTTGGATAGCTGGCATCACTTGTCCAAACGTCTCCTCTGGAGACGTCATATTGAATTGCTGTGCGTTTTTGCTTCGGAGGTGTCATATTGAATTGCTGTGCGTTTTTTTTAAATACTGGACAGGGAAATATGCTTCATTCTCTGCTGGAACGTTGTCTGGGTACAACACGTATGACATATCGTGGAAACCGCGGAGCAAGAAGCAAGCAGCTCGAAGTGCCCCGCGGCAGACGCGGACAATGCGGAGAGGCGAAAGCAGACGACACGGGTCAGCCAAGTCGCTGCTCCGTCACTGATTAGCTAAACCACTCTCCGGCAAGCGGCAAACGGCACAAAAATGGGTCCCGGACCCATTTTTTGAACGGCGAAGAACAGGAGAGGTGCGCGAAGGAAACAGCCACGCACGGTTGCCTGAAAACGTCCAACGTCAGACGGCGAGGCATGCTTGCCGCTAGCGTGAACCGGCCCTTAGAGAGCTCGTGTCGCAGAAATCCCGCTGTTGGTGTCGGCGCCGTTCGATGGGATCAAAAAATCGTCCGTGAGCGAAAAAGCAAGTTACAGAGATCGCCGTGAGAGGCCGTTACTTGTCCACGCGTGCCTGCACGGCCACACTGAAAAAGCAGCGCATTCGAAGATGAGAAAAAAAGTGCTCAAGGTCACGAGGTGCGGGTGACGTAGTTTCTTTGCCCTGGCCACCCCTCCCTGCTGCGCTTCCAGTGCTTTCGTCGGGATGAGAGAAGAGATGCAATTGCAGCAGGCGACAAACTTTTGTAACTCCACACGCACTGGACGGATTCTTAAAATTTTTGCGGCGTTGAACTCGTAAGGCAATGCGCTCTTCTAGTGAGTTCATTCCATGGTTACTTGAAAAAGTGTTTTAGGACCCCTTTGAAGAATTTTGTTCGACAGGTGTCACGACGAGAACGAGCCCATTTGGCGATTTGTAGGCGCATTAGGGAGGCCACCCCGCCACGGCGGCCTAGTGGCTAAGGTACTCGGCTGCTGACCCGCAGGTAGCGGGTTCAAATCCGGGCTGCGGCTGCTGCATTTATAATGGAGGCGAAAATGTTGTAGGCCTGTGTGCTCAGATTTGGGTGCACGTTAGAGAACCCCAAGTGGTCGAAATTTCCGGAGCCTTTCACTACGGAGTCTCTCATAACCATATGGTGGTTTTGGCGCGTTAAACCCCACATATCAATCAATCAATCAATCAGGGAGGCCCCAAACTACGTTGCAAAAGGCCGGGGTAGTGCAGCCATTGCCACTAACACACACAGAAACTCTCAAATAGCCCTAAAATGAACAACTATGTCAATCTGGAGAAAAACATATCATGCCTTTCCAGAGGCGTTGATCAAGCATACAGCAAACGCTAGATAATGTGCTGCAATCTGGGAGGCATTGCGATACTCCTTATGACCTCTGAGGTGGCGAGCGCGCAGCGTGTATCTTGGAGGCCATGCGACTCCTGCTTTAGATCAAAAACCTGTATGTACCATTCGCGCGCACGCGCTGGTACAATCTACTGTGTGCGAGTGTATGTGTGTGCGTGTGTGTGTAGGTACCAAAACGTGTTAATAAGTATGCACTTGATAGTTGAAGGGCGCACTAGGAGCCGGATTTCGCTATCGCATTGAACTCCTAAAGGCGAAGCGTAACAGTCCCCCAATTATTCATGAAGTTGTTACAAATCGAAGGCACGCGTTTTCGGGACCACTTGCTTGTGACACGGCACCCCCATTTTAATGCGAAGCATTTCTTAGCAAACTTCGGCTACTTTGAGCGCATCTATCTATCTATCTATCTATCTATCTATCTATCTATCTATCTATCTATCTATCTATCTATCTATCTATCTATCTATCTATCTATCTATCTATCTATCTATCTATCTATCTATCTATCTATCTATCTATCTATCTATCTATCTGTCTGTCTGTCTGTCTGTCTGTCTGTCTGTCTGTCTGTCTGTCTGTCTGTCTGTCTGTCTGTCTGTCTATCTATCTATCTATCTATCTATCTATCTATCTATCTATCTATCTATCTATCTATCTATCTATCTATCTATCTATCTATCTATCTATCTATCTATCTATCTATCTATCTATCTGTCTGTCTGTCTGTCTGTCTGTCTGTCTGTCTGTCTGTCTGTCTGTCTGTCTGTCTGTCTGTCTGTCTGTCTGTCTATCTATCTATCTATCTATCTATCTATCTATCTATCTATCTATCTATCTATCTATCTATCTATCTATCTATCTATCTATCTATCTATCTATCTATCTGTCTGTCTGTCTGTCTGTCTGTCTGTCTGTCTGTCTGTCTGTCTGTCTGTCTGTCTGTCTGTCTATCTATCTATCTATCTATCTATCTATCTATCTATCTATCTATCTATCTATCTATCTATCTATCTATCTATCTATCTATCTATCTATCTGTCTGTCTGTCTGTCTATCTATCTATCTATCTATCTATCTATCTATCTATCTATCTATCTATCTATCTATCTATCTATCTATCTATCTATCTATCTATCTATCTATCTATCTATCTATCTATCTATCTATCTGTCTGTCTGTCTGTCTGTCTGTCTGTCTGTCTGTCTGTCTGTCTGTCTGTCTGTCTGTCTGTCTGTCTGTCTGTCTGTCTGTCTATCTATCTATCTATCTATCTATCTATCTATCTATCTATCTATCTATCTATCTATCTATCTATCTAGCTTACGTATGGGTGCCCTCCTGGTCACCCCCTTAACATGGCGCGAACCAAAATTAGCATGGGAGGGTAAGATGGTTTAACAAACATGACGCGCTGGTCTAAACTAGCACACTTACTACACTAGCACACTTACGAACTACAATGTTCGTCAACCGAATTCAGTTCAAAGTTCTTGAAAAAAAAAACTTGAATGCTTCTCTCCCAGGAAACAAACCCTCAAAGTACAGCGCTGGTTGCCGTTTTGCTGCGTCCGAGGCTTATCTTCCCAGAAACCCTTGTGTCATCACATGAACTTGCTTCACTGACAAAACTTATTCGCCAGCAAGAAGAGCTAATAACTGACTGACTACTCACGTGCTGCTACTGCAGGACACGTTCTCATCCACTGGCGGGAAACACACTTCATCTCCTGAACGCCACCCTCTGCTGCTTGCTTATATGCACTAGCGGCTGGGTTCTCGAAATTCCCCAGTTTCTGTCGGCGCGCCACACAGCCAAGGCTGGGGAAAAGACAGGACCCTTCTAGCAACTTACGCGCACCATGATGCAACTTGAAAGGAATTCACTCCTTCCTTGTCAATATTTTTACAGAGGGGGTTGGTCGGCGTGGCGGCGGTGCTTACGAAGGGGATAGGATATGCGCGCGCGGCTTCTTTCGATGCTTTTTAAGATCCCTATATGAAACAAGCTTCCAAGGTAGTGACATCTTTCTCTTTCTTACTTGCCTATGTTCCTAGAGCGCCCTATAGACTGTTCGAAACTTTCATCAGAAAGCCAATGTTTGGGTTCAGTTGGTACGGTGAATAGATGTAAATGAAACAAAATAGATTTAAATGAGTCGTATAGTAAATGGTTACGTTTATGAACATAAACGGTACAACACAAGAGCAAGCGGGATGTGCGTTCTTCACTTTCAACAATGTGCAGTTCTAAATTTTACACCACTAGCCATGGCGTATCGCTTCGTAAACCGTTGTTCGTTCAGTTATAGCTGGTCCAGTTCTTCGAATGTGTTTTCTTCATGCTGTGCGAGAGTGAACACGCTTCCTGGTGGATCCTGTCAGTGACCACATGACGCGTGACGTTATGACGAGTAATTACAGCCGGCTTGTGCACGCACAAGGAAAAAACACGGCCAGACTGGTACGAACGCTTGACTAGCAGCACTGTGATGACGGTTTTTCTTTAATGTGTCCATTTAGACAATCGTGATGCCAGGGCATTCTGGTGCGGTGCATGGAACTTCCTATAAAGTGAGAGTTTTACTGGTCAGGTGTACCACCCAGCGCGTTTCGGCTCCTTTATGCCGCGTTCTGGTCAAGTGGCCAAGAGTAAAATATTTTTGAAGGTGCTAGATTACACCCTCCAGCTGTTCTGTATACATGCATTCGCACAAGTATTTGTAACTTCTGGCATGCACCTACGCGCATTAGAGCACGCCTGGTGTTTCAATAAAAAACCGACGAATAAACTCGGTTCGCAGATATGCGTCGTCGTACGTCGACATAGTTGCACGAAAGCATTCGCATGAAATGTTTCATAGCTACACTTCACAGTGTGCTTCATCTCGGATAGCACGAGGTAAGTTTAAGAGAGTGAAACCGTTCTCTGTTGTTTTATGGCAACCAAGGATTGGTGAAAAACGCGGATGTTGCATAAATGAGCACCGCGAATCAATCTTGGCCGACTTGGCGCACGTAAAATGTTCCTCCTCTTCAGTTTATGCCCTGGCTACGATTTTGTCTTTGGTCTTGGCGAGAATCTGGCTGGAGATGTTTAGACATGCATACTGGTTTGAACCTTTTGCATAATAATAAATAACGCCACCAGACATTTTCAAGATCACGTGCAAAAATACACCAATTACAGACGTGGATGGCAGAGAAAACGAGGAGTGAGCGAGAGAGTGAGGAGGACCACTCGAGAACAAGGAGTGACGCTACTTTAAAAACTTTTCCCATCTAGGGACCTTAATGCTTGTTTTTTCGCCGGCTTCTGGTGCGTTGGTTCTGCGCCCGCTTTTCACGTGGTCGTTAGAAATCGGAAACTCGCGCTTTCTGGAGCGCTCCTTTGAACACTTAACACTGTACAGTGCCAGCCGTGAAATGTGCCCGACAACGCTGCCTTCGACGTACTGTACACATCATGTGCCGGTTCGTTAGCAAGCCTTCCTACAGAAATGGTCTCT
The DNA here is from genome assembly GCF_043290135.1 of Rhipicephalus microplus. Lineage (NCBI taxonomy): Eukaryota > Metazoa > Arthropoda > Arachnida > Ixodida > Ixodidae > Rhipicephalus > Rhipicephalus microplus. The sequence goes on from NW_027464586.1 coordinate 29,595,381, forward strand.
TCAAGAAACGCCCGGTGCACTGCTGAGGAAGCTCCTCTAATATCATTCACTCTGGAGACATGGCGGTGAATGTTTTTTCTTTTGTTTTTTCACGAGCACGCGGCCGAAAAATTCGGCTTCCACACTATACTTTGTGACAGCGTGTGGTACAGATGCTGATGACACTAAGATATGAAGCCCGCACAGTATAGAAGCTGCGGAAGGGCGCATGGTTGACCCGCCTGGTTAATGCCAATGAGGAACATGTCGGCGGTCGGCAGACCACGCGCGTACTTTTGCCCGCAGAGTGTTCTTCGCGACCGTTCTGATTCTGGCCGTGCTCAGGTGCTGTGAACAAGGTGTGGTGAGTGCCACGTTGGGTCAGGGCGGTGAACTGCTCGAGTTTATGAAAGTGACGCGTATTCTCTGCCACCATGGTGCATGGTCCCACGCGAGAAATACTCACAGTGCTCATGAACAGGGGTGCACTGCGCGCTTTCTCAGGAGAAGAGTCAACCAATTCAAATTATAGAGGATGTGTGGACGCAGCCTATGTCGCTTTCCCCTGAGCATAAAAGAGCAAAATGTTTCACCGGAGCAGAATGTATCAGAACAGAGCACATGCCCAAATCGTAGGATATGCCTGGTGCTCAAAGTCATATTTTTTGACGTTTATGAAAGGTTTTAATACCGCGAACATCCATCAGCGACGCGTTGGAGGTCCTGTGTGCGCTACCGGAAAGTGCCGGAACAAGAACAGACGCATGAGATCAGCAACAATCCGAGGTACGACTAAGCTTACCTGATGAATTCAGTGGCGCAATAGGTCGTTAGCAAGTAACGCCATCGTTGCTACATGGTGCCGCATGTTCAGCGTGACGATGGCACGTAAAGATGTGTCACCGTCATTACTTGCACCGTAAGCAACGGTGAGTTTCTCCATAAAAAAAACACAGCCATATCTTCATGGCGTTCAGCATGGGCCACAGTCATGTTTTCAGTCATGCTCAGATTGTAGTCGTGCGCCGTTCACTATTTTGTACGTTCAATCATCACCTCAAAACTCCAAAACTCTCCAAAAGAGAGATGTGGCCGTCAGTGCGCGTGTCATCATTAGAGACCGGATTATAGGCAAGTGCCTATATTGTTTCTTACGTTTCTATTGTGCCAATTGCACGTAAAAGCACAAATTAGAGGGTAAGATGAGCTTTTATAGTGTTTTTATAGTGCCTATAAATGCCTATTTTGACGTTCGTGCCTAAATTCTTATAGGTGCCTATAAATGCCTGTTGTCGGAATTGGTGCCTGTATAAATGCTGTTTCCCTTCAAACTTTTCATTCAAGTACGGCTGGAGTACGGTAGTCATATCACCCTGCGAAGTTGAAGATTCTGAACACTGGGGTGCAACCTTTACTCAACCTCATCAGTCACTTTAGGCAATATCAAGCTCACAAGGTCTTTTAGCCGATAGGATGGTCGACAAGCCTCTACACATGTATTCATTTGCGTCGTGTCGTCTGCTCGGCATCTCTCCGGCGTCTGCTCGCTTTCGTGGTGAGCAGGAAGTGCTTCTGTGCAGTGGCAGAACGATGAAGAACGAATGCAGAAACCGTGAATTGTTATTATCGGAAAGTAAAGCGCAGATAAGAAAAATGGTATTTATTTAGTTTTTGTTTTGTTTGTCAATCACTTTCAAAATGGCGCTTCGCTAGGTCACATGAAAAATTTTACTCAGACAGTGGAAGTTGTTCGTGCCAAGCGAAAAGCTTTGTATCACTAAGCTTTTAATTGGTACATTACAAGCTGCCAAAGCATGATGTGAGGAGGTGAGCTTGAAACTTTCGCCACTCACTCAGTGTAGACTTCGCAAGCCCGATTCCCCCCCCCCCTGCCCTGTTGGTATCGGAGCAATTCGGAGCAGGAGGATGACATCATGCGGACGCATCAGAACGTCATGCGCGCGTAAGGTATTTACAGGTCATGTTCATTCCAGGCGTTGCGCGCAAGCGGCGTTCTGTCGTTTCGACGTTCCCAGTGTTGTACTGCCTGGTTTTGTAGGATGAATCTCTCTATGAGCACACGTTTGGAGACGCTGTCATGGAGCACGTATCCTTACCACAATAGACATCATAGCAACGCTGCAGCTACTCAAAGGAATGATGCACCAAAAACACTCCAAACGTTGCGAATTCTGCCACCGGCACGATGCGAAAATGGCAAAAACACCAAAGCAAACAAAATAGAGACAGCTTAGTCTCGCATATCACTTGATATGAAGAGAAAAAAAAATCACGTGCATAGATTTTGTTTCTGTGTTTTAATAATTCTGTCATTCTTTATACTTCTATTCAGGCAGCAGATTGCACAAATTACACACGTAATCTTGAATTCTTCTCGCAGTGCTACGTACAACTTCGATGTAAGCAGGATAATTCGATCCCTACTGCCATGTTGGGGCGCAAGCCCGTAAGGTCATGGTCCAGCGCTTTTCAGTCTGGCATTTCACCACTCTATGGCGTGCGTAGCACTACAAATCTTGGCAGATGAGATTGTGAGCGCCCAGTGCACGCATTCCTCTTCGCTTCTCGAAATTCTCAAACCAGCGTAAAGTCCCCTTAAGGTGCTAATACACAGAAGAAAAATATAGCCTGTGTGGTTACACCAAGTTATTACGAGGCGAAGACATGATTCTGGCCTATTGCGCTCTAGCTATTTGCACCTGCGTAGCCCTTCTCAGCCATACCCAAAAGAGAGAGACCCAGAAGCATGTTTATTTGACGAGGGACGCTTAAATTACCATTCTGGGCTATATAAATGGAGAGACTGTAATCTGCGAACCCTTAGGGAAAAACATACATGGCTATGCTAAACCATTACGCATTTGTGTCATCATAACCTAAAGCATTTTTGTTTGCTTTCCTGTCGTAGACATAGATCACGCATATACTTTTTCGAAAATGTGAATTGTGTCGGAATTTATTGTGTCTATATTTACGATTTTGGGAGCCTAAAACAGTGGCTTCTTTGCCTAATTTTGGAGCCTGAAACACGGTTTTTAGTGCCTCTAAATTCAACGTTTTGTCATCAGCCTACTTTTGATTGTGATAGAAAATAGGTGGACACTTTGGAGTGATTTTTTGCCGTCGCCGCCGCCGTCATATTCAGGTAATGTATATGCATTGTAGGTATATATTATGCGCTTCATTCTCTTTTTATAAGCAGTCAGTCATCATCATCTGTTTGGGCTCATAATCATCATCGCTTTTCGGGTGCATGATGCTTCTGATTCGTGACGCTTGTTCACCCCCAAGAATAAACCGAGTGGTAATACCAAGTTACAACCGAGTCGTCATACGTGGTGGAGGTAGATCTACAATCGCCGGTCCTCTCCTCCTCTTGCCTACTCGCTGGAGCATCGTTCGGGCCACCGTTTCTACCCTCAGTTCACCAAATGTCTCAGAGCGAGTGAACTAACGCCCTTTCTGCTGCCATCTCTGCCCCTGCTCTTTACATCGTCAACCACCAGCACGACCCTCCAATGTTCGCTGGTCTCCGCGGTGAAAATGTGGAGGAATAGCTTGATAACTATGAGCGAGTAAGCGTAACTAACCACTGGGATGGCTGTAACTAGCTCTGTCGCGTCTCTTTTTATCTCATAGGTGTTGCGAAGACATTGTTCTTCAATCATGAGATAAAGTTGACCGACTGGCCTGGCTTCAAGCAGCAGCTTCGCCAAGTTTTCGGCAAACCAGCGGTTCAGTCCACTCTTGTGAAGAGGACCCTTGATGGTCGCACACAATAACTCGGCGGGTCGTACACTTCGTACATCTGCCACCGTGTCAATTCATCAATGTCCGATTCGCACAAACTACGCCATATTATGAAGGGAATAGGGACCGCTGCCTTCAACGCCCTATCTGTTCAGAATACATCCACTGCCACTGACATGTCATCACACAGCTTTCAGACATGGCATTACGTGACATCACCAGGGAAGAATTAACGTCCTTCACAAGCTCAGCACACGTACCATTACCTCCGCCTAGCCAACCAACGTACGCGCAAGTTGTGGCCGCGCCTTCTCGCAACGTAAACTCTGCGTTGCCGCTGCCATCATTTACGCCGGTTGCTGCTGCACCACCAGAACACTTCCGGTCAATGCCACCCGACCCTTATACTGCCCACTTGCGTGCGCTATCTCCCGGTGTGCCCAATGCCATCTATTACTCGCCTTGGCGGCTGTCTCGTCCAACATACTTTTACTGTGAACACCGCAGCCATATGTCACGCGTCCGCCACAAGTGACAGTTGGACGAGCGTCGGGGCTACGATATGCATGAACGGGACTTTTACAGCAGCAGTTTTTATGCATGGCGCTATCCATCTCCCCAGCAATGGTCTCCATCTCCTCTCGCATCGACAGCGGCGCGCAACACTTACCGTGAAACCCGACGCCACTCACCTTCGCCCTATCGTCGAACCTCTTCTCCACTTCGCCCGGCCTCGTTTACGACTGACAGCCGACCTGAGAACTAAGTGATGCAGCTTTTGGAGAAGAAACTGCATGTAAGAGTAAAACTGCGGTTCATCCAGCGCGCCCGTTCACTATGGTTTCCGTCATAATAGAAGACATTCTTCCAGATGCTTTGGTAAACACTTTTCTGTGATTCTGGTGGACATTTTCAGTGATTAGCAATAATCTGTGTGAACGTCTCAAGAAAGTCATGACGCCTTATAATGAACCCTCTCTAGTCTGAGCGCAGGGGAACGCCATTAGCCTTTCCGCTTTCTGCCCTGCCCGAGGTTTTATGGACGATATCCTTCACCATATCCAGTTTGCTGTGCTCACCCTGTGCTCTCACCAAGTAACTTTAGGGTAGGACTTTTCATGTTCTTCTTCTTCGGCTGCAATCTGTTGTGTAGAACGTGTTCTTCATCTTACTAACATAAACTCTATGCTCGACGAAGACATCTACAATCCCTTCGCCTGTTCGTAGCGGAAGATATCAAACTACTGCCACGTGAAGAACAAATTGTGACCTTAGCATCTAAGGACATTGACTATGGTGAAGTCTTGGTGTCTTCTTCAGCTAATAGCGTTACTAAATGCACAGCTCTTGTGTCATGTGTGCTACGCTTTTGAAACGGCTCTGCGTTCGTCATTGCCATGAATGGTACATCGGAAAAATTCTACTTCCACAAAGCACCGCAGTAGCCTACGTTGTCGATGCTGAGCTTCTAAGCGTCACTCCACTTATGCCTGCCTCCCCCGAACATCTTCCTACTCGTGAGCCTGGACCCTCCGCCTCCTTCACAGCTCCTATCTTCGATGACGTGACGAATACTAAGGCGGAGCAGTTGCTTGCTTTGCTAAGAAAGCACGCCGGCTCTTTTCACTCCCGCTCCTCGACGTTGAGCCAGACTACCACTGCAGTGCATCGAATTCAGACCGAATGAACATCTATTGTGCAACGCCGCCCATACCGCGTGTCCGTCGCTGAGCGAAAAATCATCAAGGAAAACGTCACCGACACGCTCCAACAAAAGGTCATTCCATCAGCTTGTTCATGGTAATCGCATGTTGTTTTGGTAAAAAAAAGGATGGCTTTATGAGCTTTTGCATCAATTACCAGGTACTTACAAAGAGTACACGTAAGGGCGTCTACCCCATGCGAGGCATTCACGACGCCCTTGATTCCCTACAACGCGCGAAATACTCTTTAAACCTTGATTTGCGTTTGGGGCATTGGCAATTATTGATGCATGAAGACGATAACAAAAGACAAAATTTGCAACTACCTCCGGGCTACTAGAATTTAACGCGATGTCTTTCGAACTCTACAATGGGTCCGCGACCTTTAAGCTCATGACTGACACCATGCTGCGTAGCCTTAAATGAAAGACCTGCCTCTGCTACCTTGATAACATCGTCGCTTCTTCTTTAACGTTTTTCCAGCACCCACAACGCCTCAATGAAGTCCTACTATGCCTCGTCGGCACGGGTCTGCAACTCAACAGCAAAAAAATGTCATTTCGATCCATCACGGTTCTTGGTAATGTCGTGAGCAAAGATGAAATTTGTCATGAGCCTGAGAAAACTTCTGCCGTGCTTCGCTTCCCACGCCCCTGAAGGCCAAAGGATTTGCGAAGTTTTTCTTGCCAATAAACGAGGAAGAATGGACGGCGCGCACGAGGTTGAGCAGGGGCACTAGCTCGCTCAATTGCTCTATTCACTTTTGATGTAGCCAGACGATCGAGTGCGGGGCTCCTTCTTCGTTTCTCACACTTCGTTCTGGTGCCGAAACACACCTGTTCTTCTGGTACTCGACTCTCGCACATAGATCAAGTCAGCACCAAGCGCCGCTTCATCCAAAAAGGCATCATGCAACAAATCGTATCACTCTATGCCCTGCTGGAAGACTCGTCAACCTCTATAGAGAAGCTCGAAGATGTATTCGACCTCATCGTCACTAAGAACTCCAAACTCATGGACTTGAACGAGCATATCAAAGTCGCTATTCATTAGGAAGAGTTGTTAGCAGACCTGACTACCGCCAGCGAGTTCAGTGACAAAGTTGTCTGCGGTCAAGGTAGACTTCGCCACGCAAACTTGCCGCTGCCACCAACCCAAGCCGTATTCGTTGCAGTCACATCTACACCACTCGGTAAGCCTCTGGCATATACATCGCAACCCACCACGGCGTCGTGTTCGATTGGCCTTTCAACCCCTTTTGCCGCGACATCGCAGCTGACCACGACTTCTCTTCGGACCACGCTCACGACTCTTCTGGTACCAACGTCGCATCAGGCTGCTACTTCACTTCCGACCAGCCTCACGACACGGGCCACCATGTTAGCTGCGATGAACCTGAGGACTCCTCTCGTATAGATATCTCAACGAGCCGTAACATCGTCATTGACCAGTCTCTCGACTCTTCTCGTTGAATTGTTGCGGCAAGTCGAGACTCTACAGTCAACCGCCCTGACGACCCCTTTCCTATAGACGTCGCAGCAGACTGCGACTTCGTATTCGTCCGGTCTGTCGACTCCTCTCGCTTCGACGTCACAGCAGGCCATGACTTCGCTGCCTACCGGATTCACGACTCCTCTCGTCTTGACGTCCCAGTGGACCAAAACATCACCTTCCCAAGGCTTCACGCCTGCTGTGCCAGTGTCTCGCTTCAGACTAACCAGGCTTCGCAGTTCGTCGCTTGAAAACCAACAGATAACTTACTTCGAACTCATCCCCACAAGTTGAATAGATTCGGGTCACTATCACTATATGTCAGAACTGTCACTATTCACGCGATTTACAGTGCTTTGATGCAAGTACTCGTTTGGAAGGTGCGCCATGGATAGCGCGATGAATAAGAAAAACCCTGAATGCACCATGTGCATCAACTCTAAAGAACCGACTTCCCACAATCTGAGCCGCTGCTTGGCAAGCCCGTCTCACTTTCATGACCCACATGACGAACTCTTGTACTATCCGTCATGCGGCACCATGTGCCTTCAGGACTTGCCCCAGAAGCAAGAGTACGTGGGGTCCTGCTACTCTTCTTACATGTTCCCCAAGCCTGGTCAGGGCAGTAGGGTCTCCAGTTTGTTTCCCCTCAAGAGCAAGCAAGTCAAGGATTGGGAGTGCGAGCAGCAGTGCTGCTACAAGCCGCGCTCCACCAAGTACGTGCACCCCATGGCCATCTACGAAGCCACCGCACATCATGAGATGTCGCCTAATGCCAGAGACCTGCGCTAGATGTACAAGCGCTACATCACACAGCTCCAGCTCTATGCCATGCGCATCATGCATGGATCCGGCGCAAATGAAGAGTCTCGCGAAGCGGGAGACACCGTGATTGACAAGTCATTAGGAGACTCTTGCGGTGATGTCTCCACAAACTTCCACATAGCTCAGAATCACGCACTCGAAAACCTCGGCTCGATGCACGTCATCGTTGGTGACGCCGGGATGAACACCGACAATCTGTTACCGTCCACACAGGACGTAAACGAGCCTTCTCTGCTTTCGAAAGTGGCCGAGACTCCCGTCCTTGGCGACATCATTGCCCAAAGAAGTCAAGATGCTTAGACATCATCGTCATCCTCACCTTTACACCCCTTCACACAGACGCCAGCGGCTGTGGTATAGGTGCTGTTCTGCAACGCGATGACTATTTACGGGAGACAATCGTCGCACACGCTAGTAGAGTGCTGACCGCTGCCGAGAACTATACGATCACTGAGCAGGAGTGCGTCACAGTGGTTTAGTCAGTACAGAAGTTCTATCCTTATCTCATTGGCCCTCAATTCGCTATCGTAACAGACCGCCATGCCCCACGCTGACGCTGGGTACAGGTCAGCCTGCTTTGAAGAGCTCTTCTGGGCGCCGGGGTTGGTGGATTTTGCGCCTAAACGGGTATCAGTTTAAAATTATTGATAAATCAGGCAAAAGGCGTCAAGACGCTGACGCTTTTTTTGCGGTTACGGCAGCGTAAGACACTCCCGCAATCGTTCCCAACAACACCACTTTGGACGTCACTTCCAGTTTGGTTGCCTTGCTCGCCTCAATGGACCAGCTGACTACCGAAGAAGGACAACCGTTTAGCCCTCGCCAGCTGGCTGACCCGTACTGGCGACGCATTATAGACCACTTTTCCAGAGCTTCGCGTCCACTCAACACACGGTTTCGTCTTTAACTCGATCAATTTAGGCTGGAGGATGGAGTTAATTTTCTACTCCTCGGCTAGCTTCTACACATTCTAAGGAGGAAAGGTGTTAAGGTTTGGTATGGGTGCCCTTCGATGATCCGAGTGCACAGTGGCAGCGCGAAGGAAGAGCCGTAGTTCGGTGAAGAGACGCTCTGCTTCAGCACTCAGGCGTCTTCGCGGGTCCAAGCCCGCACCTCCGCTCTCTTATATCACATTAAAACACCCTCCTTTCTACCCCCGGTTGAACAGAGGGTCTCCACACAAGCGAATCGCACGCGTGGGCTCGCATCGCCACAACCTATCGCAGAAACACTTTTATAACAGGCACTGCATTGGTAAAGAGACAACATTACGAAATACAACATGAGAGGGGATAGGTTCTCCATGTGTCACACTCTCTCCCATACCAGGCACTGTATTGGCCCACCTCCGTCGGTAGCCGTTCTCATGGTCGAGCGCCGCCAGGTTTCATTAAACGTCGCTTCGTAAAAGCATTCTTTAGCGCGGTGAGTACACCGTTAGGCCCTGTGCGCTGACAAGGTGTGCATTCGACAAGGCGCCCCGCCATACTAACACTCGGTGATACGTACAGCGGAGGAGGATAAGCTCATCTCTGTGCCACAACTATGTCTCGGTTGGCCCAGTGGTCGCGTCCTTGCGGCATTCTCAATGGCACACGTGCATGCCTACAATGACTTACCGCGCTTGATGAGATTCTCACAAGCAGCGCCTCCGAGCATGTTTTCCCTTCTAGTCCCAAACAGAGGGTGACCTTGACGGCTCTGCTCGTGACCCGTGTGAATGAGGGAGTCTCCTATGTTCCCATGCGCGTTCGCCTTCATGGAACCAATCGGCATCGTCAGTTGACAGGTCGGGAACTCACCCCGTGCTCTGCAGCAGCCGCATTAGTTGCGCAGCACAAAACACGCCACTAATGACTGCCTTGTACTAATTGATGGTATACGGTATTGTGACATTTATGACCCTGGCTGTCAACGCTGCGTACCTCTTTTACCACGTGCTCTTCTTCATCTCGTGCTTAACGCCTATCACGATGATGGGTTGGCTGGCCACCTCGGCTTTCACAAAACCTACCACCGCATTCGAAGCCAATTTTCCTGGCCTAGCCTTTCTAACAGCGTGGTGCGGTACGTAGGTTCCATCTCTTCTTGCCAGCGTCGTAAACTCCCGACTTTTATTCTGATTTATTTATAAAAGGCCCAAAAATGAATAAATAAGAAAAAAACGACTGCCAAACGGGAGTTTGAACAAATGATCGAAGTATACTGCATGGTAGAAAATACGAACTGAAAAAAAGACAAGATCAAGGACAGACTGTCAAATGAAGGTTTATTGATCATGCACTGCATTTACATGACAATCAGAAGAAAAAAAGAATGACAAAAAGTTAGCATTTCAAAAAACGACAAATTTTTTGCACCCAAAGCACGAGGCAGGATACCAAAATCACTACACACATGTCTTTTATTACATACTGAAGATCTTTATTTAGGAGGGCAACCGATGGTTTGCTCACGCTGCCTTCATTGTGAATGCGTATCACATTACGTGGTGTTCACGCAGTCGCTCATTGAGGCCCCTCACAGTCTGCCCGATGTAACATGCACCACATGATAGCAGAATCCTCTACACTACGTTCGTGACACCTAGTAAAAACTGAGATTTGCGCCCGACAGACTCGCTTGATTATTGAAATACGTGAGGTAACCATGAGTTGCCCTCCTTGATGAAGAGTTTCAGTATATGGAAAATGGCGCATGTGTGTAATGAATCTTATATTCTGCATCGTGGTGCGGGTGTATGAAAGTCGTCGCTTGTTGAAATGGTAGCTTTTCATACAGACAGAAAAACAGACAGACAGTCGGTCAAAGCGCTTGTAGAACGCGAACGAATGCTTCGCAATAATCAAAACTAGAGCATCAGTGCGCCTTGCGGAACACCCTTGCGTGGACCAAGAAATGCCCCCTAGGAAACAACAAAAAAATTAATTTTGCAAGAATTTCTCAATATATGCCTAAAGACACTTTATTGATTGATTTGTGGGGTTAAACAGCACGAAACTTTCATAGAATTATGAGAGATACCCTAGTGAAGGGCTCCAGAATTTTTGAGCCCTAGGAGTTCTTTACCGTGCACCCAAATGTGAGCACATGGGCCCAGAGCATTTTCGACTCCATCGAAAATGCTACCGCCGCAGCAGGGACTTGATCCCGCGACCTGCAGGTCAGCAACCGAGTACTTTATCCACTAGACTACCGCAGCAGAGCACAGAATGTACTTTGGGAAGTTTGCAGATCTTGGACTAAAGCTACGTGCTCTTCGTGGTCTTGCGCTTTCACGTTTTACAGCGGGACTAATGCAGCATACTTACTTTCACAACAAGCTATTTCAATCCAACGTGCAAGGCGTATAAGGACCTGCAAAGTAAAGCATCCTGATCTGAAGTCAGTTTCGAACTGATTCACATTTTTCTCGTGAATGAAATTTATGATAAAAATGCATAACACTCTTTCAATTTTGTTCACGAAATTTAAGCTTAGCTAACTGGGCCTGATGTTGTCCAGTTCATACCCTTTATCGAGATGTTTAGGCAGTGATGTCACCTTAGCTATTTTCCAGTCGTAGGAAGTGATGTCATTATTTTGAGTAGCTAATAAACTATGATAAGAAATCTCGAAATTCTTTATAACTTTCAACATGGGCAACACGACTCCGTCAGTGCTCGGAGTGGCTGATGGAATGCTAGCAGCTGCATCTGTTAATTCACTCTGGAAATTCGTATGAAGTGGTCGCCAGTTGAGGCGTGTGTTGGGGGGGAGAATAACTTGGAAGAACAACACTGCTCTGACCCACTAGCCATCATGTCTAATCACTCTCTTATTCCCTCTGAATGCAAAATAATAAACTTTGCACTCAGAGGTCGCGGTATCATTCGCTTTAAAAAAAAAGGAGATCTGTAAAGTTCACGTTTAAAACATGCTTGAATCCTGAATTTATTTATTTATTTATTTATTGCGAATACTGCAGGCCAGTTTGTGGCCCAAGCAGGAGGGGCAATTGGCAATACACATAACACTGTTACACATACATACAAAGAAAAATAATAATAACTGAATTGAAGAAAACCAGATTATTATCTTGGGACTAATCCCACAAGCAGTGGCCGTACGCATCAGTTTTTTACCCCATGTGAAATGACGGACGTGAAAATATCATGCTAATAAAACATTTCTTCTGCTCGTGCCAATTAGGGTATCCATTGGTCGAATGTCATGTATATCCAAAGGAAAGTAAACATTGACTATTGAAGATGCCCCAGCAGACGGTATAGTTATCTTTATAAATAAAATTTCATATTTCAAAGAGTGCAGCTTTAACCTATGCTTAAGTGAATATTCCGTTTAATAACAATGTAATTATCATATCATCTCTCAATGGGTCGGTATAACCTAAACGGATGGTAATTCTTGACGTATAAATTGTCATTAGAATCGAGCCAAGACACTTGTAGCAAGATTAAATAGGATTTAGTAATGTAATGAGACAATGAAAATCAGTAGGCAATGTTGAGTGACCATTTTAGTGTAAAACTCTTAGAGATGCTAGTTTGGTTGAAGCAAGTATGAGCAGGCGAATTTCTTCAAACTACTGTCCTTCATAAACTTATTGTGGAAACTTTTTTTATTTAGAGTGTAGGAACGCAAGATTAGCATGTTTCAGCGGGCACTGGCTACGTTTCTATGCATGGGCATCTATATTCACATTTGCAGAAACTTGTAAGTCAAGGAGGGACTCCTGGCCAAGAGGCACTGAGCATTCTGAGGAGCCAAGGCAGTTATCAGTGGCATGCACCTTATCACCTGTCATATTAACGTCACTGGCCGTCAGCAGTTTATCCGACTCGAGAAATCTGAATGGTTTCAGGGTTATTATATTAGTGATTTCATTATTTACAACTTGACCTATACACTCGAAGATGCTGACAACTTGTTTATTCATCATCCTGGCTGTAGCTTTTTCCATCAGCTGCCTGGACTACCACTGCAACAGACATATCAGTGGACGTTGGGCGTGCTGCAACTCCAGCGTAGCGGTGTACTCTTTTCTTGACAATTACATTAGCCTCTCTCCTTGAGCATCTACTTTTGTCAATGATTTCGACAACTTGCTACTGATGCAACACACAAACAGATGCCATCTTGCAGCTTGCACGAAGCGACCTGCCCTATCCAACAAAGGCGCGCCACTGGGAGCCATTCTTTCGCCTTTCCTCGTCAACCTTGCAATTAGCGAACTGCCACAGTTACTAGACCGCGTACCCAACAATCGACACATCCTATACGCGGATGACATGATGGTATGGACTGGCTCCGACGGAGAGATCGAAGAGGCCTTGCAACGCGCCGTAAACACAGTGCCCGAATACTTCACGCGTGCGGGTTTTGAGTGCTCAGTGGAGTAATTTGAACTCCTCCTTTGTACTCCTGACTACCGTAAACTTAAACACGCGCCGCTACCAACCGTCCTTATTAAGATCACCGGATCCGAAATACCGACAGTACAGCACATGCGCGTTCTCGGCCTTCAGCTACGAGCCGGCAGGAGCAATACCATCGAGCTAGAGAGGTTTGCTGTTATGGTCACTCAGACTTTTATTTTTTTTATTCATATACCATAAAAGTCCTTTAGACATTGCATAGGGGGATAGTTGGGATACAGCAGGGTTATGTTCACAAAACAAATATATACACAGAAAATAAAAAATTAAAAAGGTAAATGCAGAAACCAGAAGTCTGCATCAAAAAAAGCATATAGCAATGCAATGCAGCACTCGGTAAGGCATGAAACAAAGTAGGCAATAACTGATGTGGTTTTGGCACTAAACTAAACAAAAGAAAGTGTTATGTCCGGTGTTGTCGTCGGCCCATAGACGTACGCGTAGGTCGCGGTAGTCCAAAAGGCTCAGACAGCCTCGAACGGTTAAAAACAAGTTTATTCCTATTCGGATGAAGGTGGCGGCCGAACTGCCGGGGGAAACGAACGGTGGCTCGTTTGCGCCGAGCGGGGGAAGGGGAGGAGTCAATATCTGGAAGCAGTTTCAGCATCCGGTCCTTCGCGGGTTCGGAGGCTCGCTCGTGACACAGGGGTGCTTGGAACACAACATCTCCTCCCTCCTTAGATTGTCGCTTGGAAGCGATCTGGGGGCCACCGTGGGCGCGTGGACGCTCTGGGCGCACTAGGAAGAGAAGCCTCCGCTCGCTGGGTGTCGTTTCTCTTGTGTTCAGGGCCGGCGGGCGGCGGCGCCGATCCACCTGGTGCGAGATGCCAGGCTAAAGGCCCGTTTACATTGACCCGACGAGGGCGCGTTGAGTCGAAATAAACAGGTTTTCTGGGCTCGCCCTCGCCATGTATAAGCGGACGCGTCGGGGCGGAGAGTCGTCGCGGCGAGTCCCGTCGACCCGGAGACAGGGAGTAGGTTCACCGAACTCGCCGCGCTCAGAAAGGGCATGTATAACCGGTCGCGCTGAGGTGACGCCTCGTGACCTCTCCCGCCCGTTGCCGTCTCCGCTTCCCCTGTCCCCATCACTGCGACGTTGCTCTTTCTCTGTCGGCCGGTACGCGCGGAGGACATCGCTCTGTTATGCGGTAAATGCAGATCACTTTTACGTTTAAATCTTGCTTGGCACGTCCTACGGGAGCTTGTTGGTTATCGTTTTCGCGACCGGCTATTTTGCTCTGCCCGTAGCAGGAAATCGGCTTGTGCGCCAGAAATCTCAAATACGTGCACATGAACGCTTTATTAAAGTTTCTGGTCACCTCGCCATCAGAATACATTTGCGTAAATTCACAGAATTGTCTACTAATGTGCAGCATTCTAACTCCGCTTGCTTTTATTTTACGTTCTTCACAGCCAGGTTCGACTATGAAAAGGCAAATACTTTCGGGTATTTTATTCTTTGTAAGTTTTGTTTTGGGTTTTTTACAAATGGTGTAAATTGACTTTATCACAAAAATTAAGTGCCTTTACCAATACATGTAATTTCCCCCAGAGGAAAAGCGTAGTCCAGGGTTGGTTTCGCTCTTTTTAATTCGTGTTTCATGAATCCCCGAATGAACTTGGGCATTTCGAACGTTTTTTCGGGTTTAGTGTTCGGGTTTTGGGGGAGAGGAGGGTCGTTCCACGCCAAATATCCCAGATACTACGCCAGACCATCTACGATTACACTCTAAAAAGTAATGGTTGGTCACTTTACTACACTATTCATTTTTGAAACCAATTTTCTAAAGAAAATTTTAATTTCTTAAATATGGTGGCAGTTAGGTTGCGACAAAACTTCGAAAAAGTGAAATATTATACGCAGCACGGTAAAACGATTCTAGTCGGTAGGGAAAGAACCGCATTTCCTTGTTAAAACGCATTCACCACTAGTGTATGTTGATGTGCTTTGCGGGGAAGCAATGCAGTGTTCTTGACCAAAGTCAGAAAATTTTACAGCTTTTCAACTTTTCCAGAGACAGCGCAGCTGCATAGCTTGCTTGCATTGTTGACGGTAAGTGGGGGAAAAACACGAGTCGCAAAGACAGTAGTTTGGAAGCGCTGGCACATGAACTTTGAAAAATTTGCAATATTGTTCATGTTCAGGCACTTATCGGTCTGTGTGGCACTCCATATAAAAAATATACACTTTGGATCATTTCAAAGGGTGCAGAAACGATATTTATTTCTGTAAGTTTAATACGAATCTTTGTTTTACGCGAGAAAATATTATTTATATTCGGTACGGCGAATTCCTGGAGAGACCAGCCAGGGGTGAACAGGGGACGGTGCGTCAGGCTGCGGATACGCCTGCGGCGAGCGCTGTGCCGCAACAGAACCACTGCTGTCATCGCATTGTGCAGTGTTAGCCAAGACACCAACACAACCATAAAGTACAGCTGCTGCAAACTGAGAAAAAATACCAAGACAGCCATCGCGGTGGCGGAGCGACAACTGCGTAAACAACTGCAGCCCACAGCGGCGAGAGGCGAGAGCGCAGGCTTGGAGGAGCGGAAACCGGTACCGGAAGACGGGCTTTCGGCTCGCCTCGACGCAAAGCGTCGCTGCGATCACCACTCACCTCAACTCGTCCGTGCGAGTTCATGTAAACTCGGGCGCGTCGAGGTAAGCTGAACCCGCCACTCAACTCAGCCCGCCCCCGTCGCGTCCATGTACACGGGGCTTAAGTGGAACGAAGCTTCCGTCGAGGTGGCTGCTTGAATGGGAGGTTCCCTTGGCAGATTACCTGAACGGCGTAGCTGATTAAGGTGGCGGCGTGTGGCCTTTCCACCAATGTCGACGTGCCATGACCGCAAACCTATGCGTTTGAGTGTCGTCGCTTCAACCCAGCCGGGCTTTCTGTGGAACTGGCGGGCGTATATGCGCTGTCCACTTTCAATTCTCCTGCTATGCGGGAGCTTTTTTTCCTCCGACGGTGCTTTCGCTGAGAGCTCCGGGACAATTGCTGTCAGCTGGGTTCTCATTTCTCGTCCGAACATCAATTTCGCTGGCGTTTGATCAGTAGTGCTTTGAACAATGTTGTGCTGTCTGAAGAGAAAGCGCGCGATGCGGCGTTGCATTGTCCCAGTCTGGTCTTTAGTAAGGGCGCGCTTTAGCTCAGCCACGTAGCGCTCGGCTTGTCCGTTCGTAGCCGGGTGGTAAGGAGCTGATGTAACAGATGAGACGCTGTTGTCGCTGTAAAACTTGAGAATCTCCGTGGACACAAACGGAGTGCCGTTGTCCGAGACCGCCTTGCGCGGTAGGCCAAACGTTGCAAACAACGACCGCAGAGTGTCGATAACTGCTGCTGATGTCGTTGTAGCCATTTGTTTTACCTCCAGCCACTTGGTGTATGCGTCTACAACCACCAGGAACGAACACCCTTCGATAGGTCCAGCAAAATCAATGTGCAGGGTGTGCCAAGGCGTGTCTGGTCTTTCCCATTCAGGAATAGGGGCTCTTGGCGGGCTTCTGTGGTTGAATTGGCAAGGCTGGCAATCATGAACTGTTAATACTATATCATGGTCGATACCAGGCCACCACATATAACTTCTGGCGCACTTTTTCATTCATGGCAACAATGCCTCGATGACCTGCGTGGACAAGTGACATGGCCTGTTCGCGAAGTGCCGCTGGAATTACAACTCTTGATCCCAAGGTGACGCAACCGCGATGAGTGCTCAACTCCGCAGCTCGCTTGCGGTAAGCGTTGAAGTGTTCACCCTTTAGCTCCTGCACGTTGCCTTCTCGTATAGCTGCGTAGACTTCCTTCAAGACAGTGCACACCTGCGTTGATGCTGCTACCGTGTCAGCTGTTAGCGGAGGGTTCGGCAGCGCCTCGAACATGAGTATATCACCCGGCGGGCGTGGTTCATCTATTGTGGTGTCTAGCGGCAGGCGGCTTAGTGCGTCGGAGTTCTGGTGTTTCTTCCCCGTGCGATGTACCAGTTCGTAATCATACGCCGACATCTTGATGCACCATCGTGTCATTCGCGGCGACAATGTCTGTGGTATTGGCTTCTGGGGACCCATATTACCCAATAAGGGCCGGTGATCTGTTATGAAAGTCACTTTCCTGCCGGTAATGTACTGCCGAAAGTGATCTGCTGCGTAGACAATGGCAAGTCCCTCTTTATCTAGCTGGGAATAATTCCTCTCTGCCTGCGATAGGGTGCGCGAAGCAAAAGAGATCGGGGCTTCCCGTCCTTGGTAGTCAAGTTGGGAGAGGACTGCTCCCACTCCGTATGGTGATGCGTCACAGGCTAGCAGTAGGGGTCTCCTTTCGTCGTAGTGTCGCAGAAGCGTAGACTTGCGAAGTAGTTGCTTAAGGGCAGCAAATGACTCTTGGTGGCGTGGCGACCAAGTCCATGGGACTTCTTTCTGCAGGAGCTGATATAAATCGTTGGCCACTGTAGCTCGATGTTATAAGAACCGGTAGTAGAACGTCAATAGACCCAAAAACGACTGCAGTTCTTGCTTGTTACTAGGCGCTCGTGCTTCGGTGATTGCACGCACTTTGTCTTTAGTGGGATGGATACCCTGCGCGTCAATTTGATGCCAGAGAAACTTCACTTCAGGCACCGCAAAAACACAATTTTCTTTACTGATGTGCAAATTAGCATTTGCTAGCCTTTCCAAAATGAGCTCCAAGCGTTCTGTGTGCTCTTCATTGGAGGCGCCACCGACAATAACATCGTCCAAGTAGACGCAAACACCTGGGATCTCGCTAAGTGTAGACTCCATAAATTTCTGGAAGATTGCTGGCGCTGCAGATATTCCGAATGGTAGCCTTTTAACTTTGTAAAGACCCTTAATAGTGTTTATCGTGAGCAGTTCAGACGTTGATTCGCTCACCTTCAGCTGCTGGTAGGCTTGTGTCAAGTCCAAGGTGCTGAAGATTTTTCCACCACGAAGCGTCCTAAAAACCTCTTCCGGTGTCGGCAGTGGGTAGGAAGATGCTCTTGTCGCCAGGTTGACAGTGCTCCGGTAGTCTCCGCAGAGGCGTAGGGTACCGTTCTTCTTTCGGACGACAACGAGTGGTGTAGCCCATTCCGAATGTTGTGTCGGTTCTATGATCCCTTGTTCCTGCAGTCGGTCAAGCTCATTCTCGACTGTCGTTCGTAGGGCGAAAGGCACCGACCTAGCTTTCAAAAATTTAGGCGTCGCATTCTCCCGCAGCTCCAGTGTGACTGGAGGTCCGTTGTTTCCTGGTATTTCTTCAGAGAAAACCGCTTTGTACTTATGTTGTACATACGTATGTCTGCTCCCCACACAGCGTTAGCAGGTTGGCCCTGTTCATTGCTGCATCAGTGATGTTGTTAGCCTCGAAGTAAAATTGCAGGCGTCCAAACCACGATGACCATGATGAGCCGTTGAATTCGTGTAGCCGATTTGGGAGCCCGTGCGTAGCCATAGTTTGTAGCTTGTCAATATCGTTGCGTAGCGTTGGTCCAAATCCACTTCCTCGTCGCCACTGTTATGTCCGGTGTTGTCGTCGGCCCATAGACCTACGCGTAGGTCGCGGTAGTCCAAAAAGCTCAGACAGCTTGAATGGTTAAAAACAAGTTTATTCCTATTCGGATGGAGGCGGCGGCCGAACTGCCGGGGGAAATGAACGGTGGCTCGTTTGCGCCGAGCGGGGGAAGGGGAGAAGTCAACATCTGGAAGCAGTTTCAGCATCCGATCCTTCGTGGATTCGGAGGCTCGCTCGTGACACAGGGGTGCTTGGAACACAACAGAAAGTCACAAAATGTTACAGTTCTACATTCCACATTTTCATTAGTTTGCTAACGAACGTGTCGTAATCACACACAGTTTCAACATCGCTTAGCAGTTTATTTCAATGATAAATTGCACGAAACAATGGTGAGTCACGAAGGAAGTTAGTACGGGCAAACATGGGATGTACTTTGTAAACAGAATTCTCACGTAGAAAATGCTATTGACCTCTTTGATCTGTGAATGTAAGGAAGATGACTCACTGAAAGAAAGCCTGTGGAAATGAGATAGCAGTGCGATAAGCCTACGCTTTTCTATAGCAGGTAATTTCAACTTCCCCTCTCTTAGCAAGAATATCTGGGTGGAAACATAGCATAAAAGAAAAAGGAACTTCTCCAGCTGTTAAACGCCTTCGTAACCACAAGTATCACTTACGCCTCACCGTACCTACGACTCATCAGACTCGTTCGATGGATTCCGTGCTGACCGGTTGTGCCCTCGCCATCTCCTACGACAGCGCAGCTCTGGCCGACTGGGTTGGTCCTGCGCCACATCCTGCCGCCGGTATGCTACGACGCCGACAGCGCAGTTCTGGCCGACTGGGTTAGCCTTACGCCATCTCCTGTCGCCGACAAGAGCTCTCGCAATTGGTGCCCCGTCTTCGAACTCCTGTGACCGTGTTTTATCTTTCTTATCTCTCTTATGTTGTCGCTCGCTGTCCTTGCGCATCTCTCTCTCTCCCCCTCTCTCTCTATACCTTTATTCCTATCCTTTTAATCTCTCCTCACACCCATCCCCTGTGAGCTACTGTTGAAGTGTCACATGTTGATGCAGACAGTTACGGGGCTCACTTTCTTTACTTTTCCCTCTTATAACCGCAATCTACGACTCCTCAAGGCTTATTCGCACAGTCCACTAGATTGCTTTGGGCCTCTCCCACACCTCATCGACCACGTACCTCCTCAGCCGTGTAATTTCACAATACCATTAACAAACTTATCGAAGCTCACAGAACTGCACAAAGTGAACGATTCCGTGGTAGTAAGACTGGAAGATGGGTACTTCGACCTATCGGCATCCCCTCGTCACCAAGCGGACAAGACTTGACTTCGCTACAACCCGTCATCAGACAGCACGTCATTGTGCAGCCGTTGCCGAAGAACATGCTGGCCGGCATTCATGACGGTGAACGCTTGGCCCGCGCCAAAAACCTTCACAGTGCCTACGATACGGACACTAAGGCTCCTCACGTTGCATGCACAGACATATGTTGCACGCACAGAATGTTGCACGCACAGGCATATGTTCAAGAGTAGTTCCTATAACCAATTGCGTGCACTTGCGCAATGATGCCAACTGGAGCATGCGTATCAGCTACATCAAAAGCTGATATGAAACGCTGATGCTCGCCAAGATGCTGGCCCTTGACACTGCTACCTTAATCAATTTCAGCACATGGCACCTCACCGCAATAGATGTTAACACGACGTGATGGCTGTATGAAGGGAGTACATATGTAACGTTTATAAAATTGGGTAGGCAACACTGCAACCACTATGGACGTTTCACGAAGATTAGCGTCTATTTGAAAAGAAGTACCGAGACCTGCGTAGCTCTGCGGTAAAATGATTGACTGCCACGCAGAGTGCTTGGGTTCGATTCTTACGGGAATCATGAAATCCATTACTTGCATTCGTCGAGTGGCCAACGCTGCCTCTGTGAGGTTTTTATTAACACTGACATTTATTCAATGCCTTCGTTGGGTCGACGCTACCGATGTCGCGTATTGCTTAACGCTCATGCGTTAAAAGTGTCCATGTGTGTTCTCGTTGTTCCTGGGTAAATACCAAGTGTCAATCACCTGTGGCACATACCCGCTTACCGGCGGCACATACTAACCCGTGAGTATGTGCCACTGTCTGACGGGAAGTGCTTGACGACGTACGCGACGGGATTGTGACAAGAATCATGTCTTTACCAGCACGTCATATTCGTCAAACTATCTTACTCTCCCATGCTAATTTTGGTTCACGCCAAGTTAAGGGGGTGACCACGAGAACACACAAACGTAAGCGGCTAGATAGATAGATAGATACGCTCAAGCTCACTCAATTTCACTAAGAAATGCTTCGCATTTAATAAACAAAACCTAAAACAGGTAACCCAAACATTATCCGGTAGCCGAGACACTAAAATAAAACTTTCCAAAACCAATTGATTGATCTGTGGGTTTAACGTCCCAAAACTACGATATGACGCCGTAGCAGAGGGCTCTGGAAATTTCGACTTCCTGGGGTTCTTTAACGTGCACCCAAATCTGAGCACACGGGCCTACAACGTTTCAGCTTTGATAGAAAATGCAGCCACTGCAGCCGGGATTCGATCCGTGACCGACGGGTCAGCAGCCTAGCACCTTAGCCACCAGACCACCGTGGCGGGACTGCCAAAACCAAACTAATAAAAAGTTCAACACAGAATAAGGAAGTTTGGTAGCGACCATATTTCGAAAGCTTACTGTTCACTCATTTCACTGCACAATTTCTTTTTATCCTAAATCCCTCCTCGAATAGATGTATCACATAGCATTGAAGCGTCAGTGACAAGACAGCCCTCTTAAAATAAGCCTTTGACGAACACTTAAAGTACCAAAAGAGAACACAAATGGTTTGCGCAATCAAACTTTCTGAAGAAACAAATTTTAATAATGAGCGTGACTAGAATGCTTTCATGAGACTTCAGTGCCATGCGACTTTTCTTCTTATAACCTAGCTCCGTATCTCAGAACTAAACAAACATGCTGAAGTTGAGATCAACCTAATCATTGAAAGCTTTTCCTGCGCACGCGGGCGAAACAATCTGCCGGACTTTGCCTCGTTTGTTAATATGCGAATTCTTTCGAATCGCACCCCATGGGGTCTCGGTCCTGGCGACCTTCGATTTCGCCTCTCCAGCTGCAGACGACGCACACCTTTGCTTGCTTTCTGATGCTACGCTTTGTTCGGCAGTTAGACTGTGTCCCTCCTGTTCCGAAAAGGGAAAACCAGAGACGTGGGGCAAGGCCCCTTCGTACTAGCAAAGTCATTCAATACTTGACAGAATCTAGTATTAGCTCTCGGGCAACATTCCTATACTGTGGCGTTTTGTTCCAGAGATGCGGATTGTTTTTCGACAATGTGCCTATTTCGCCTCATCCACCTCACCGCACGCGTCATGGACGTTTTCTCGAGCTACGAGCTACTCTTTTACGTGGTTTTTTTGGCTGCAGAAAGGAATTTGTCGTAAGTCCTTGTTGCAGGGACTGTGCCAGCCTTTTTCTTTTGTGGCCGTTTCCGCTACCAGCCTTCCCAGTTACGCGTTTTATGATAGTACTCTCGAAGCTACTCACCATCGGGGTGCTATCGGGCTCATACACCTTCACATTTGCATCGTCTGCGGATACCAGAGGTGATTTCTGAGGCACCTAGCTCCACCTCATCACTTACTTCTTTATGGCTATTGTAAGCAGCCTTTGTAAGTGCCATTGTAAGTGCCATTTACTCCTTCTTGAACTGCTAAATGCAGAGATCCAATTTTCAGCTACAACCTTTTCATTTCCTATTCTTCTGTTTCGTACACTCTTTATTTCCTCCTATTTCGGAGTCTTCTGAACAAGTTCCCAAGCACTTTCGATGCTTTTCGCACTACTACCACTTTTATTTGAGGCGTTTTTTTTTCTAAAAGAGCCAAGTGCACTTTAATTGAAACTGAGAAAACGCAATTTTTCCTAGTGATAATGTGTTTGTTCCTGCTTAAATAACTTTTTGCCATACGTTCCTCTCCCTGAAAAACCAGAAATCTATATTATGGCTAAATCTACATGGCTAAATATTGTCCGTATTATGAAGTAAAGTTTTCATTTGGCTCGTATGGATTGAAACATTTCATTTGGCCATGAATTAGCTCGTAAAATGAGTGTGAAACCGCTCGAATGTACGACATAGCAATATTTTGCGATAAAATTTACATCATACTTGTGCTTCTGTCGGTGCCGTGCCTCGACGCATGAATGTCATGTCGAAAAGCGAGGGGTCCTTCCTGGCAAAAGGCACGCTATTATGGACTATCATCGGTGTTTTCTTGTTCCTGGCATCTGTGGAAGACCTTAAAAAGTGTTCCAGTTAGTTTTATGCCATGCCAGTTTTAACCACTTCTTTTTTAAGAGAACAGATAGACGCCCAGTATGTTTATTTGTGGCCTGTTTTCTTCAAAATATACCGTGTTCGGGTGTGAGGTGGACAAGATACTGTTCTGCTAAAGTAAAAAAGAATAACGTAAGAGGCAAAAAGAAGTATGCAAGTCGGCCTCTTAGTCTTTACAATCAAGCTCTGTAAAGTAACATTATGACTTTCATTAGGTGCCAACTCGCGCTGGAAAACCTTATTTTGTAACATAAACACGATAACAAAGCAACTAAGACGCAAACGAAACAATTTGGATGGGACCATTTTGGTAGTTTTTATTACGTTTTTAGACGCAGTGCTGGTTCAATGAATGTGGTTCACAATAATTGAGACAGTTGGAGTACTTGGCTGATTTTTTATTTGAAACTACCTTTTTGAGCTCATGTTACAACAAGAAGTTGCCCTATTTTGAGTATAATCGTTCTAGAAAATAAAGATACTTAGTCATGCTTTATGTTTCAGTGAAATCTAGCTTAGTTTCAGTTTCTGAATTTGGCTCATTTAGAAAAAAAAACGTCTCATAAATTTCTTTTCGTCAGATCACGCTTTTTCAATTCTGCATCACACTCCATTGCTAATTTCCTACAACACAGCAACAATTTTGCCTTCTGCAACTTCCCTAGGTCCATGGTCACTCCTTTAAGCACTAGCTCTGCCCTCTCACTGATGCTCAAACACACGCAATTTGCATCCCACGAATTACTCAGGAATTCAAAATGTTAACCCACAAATTAAAAACCTGTCAAACGTCTATTCAGAAACCACACGCTCACCCGCAATTGAAGTGCTATATCACCAGGTTCATCTCGTCAGCTGATCAACAGTTCTTGACGTGCTGATGTCAGCAGGATTGCACCGCTGCCATTCAGATGTTGAGGTTGAGGCATTGCCGACTGCCCCTGTCTCCTCAAGGCCAGACAGGCTTTCACAAACCTCGCCTTCACGAAGAGCTGCTATTGGACGGAAACAAACTAAAAAGCCGATGAAGAGTATGAGAGGTCTATTTACATTTTCACAGAGAGAAAATTAGAAACAGGAATGAGTCTCTTCAGGCATTCGCCTGCCGCTTTTTGTTCTTTCACAGTCCCTAGACGCCACGGCGTAGGAAAACACGAAACGGCGTTATCGTCCAATCAAGTCACCACTGCTGAGGGTCATTTCGCCAGCACCGCCCCCAACATACTCCCACACACGACCCAAAACATGCATTGTTCTGGAAACGCGGTCGCATCTGGCGAATCTTGCCACCAGCAAACGGGATGTGATTAGTCCGTAGTGTTGCCGCTCGGGCCAACCACGCTTACTGTCGAAAGATGGCCGCATGCCAGGCAAGTCCGATGGCATGTGCTTGGACATTTGGCGTTGATTTGAGCGTCGGTGACCTATCAGCCAGACACGCACAACGTGGTGGTCCGAGGTCATTCTTCGGCGGAAACTCGGCGTCATGGCCTCGGTGTTCAAAGGCGCCACGTGTTGCATTTCCGCACCGGCGCTGGAGACAGTAATACTGCGTGGAGTATTTTCATCCACGCGCCTTCCAGTACGTAACAAACAGTCGGGCGTGTTTGCGCTCCGCTTTATTGTCACGAAGTGGGGCGACTGCCTTTCTTCTGTCACGGCTCCCACGGCAAAGGGCGGCTTGCCAATCACAAAAGTTCCTAGAAAGTGTATGCTGCTTATTGCGGAAGGTTGAGCATTTCTGTCAGTCCATCAGTCTTGGTCTCTTTTCACATCAATGTACCCAGTATTTACCACATTGATTTTGAAATCTTTAAGAACTTGCTCGGCAAGCTTCTTATGCTCGCGACTTGTCCGACGGCGCCGCCGGCGTGTACACAAGAGTACACAAGTGCCGATCGCCGCTCAGGCGTCCTCTCCGGTGACCCCAAAAATGCTCACTAGATGGCGCACCACCTCCCGAGGCGTGAGGACTAAAGGTAACAGGAAT
Organism: Rhipicephalus microplus; assembly: GCF_043290135.1. Taxonomy (NCBI): domain Eukaryota; kingdom Metazoa; phylum Arthropoda; class Arachnida; order Ixodida; family Ixodidae; genus Rhipicephalus; species Rhipicephalus microplus. Next base: position 29,620,513 of record NW_027464586.1, read on the forward strand.
TCAACGGTGATGAAAAACAGGACACTGTGGGCTTACAATAGGTATGAGGTTGGGAGAGGAATATGGAAAGGGGTCATGGTTCCTCGTCTGACGTTCGGCAATGCGGCCTTGTGCGTGAGATCAAAAGTTCAAGCAAGAATATAAATTAAGCAACGTGGAATAGGTAGGCTTGCCTTAGGAGCTCACGGGAATACACCAAATCAGGGAGTACAAGGTGATAAGGGATGAACATCACTTCAGGGCAGGGAAGCTAGCAGCATGCAAGATAAAATTTGAGAAACAATTGAGAGAAATAGTGGAGAAGCGTTGGGCTAGGAAGGTATTCAGCTACTTTACATGAAGAATGTCAATACAAAATGGAGGAAGCGAACCAGAAAATTGACTGGTAAATACTTTGAAAACAGCATTGGGCCAAACCTAAAAGAATTATCAGTTAAGAAGAAGGAGAGGGAAGCTGAGACCGATATGTGGAGAATCGGCCTGATTAAGAAGTCCGCACAAGAGATCTATCAAACTTTTAAGCGGGTAATTGCCAAGGAAAGGATCTACGATAATACACGGGATAGTTTTCTACTGTTTGAGGCCAGGATGGGAGTATTGCGAACAAAGGCATATCGGGCCCCATACCAAAGGGTAGACACGATATGCAGTGCGTGTGGTGAGGAAGAAGAAACTACCGAACACTTGATAATGTTCTGTAAAGGGCTTCACCCTATAGTTCAGGATGATGGCGCAGAGTTTTTCAAAGCACTGGGGTTGAGGGACCGGGAGGGCAAAATAGACTTTAAGCGGGTAGAATTAACTAGAAGGAGGTTATCTGATTGGTGGTTAAAGTCAAGGCACGAGTGAAAATTAAACCCTTCACTTCAAAGTACGAGTTGTCAACCTCGCTATTTAAAGGGCAAAAATAAATCTAGTTTTTGGTTCACTAAGTATTACTGCTTGGTGGTGATAGCCACCATCCGATCTAAAGGGTGCAGCCATATCAGTCCATCTATCCATCCATAGTAAATTTTTAATGGCCCGAGCACTCGGCTTTTCGCGACTACGGATACACATTGTTACCGTGCCTTCGTAGGGACGGCAGCATGTGACAAGTTCTTATGATGAGTTTTACGCACGGGTACCTATATCCTTCCGAGTCCCCTCACGTGCCTGCTCTCTACCCCGCTGAAGAATGCCTGATGGCTGTACCTCTGCCATTTTTGAGCATTAGACACTTCACTCGCAGCAGCAGCCAGTATGTCACAGCAGGGCGGGTGGTTCACGTCCAGATCGATGTGGCCCACATGATGTGCAGTGGCGGCCCGCGGAACAGACTCGACAACGCAGCCTTCGACTTACACATCATGCGCTATCTTGTTAACAAGCCTTTCTACGGAATTGGTCTCGCCAAAAAACACACCGTGCGCCTTCGAGCAAGCTCCTCTAAAATCATTCACTTTGCGGATTTGGTGATGACTTTTTTTATCCAGTGTCTCTCAGTGTTCTTTTTTTTCCTGTGGATGTGACACATTTGTTTTTACGAGCAGTGATTCAACGTGGTTCCTCACTTCATTCACCGTCCGTTATTGTGTCATCATTTGAGAAAGTCTGTTCGCTTTATGTGTGTCAAATATAGATGGCTGATCCGTACTATTTGTGCGTGCATACAAGGAAAATAGGAGGAAAAGAACGACAGGGAAGTTAATCAGTCTATAGGCAGCCGGTTTGCTACCCTGCGCATGGGAGGGGGATATGAATATATAGAGGAAAGAGGGAACAGCGATAAACACAGCCCATTAAGCAGCACACGCACCCACACTCAGTCATAGTCCAGTATTCTCTTTCGTGGTGTGTGACATTGCTGTTACAGCCGCTTGTTCAAGTCCGTGTTGCGTAGAAATTTCAACAGTGCTTTCGTCGCCTTTTGTTACAATGTTTTCTTGCATGCATACAAGCTGTGCAACTAAGGGTTGGTGCAGACAAATCATAGTGAATGCTTTGTGATACCACAATATTGGCCAGTGTTTGCTAATTGCCTGTTCCCAATGATTCAACTCGAGTTAAAAGAATGTGTGTCTGTGAGAACAGAAAGTCTCCCTATTAAGATGCGCACATCTACTCTTCCTGTGAAGACATAGTGAATGACTAAAAAAAAAACATTATGTTGCCTGTGACGTAAATTGCAGGTCATGCACAATATCTGAGGCTCTTGATCATTCTTTCTTTTATTGCTGTGATGCCTTGTTCTTTTGTGATGTTCCCCAGCTGAGCTACCCTTGCACGCCGACGGAATACAGCACAGTATTGTATGAAAATTGGTAGAAAAGGGCATTCATTGAGGGTTGGATGCGGATATGTCTAGGTGATGAGAAGGAGAAGGAGGAGAGCCTAAGGTAATCCATATAGAATAATATAGAGTAAAATGAAGAGGAGCAAATGCAGAAAATTAAAGAAGGAGAGAAGAAAACAAGGCAGGAAAAAACTAAAATAAACTAAAGAGACGGAAAGCTTTTACTAAGTCGCAAAAAGCCTGGCAGCCTAAGACCAAGAAAAAAAAAACTTTGCGAAAACTGGGTTAAAAGAGCCGTGACCACCGTTCGTTAGCCTGAAAACTTGAGGGACGGCCAGCTTCGCTGTGCCACGTTATGCGCAACTTCGTGCAAACTTTTCGAACGTACTTAGCGTATAGGCTACACTGGCCGAGGTTGAGCAGTTTTCTGTGGCATACGGTGAGCAAAAGTGAAGTAGGAAATTGGGATAGTTGGTCATCGGGAGTGCACGACACAGCTCTTGTGTCACGCACTTTCTTATGTTTTGTTCTTTCTGTGCGCAAATCGAGATGATTCCGGTGACCAGTTATGCGCAAGCGCGAGAAGTAGTGACATCGCACGAAGCACGGCTGGTGCGCCAGAAGCCTGGAACCTTCTGGGGTGACAAGCCGAATGACTCGCGTGAGATCACTCACTCGCTAATCAATTCGCCCCTCTGTGGTTTATCGTTTGTCCGTGCGTTCATCATCATCTGTGCCGTGGTCATCTGTGCGTCTGTTCATCCATCAGCGCCCATTCGTCCATGCGTCTATCCATTATTCGTCCGTCTCTTCATCAGTCCATAGCTCATTCGTCTGTGCAACCAATGAGCTGAGGAAAGAACTGTTCTCACGCACGGGTATTTCTTTGCACTTTCCAAAGTATGGAAGACGTTTTGCGGGACAATGCGGTGACAGTCACACCACGAGTTCGCAGGAGCTGTTAATCTTCGCGCGATAATTTGTGATGGTGGTACACACTGCTGGTAGGCATATGGCGAAGTTTACCACAGCTGATACAACAGGGCTTTTAAGGATGCTAGATCCGTGGCTTTCACGTTTAGTCGCACTAGACAGAATACTGCAATGTATTAGCTATGTAGGCGAGCAGCTGTGGTCGTCGTAAGTGATTGTACGAATATATTCGTACTTGTGAAAATATTGACTTGCACACATTCGCCGTTGTCTAAGTAATCAATGTCATAACAATATGCATTTTTATTTGAATGTTTTACGCAAATAAAATTTTCTATGCGTATTCTTCACACGGCAAAGCGCAGTTTGATCACAAAGGCTAATAAACACACGCAGTACAGAACATTGGATTAGCATCCCATCACTATCCGTGTGTAAAGAAGAAATCTCGTTCATATAAAAATGCTAGGGTGGTAGCGGCCAGGGAAAAATCTCTGCGCAGGTGTGGTTGAGTTTTTTTAAGCAAATTTTCCCCACAAAAACGTTTCACATGTAAAATGAAACTTTTTTGAAAGTCAGTGCAGCGTTTGTCTGCTATTTGCTTTTTAAGGTTACAAAACAAGTTAAGCAGCAAAATTATTAACCACAAGAACGAAGACGACGCAGAAAAAAAAACATGGTTGATCTCTCCAAAATAGGAACCGATATAACACAGAAGTGAAATGTGTCCTCATAGAAGTAGTTCAATGTTTTCTTCACATCGATATGGTGATTTTGCACAATACCAACGTTCATGATTCCGTTGTGGCCATTGATGCTTGTGGTATTGATTGATATGTGGGGTTTAACGTCCCAAAACCACCATTTGATTATGAGAGACGCCGTAGTGGAGGGCTCCGAAAATTTTGACCACCTGAGGTTATTTAACGTGCACCCAAATCTGAGCACACGGGCCTACACCGTTTCCGTCTCCATAGAAAATGCAGCCGCCACAGCCAGGATTCGATCCCGCGACCTACGGGACAGTAGCCGAGTACCTTACCCACTACCACCACCGCGGTGGGGTGATGCTTACGGTAGCTCTAGTGGTAAGGAAGAGGAGGAAAACGGAAATACAGGGATTGTAGCCAGTATTCAGACTGACTAGCTACCCTGCGCTGGAAAATGGAGAAGAATAAAAAATGACGAAAGAGAGAAGTTACAAAAGGAAATCGATGGAACATGTGACGGCACTACTTAAAATCTCTCTTTGAGGATGGGCCTTGACGATTGCCTAATCGCTTAGCATCGGAAAGTCCAGTAGCCCACCATGTGGTAATTGTTGTTGTGAGGAGATAGTCCCATGTGCCCTCGCTTCAATGCATCAAGCAAAAACTGTGAAGTGTGTTCCATAGACTTGTTGAAAATAGCCCGTTGTCACAGGAAAAGCTTTTAGGACACTGGTCAAAATGGTCCTTGGCACGGAATGCCCTGAAAGCGTTGTTGCGTTTAGGGTGAGACCCGAATCGGAGAAAGCAGTGTGACATCAGAAGAGCGTCAGTTATCTAAACCCGCGCTTGGGCTAAGGTCGTCGGCCCAAGTTGTAAATTATTTGTCAAGACAAATGCAATGCATGGGTGATCGAGGTTTCTATCCCGGACAGTGTTCGAGTGTGCCATGTTGTCAAATTTTGTACTGGCACATTTTAATAAGTTCTCTTTTTGCTCATACTGCAGCCCTGCTCGAAGCTGTAGCAGGAACATTTGAGCTAATCTGACAGGCGGTAAAAGCACTCTTGGCCGATCAGTTTAAACACATGGCGGAGTTCGACAACGTCCAGATTATCAGCCCAGACAGAAGACGAAGCTGCGAAAGAGGATCACTGCTCTCCGTTTTCATGGTTTAGTCACAGAACTAACTCCCATGGTCTCCACCATCATCGGGAACGTAAATGCACTGCTGTATGTATTGATCCGTAAGAGGGTGCGGCCAGTCGCCTCGCCAAAAGGTATGGCCAAGAGGCATGTGGGGAAAGGTGTTTCAGCTCCACCAACATAAAACACGGGGATGCGCGAAGCATGCAGCATACACTACTCTTTCTCACAGCAAATCTTTACTCTTCACTGCTCTTCGCGCCGACGGCACACGAACTCACAATTAAAATTTCAAGAAGCCGTATTTCTGATAAACGACCTCACCGGGGAGAAGCTGGTTTGTGTACATAGTTTTACATAAGAAACTTGAGCACCTTGGTAAATTTCCTCGAGGATTCCGACTAAGCTGCAAAGCCAAACATTAAGCTGTAACGACGAAGCTTCAGGTCATAATGTGCAACCGGTGGTGAGTGGTGGTATTTTGCCAATATTTTAGGCCTTCTTCAGATGTATTTGGGCACACACGTTTTATAATGAATCGTGACGACGACATGACACACCAAGGCTCTGGGATGCCTTACTTTACGAAGCTTGGGCTATGACACCTGGGTGTTTCGATGCAATAGTGGAAGACCGCGCACTCGAAAAAGATTTCTCGCTTCTGTCAAGAGAAGGAAGAAATTGTCCGCCTCTTTAATTGGGCATTTCAAGAAACGCTTTGGTATATTGGCTTTTCTAACCGTGCTGTTTAGTTATTTTTGGTTCAGAACAATGCCAACCTTTGTGGATATTTGCCGGAGAACACAAGTTTATTTGTTAAATCACGAAAATTGTAAATCGGTGTTTTTTAGAACTAGTTTTAACTGAAATATAAAATTACCCTGTCTGGACATCTTTTTATATAAGCTATAGTCAGGCACGCTGAGCTTATCATTTATTTTTATGCTGTTTTTTGAAGGCCAATCAAAGAAAAAAGTAAAGTGTATTTTGTTTTATTTTTATCTCAATTGAATGATCAACAATACACGTGCAATCACAAAACTGTTTTTAAATACCACCGGTTTTATTTTATATGGCTACTGATTTATTGCTTATGCTATTTGGGCTTACTCTCAGGCTTCCCTTCAAGCCTGCCTAGCGGTAACCTTCCTTTTAAAGCGATACTGAAGAAAAATTTTGCAGCACAGACTTTCAGCCAAATTATTGGTAAAACCCTCAAATTGATAAACACAAACTTCATTTCAGGCAGAAGCTGAAAGAAAATAAAATACATTTAAGGCGTTTCTCGCAAACTGCCATGTCTAGAGGTCACGCCGCGAACTAGAGGGGGTGACGTCACATGAGCCCGAGAGGGGAAGCCAACAATACCACTATCTCGACCCGCCCACCTCGCTCTACGGCTTGCAGAACGACAACGAAGAGTACCACTAGAGAACAATGCTCGCGGCTTGCGGAATCACTTTTGTCGAATGGGGACAGTGGGATGAAAGAACTGGCGGAAAAGAGGAGGACAAGAACAGGCGCACGCAACTTGCGCATTGGCACGAAGGAAGAAATGGGAGGAGAGGGCATGCCCAGCCGGCACTGTACGTAAAAAGGGCGGAGAAAATGACGTCATGGCGGCCATATATACTGGACACAATGGCAGCTTTGATGTGGTTACGTGTTGTGTAGTGTAGCTGGTCTAGCTGTGGGAGGTGGTGGCATGTGCGCGTCCATAAGTCTCGTAATGACCCGTGACGGAGCATATCCATGCTTTGTGCCACGCTGTTAGCTGCACAGGGTTTCTTCTAGTGGTTAGTGTACTCCTAGCAACGTATACAAGCCTAGTTGTTAGCCAGGGGGCCTGAATAGTGCGTAGAAGGAGCTCGCGTATCCATGTGCCGTGTGACGGAATCACAGTGGGAACCATGACAAAACAGAACCACGGCGAACGCCTTGCAGGTCAGTGACGATTGGGCAGACTTTCGGCTTGTGACAGCGGACAAAACATTTGCGACCTGCAAGATACAATGAGTATGCTATGTGTACATATGTAGTTTCGTGCTCAGTACGTGTACTGTAACTAATTGCATAGGCATAATAAAACAACTTTTCTGTTCCGCTTGCTATGCTCGCCCTTTCGGCATTAGAGCAACCGCGTTCGATAGGCACTTGCAACGTGCACCGCAGTTGCACAATGCTGACACCGGTGAGCTTTTAAGTGAGATACAGGTACGGTGACCGATTGCCACGTCGGCCACGAGAGAGATGGAATGAAATCGTTGAAGGAGAGGTACTGCTGATCGTGTTGTGTTTACAGTAAGTGAAAACATTGGCACTACATTTGACGTAGTCAGTGCATTGAGCACGCTTCCTCTTGGGCTTCAGTTCCTGCTCCTTGTCGTGTAAACTATTGGCGAGAAAAGATTGCGCCAACGGTATCGCGCTGGCCCAGCGTGTTGAGTCCCGCTTCGTTGGTTTCGTATCGCAGTGACACGTGCGCTGCGCAGCCCACGTTCTTCTCGAGCTGGATAGGGTTCTTTGATGCGCGCGCCCCCCTGTGCTGCTATGGGAGCTGGAGAGGCAGGCGCACCTTCTGCTGCGCATTCGGATGTAAACAAGAGAGGAAAATCTGCCTAGTCAATATGGCTGACTTCCGGCTTGAACACTGCTTCACAACGAATAACGTTCGGGCTCTCCTGAGTTGTTTCCTTCTTCCATGTTCCTTCGTGTTTACGACGTCACAACTCACACTGGCGGGCAGCCGCCGCGTGCTGACAATCCGTCGAAAATACAGCTAACTTTGTTCATCGAAACAGTCGCATTTTCCCAGTACAATTTGGATGTTTTGGTGAGTGCTTCCAATATGCGTTAAGTCAGCATCCATTTCAAGAGGCTCAATCCTCCGTACGATAATATTTGGGACCTATAATAATAATAATAATAATAATAATAATAATAATAATAATAATAATAATAATAATAATAATAATAATAATAATAATAATAATAATAATAATAATAATATAATAATGTGAAAAGGTTTATTAGTCGTTAACGACAACGGCAAGACAGCGTGATGAACCGCCCAGCAGAGACCGGCACAGCAGCGAACCGAACAACGAGCCGAGAGAGCCGGGTGTTGGCGATGCTGGTCGCTGCATGCAAATCTTCTTCACAATCACCCCCGCTGAAAAAGGAGCCATCCTGGCGACTTAAGAAGCTTCAGGCAGAAGCTCATGGTACGGTTTCAGTCGGGAAACATGGATGATGTCACGTGCACGCCGGCGCATGTCGTCCGATCGAGAAACTGTTTCAATTAGGAAATTAACCGGATAGGTTTTCTCCAAAACGATGTAAGGCCCCTCGTACCTTGGGACAAGTTTCGAGGAGAGTCCCGGAGTTTGGTATGAGATGGCAAGCCACACAAAAGACCCTTGGCATAGCTGGGATCCGGAAGAGAGGTGCTACGGTTTTCTTTCTGGCGTTGTTGCTCTTCCGAGGTGAACGCATGGGCGAGCTGGCGGCACTTTTCGGCTTGTCGAGCAGCATCGGAGATAGGTGGACACTCGGAAGCATTAGGACGGTATGTAAGTAGGGTATCAATTGTATGGGAAGGCTCGCGTCCGTAAAGAAGAAAGAAAGGCGAGAATTCTGTGGTGGTTTGTATTGCGTTGTTATATGCGAACGTGACGTATGGGAGAGCACGGTCCCAGTTGCTATGATCAGATGCCACTTACAATGAGAGCATATCACCTAGCGTGCGATTGAACCATTCCGTTAGCCCGTTAGTCTGCGGGTGGCATGCTGTCGTTTTCCGATGAATAACGTGGCATTCCGAAAGCAGAGTTTCAACGACCTAGGAGAGGAAAGCGCGGCCTCTGTCACTAAGGAGCTCTCGAGGTGCACCATGTCGAAAGATAAAGCGTTGTAAAATTAGAAAGAGGCGACATCCTGAGCTGTAGCGCTCGGCAAAGCGGCTGTTTTGGCGTAGCGTGTCATGTGGTCAACCGCCAATATAATCCACGGATTACCATCTGGTGTTAATGGAAGAGGGCCGTAGAGGTCAACGCCGACGCGATCGAATGGCTTGGCAGGGCATGGAAGTGGCTGCAATGCGCTAGTCACACGTGGCGGTGTTGATTTGCGTCGCTGGTAGTCAGCACGGCACTGCACGAATTTGCGTACAAAATTGTACATGACGCGCCAGTAATGGCAATGGCGAAGGCGTTCATATGTTTTGAACACCCTGGCGTGGCCACATTGCGGATCGTCCTGAAGAGAGGCACATACTTGCGATTGTAAAGTGCGTGGAATGACCAGTATAGCCACCGGCGGCCATCGGGAGCGTAGTTGCGTCGATGAAGAAGTTGATGGCGGATGGCGAAATGGAAAGCTTGACGTCGGAGGGACCGAGATACTGGAAGGTTGGGCGTGCCAGAAAAATATTCGATAAGAGAGGCAATCCACGGGTCACGACGTTGTTCGGTGGCAATCGAGTCGAGATTTAGCGATGACAAGGTCTGGAGGCAAGTGTTTCCGCACGTCGGATCTGGTGGTAAAGGTGAGCGGGACAGGGCATCAGCTTCAGAGTGTTTGCGTCCGCAGCGGTATACGACGCGAATTTCGTACTCCTGAATGCGGAGTGCCCATCGCCGCAAGGCGGCCAGAAGGGTCTTTCAACGTGGAGAGCCAGCAAAGTGCGTGGTGATCAGTTACTAGATCGAACGGGCGGCCGTATAAGTACGGCCGGAACTTTCCAAGCGCCCACACGAGAGCCAAACACGCTTTTTCTGTCACGCTGTAATTAGTTTCAGCTTTCGTCAGAGTGTGACTAGCGTAGGCTACAACGTATTCTGAATAGCCGGGCTTTCGTTGGGCGAAGACAGCGCCTAGCCCGATGCCGCTGGTGTCGGTATGCACTTCGGTAGAAACCGTCTGGTCGAAGTGGTGAAGAATAGGTGGGGAGGTGAGCAGACGGCGCAGAGTAGTGAAGGCAACGTCACATGCAGGGGACCAGGATGAGAGGTTCACGTCACCGCGAAGAAGCTGGGTTAACGGTGACATGATAGGTGCAAAATTGCGAACAAAGCGCCGGAAATAGGAGCATGGGCCTACAAAACTGCGAAGTTCTTTTATGGTCGTTGGCTTGGGAAATTCTGCGACTGCTCGAAGTTTTGCTGGGTCAGATAATACGCCAAGCTTGGACACTATGAGGCCTAGGATGACGAGCTCGCGTGCAGGGAAGCGGCATTTTTTCAGGTTAAGCTGCAGGCGAGCGTTGGTCAGACAAGTCAAAACATGCCTGAGACAAAGGAGGTGCGTAGGAAAATCATGGGAGAAAACCACGACATCGTCGAGGTAACAGAGGCATATATTCCATTTGAGGCCACGTAGCGTACTATCCATAAGACGTTCAAACGTGGCAGGCGCGTTACAAAGCCCAAAGGGCATGATGTTAAATTCGTATAGTCCATCTGGTGTAATGAATGCCGTTTTTTGGTGATCGGTTTCAGCCATTGGGACCTGCCAGTAGCCAGACCGCAAAGCTAGCGACAAGAAGAATTCCCCTCCGTGAATGGTGTCAATGGCGTCATCAATGCGCGGCAAAAGATAGGCGTCTTTGCGGGTTATCTTATTCAAACGACGATAGTCCCCTGCAAAATCGGATAGATCCGTCTTTTTTACGCACCAGGATGACGGGAGACGCCCATGGTCTCTGAGATGGTCAAATGACGTCTCTACGAAGCATATCTTCGACTTGATCATTGACGACGCGGCGCTCTTTACCGGAGACACGGTATGGTCTTTGACGCAATGGCTGGTGTAGGCCGGTGTCAACATAGTGTTTGACTTGTGACGTGCGGCCCAGTTGAGGTCGTGACACATCGAAAGAACTCCTGAACTCATGCAGAAGATCCAGTACGTCGGCATGTTCGGTGGGAGTGAGAGTGTCGGCGATGGCGCTTGAAAACGTATCATTGGACGACTCCCCGAGTGCCGACAGTGCTTTTGGGTGGTCGCAGTAGTCATCCGGGACATCAACTAAAGACGAAGGGTCGAGATCCTGCACGCGGCCGAGATATTGCCCCGAAAGCAAAGTGACAGGTGTGGAAAGCGGATTGCTTTCGAATATGTTGCTTCTTCCGGCGGCAAGGTCAATTGTTGCGAAAGGCAGCGGCAAAGCTCGACGACATTTGAAGATATCGGAAGGCATGAAAAGGACTGTAGCGTCAGTGTAGGCGTTGCATGAAACGGGAACAAGTGCGAAATTTCCAGGCGGAATATTGGTATCTTCATGACCGAGCAACTTCGGCGGCTGATGAAGAGCGTTCAGTAATGGAACATTACACAAGGGTGAAAACTCAACTCCGGCACGTGCGCAGTCTATGATGTCATTATGGCGGGATAGGAAGTCCTACGCGAGGATGACGTCATGCGAACAGACAGCGAGAACAATAAACTCCACGATGTAAAAAATGCCTTCGATGGACACTCTTGCAGTGCAGGCTGCGAGAGGCGTTACTTGCTGTGCCCTTGCGGTGTGAAGTGACAGTCCCGAAAGCGGCGTCGTGACTTTGCGTAACAAACGGCACAGATTAGCGGCAATAACAGAAACAGCGGCGCCGGTGTCCACAAGGGCGAAAGTACAATAACCTTCAACAGTTACTGCGACCACGTTAGCAGGAGAGGAGTGAGGGCTTAAACAGTTCAAAAAAGGCGCAGTTCTTTCCTCTTGAACTGCGGTGCTTAGTTTTCCTGGTCGGAGGGTCTGGGCCGGTGACGCATAGAAGAGGGCGATCGCCGATGAGGAGAGGGTGCGCATTGCGGCTGGAAGTCACGGTGGTTAATAGGGGCATAGCGAGGTGACGAGGCCGGCCCCTATTGGGTTAAGGGTTGGCTGCCGGGTTGCGACGACCGGGCATAGTTGCCGAACGTCTGAGGTCAACGGCGGCAGTAGCGGGCAACGTGTCCGGGAGTGAAGCAGGTGTAGCAAATCAGTCGTTTATCGGGTGTCCTCCAAGGATTGGCGACTGGTACTGCCACCCAAGATGCAGTATAAGCAGCCGGGTGTGCGGCCTGTGAGCGCATGGTGTAGGCTAGTTGCCGAAGCCTACGTAAAGCGTCTTTTTATGTTAGCGGCACGGCTACGGGCTACATCTCTTGCGAAAAGGCGACAGGAGGAGCCACAGGCTGTGCTGCATAGGTTAGGGGCACGGCCACAGGCTGAACGGTTGGCAGATAGGCGACAAGAGAGCCTACCGGCTGTGCGACACCCGGGCAGTGTACACTGCTAGATAGAGGTGGCTCCTAGTGTGCAAGGGGAACAGCTTGTGCAACCTTTTCTGATATAGCAATGCGAAGCGGGGCAGGTAGACGGGTGGTGGTCTCGTGAGTAAAGGGCACTAGGGAAAGTTGGTGGGCGACTTTCTGACGGACGAAGGCTCGGACTTGCTGAAGTAATGGTGAATTATCAGGCATGGAGTCGAAACTGGACAGCGACTCACCACCAGGCTGAGGCTGCCGAGTCAGAGTGCGTTGCTTCAACTCCTCGTAGCTCTGACACAAGCTGACGACTTCAAAAACTATGCTTGGGTTCCTAGCCAATAGCATTTGAAATGCGCCATTGTCGATGCCCTTCAGGATGTGTTTGACCTCGTCCGACCCGGGCATGGTGTAATTCGCGCGTCGACAAAGGTCGACAACATCCTCAATATAGCTGGTAAAATTTTCTCCAGTCTGCTGAGAGCGGACGCGCAAGTGGTGTTCTGCCCGCTGCTTGCGGACAGCCAGCCGACTGAACACATCGGCACATGACGTCTTGAAGAAGCTACATGTGGGAATGTTGTGTTTGTGGTTGTTAAACCACAATTCTTAGACGCCAGTGAGATAAAATATGACGTAGTCCAGCTTGTCGACCTCATCCCATTTGTTATTGGCGCTGACCAGCTCGTAGTGCTCGAGCCAGTTTTACACGTCGGTCCCATCCGCCCCACTGAAGACCTTCGGGTCCCGTAGCCTAGGATGGCCGGGACAGTTTAACTGGGTCGACGATGCCGATGGGTTGGCGTTTTCAGTCATGACGGGCGGTAGCGTGCGGCTTCGCAGCTCCAGGGTGTAGCGACGGGGATAAACAGCACCCTCCACCAAATGTAAAGAGGTTTATTAGTCGTTAAATACAACCGCAAGACAGCGTGATGAACCGTACAGCAGAGACCGGCACAGCAGCGAACCGAAGCACGAGCTGAGAGAGCCGGGCGTTGGCGATGCTGCTCGCTGCAGGCACATATTCTTCTTCACAACAGCAGCACCAGCAACAACAGCAACAACAACAACAACAACAACAACAACAACAACAACAACAACAATAACAACAACTATAACAACAACAATTATAACAATAATAATAATAATAATAATAATAATAATAATAATAATAATAATAATAATAATAATATTAATAATAATAATAACGCCTATTTTTATTGCTGGGCTTTTTTCTGCCGAATTCAGTAACTATGATTTCCAGTTCGTGCCCTGGGCTGCTCAGCAAGGCAGTGCGATCAGCGAATTTTTGGTTCTGAGGCACACTTCATTAGTGGGCATTCGCTACTCTTCTCGTCCTGAAAGCTTCCTGCACTCACCAGGGAATAGAATGAGAGGGATTTTATCTGCCTGTCTTGCCCTCTTTTTTAGAAACATTTTGTAAAGTTTATCAGTTATTGAGCAATTACACACTGGATATCGATTGCTTATTGCAACGTTTCAGTCATGCATTTACTTAAACGGGCTATGCTCATGCAACCATTTCCCACAGCGGGTTCGTCGATAAATTACCGATAATCTATTTACTTGCTAGTATCACAATGTATTGGTCATGCATTTTGGCTATATGTTAGGCTCGTCCGAGTGTATTCTGAAATTTATAGGTTATTCATCGATCATCGATGAGGTTGTATACCAATTCGTTATCACTAGGCTTTGTCCGCGTATTTGGGCCATGTCAAACACATACAAGCAGCTTCAAAATCAGTGGTTAGTAATTGATTACTAATTAGCTGTTTATTGGCCCATGATCGGTTATTGATTTGCTATCAACGAACCTAGACAATGTGTGAAGGCCATGATAAACCCATGCCAGCATTTTCTAGAATTTATTGGTTATTGATCAATTAGCCATCAGTTATTTATTTGTGATGATTTGGCTAAGACGAGGCATGAATGGTTGTGCTAGGAGGAACTGCCTGGCTTATTGCACATTAAGTCGCACATACCGGCCGACCAGACTTGGGCTACCAAGTATATACGGAGTCAGGTGGTCGTTTTGCGATCACCGACCACCGTGACCGTGAGCTTATACCAGCTCCGCTGTTAAAAGTGCAAAAGAGCCGCTGACGACGCCGTAAAGGACGAAGACGCACAGGACGGAGGCATCAGCGAGAAGTGGACCTGACGGAAGACGTCGTGGAGGATGCGGATGAGGAGGAAAGAACGTGAAGAGAAGCACGCAGGCGTTGACAGAGTTGGGACATAGCTCTTCTCGGAGTGGAGAGCCGAAACCGCCCGAGTATCCCTTTGTCCGAGGAGAAGGGTGGCAGGAAGATAACTAAGAGCACGCCCAGGCTGGCTCGCACTCGGGGAAACAATAGGCAGTCGCGCCCAGGGATCTATGTTTATGTCTTCACGCAACGCCTGAGAGGCTCCGGCTGGCTGCCGGCGCTGAACTCCCACAATGTGAAGAGAACAGTGTGGAAGGCCAGAAATAACACTTGCAATTATATAGAGTGACAACTTCTCACACAAAAAGAAATTAGAAGGAGATTAGCGGAATTAGTGTCGAAGATCAGACACTGTGGTGGTATCACGTGAGAGGGAAAAAGGCGTGTTGGTATCGCATGATTCAAAATAAAGACGCACAGAAGACTACGGATGAAAAAAGACACACCTTGTGTGCGTCTCCGCATTTGTCCGTCTGTACGCCTTCTATTTATAATTATGATGAGATTACGTCGTATTCACGGATCAGCCCCTCTCAATCACATTCATTACTCTGCACACAGGGACGACTTGCTCCTGTTTCATTAGCACAGCTACCATGATGAAGCGAGTATGGTCGTCCCAGTGTTGCATAAAAAAAACAAGCGGGTCTGCCAAAATTCTCGCTTTCAGCCACACGTGGGGCAATAGATAACTAAAAACCTTCTTTTTTGAAAATAATCACGGGGACACTTAGTCACCACTTGCTTGCATCCAGTGCTCGGTTACTGAAAACGAAGAAAAGGCCTTCTTGAGCGGACCCGTGTGGCCATTTTTTAATTGAGATGTGCACAATTCATCAAGAATTAAACATGAAACATTTGGTTGAGCACAGAGTCGGTTGTCTTTCTTACGACGGTTTCCACTCCACTTTGCCAAAGAAGTTGCCCCTGTGGCCTAAAGGGGCCCTGCCATAATTTTTTCAAGTACCCGTAGAATGCGTTCACCAAAATACCTTATTCCTAGACGAATTCACGTTCCCAAAATTTTTAGAATCCATCCAGTACGAGTGGAGTTTCGAATATTTGTTGCTCTCTACAATGGCGTCCTCTCTTTTCTCATCCCGACAAAAGCGCTAGAAATTTGTTAAACAGGATAAGCAGGGAGGGATGGCACGGGCAAAGAAAAATGTCACTCGCACCTCGTGACCGTGAGGATCTTTTTTCTCTCTTTTTTTCCCCGTCGAATAGGTGACTGTTGACCAGCATTTAAGTACCGCGACGTCATTGGTCGAGACGCTTATACAGAGTTCCGGAAGCAGATCCTGAAAAGGCATGCTAAGAGAAGTGAGAAGTAGGGTCTCACTGAGTGAAACTAGAAAAATGTAATTTCGGAGAAATTCAGACTTAATTCTTCGCCGGGGCTCATCTTTCCACTGTCGCGTAGAGGCAAATACGTGAAGAAAAATTGCGTACGCCTGAGTAGTTACAAAGCCTGTCCAGCGCCATGGCAAAAGGCTGACTGCTTGAGCGCAAGAGGCACTGTATGCAAGTGATGAGGTGCAGATGCCACTTTCTTCCAGTTCACCGACTGCGGGGGAAACATCGCTGCTGCTAAGTTTGTCAGACAGGTTAGTCTATTGTGCCTTTGTCGAGACCAGACCCTCGAAAAACTGTGCGATGTGCGACTCCCTAGAGTTTGTCTCAAAGGGTGCCAAATTGAAAAAAGCACCATGTGAGGTTGAATACTAATATATTATCTTGTATTCAATGGGTAATTATTTTCTAATTTGGGTTAATTGTTTGTCGGTGAGTATACTCCGTGTTTTCAAATAAATCGCGAAATATCCCTCTAAACACTCGCAACTAAATGTTTGGAAAATTTGAATTTATCCAACAAGCTCCTATTTTGAAAGAGAATTTTTGAAGCTCAAGTCATGACTCGAAAGGAGCGCACCTCCATGAGCGACAGCAACCTCATTATTAAGCTTACGCGTATTAGAACAAGATTCAACGTCGTAATACAAACAAGCCTATACAATTGTAGTGAGATATTTGGGCATGCACGTATATATGTTTCTTCGAAATATGTGACATACATTTCGCGTGTTCACATGTGTTAGCGTTCAGGTATCATATCATCTAAGGTATTGAAGTATTGGACATAATATTATTAAGATGGGTATTTTATTTCTCATCGCGAGGATGTGGAAGGAGGGGAGAGAAAGCTCAGGAGCAGCTCGACTTTAGTGCCTGCTCTATCCAAAGGTGCTCTTTCAAGACCTTACAGCAGAGCACAACGACAACCTTATGAACAAGGTGAATTAGTAGGAAGTAAGATACAATGAAATGTTGAAAAAACAGTATTAACAGTAACAATTCAATGCCTTTTTGTTGAAAAAATAAGTATAGGAATATATTGCAGCAACTTTTCATGCAAAAATAAACGGCGAATATCAGAGAATTGGGGGTTTAAGGGTAACATAATCCGGTAAACGCCTATTGCCCCCCGAAAAATAAACTCCCAAAAACTTCTTCCGGATTTTAAGAAAAAAATATGTCAGAAAAATAGCAGGCGTACTGATGAGCAAGGAATCTGTCGATTTTTTTGTTGTAAGTTGTACTTTTGTTGTCATTAATGAAGTGGGCATTGAGACGTTTTGTTGTTTACTTTTAGACAGAGAACCGTTAGTGCTTGAGGTGAGCTCATCAGATAGCTCTTTGAACAGACGTGAAGGCGGAGTAAAACCTCTGTCTAAACCTACTGATGTTGTGGCAGCGTTTGTTTTGCTTGGAATTTTGTTTTGTCATACACGTTCGTTTGATTTTCAGTGTTACTTCTTGCTTCGTTCAAACCGTTTTGTCTCTTTTGTTGCGATGCCTATTTGCTGCGTGATTTGAGCAAGAGCCTTTGGTGAAAGACTACTGTTGTTGTGCTTGACGATCAGACGCTTATGAGCGGCGCCTATGAACGCAATTTACAAGCACTTGGCTATCTAGTTGTACCTGTGAGCAGAATTGAGTTATGCTCAGCAACTTCGGTCTCCCCAGTCTGCCTATGTCACCATTGACAATTGCACACGAAGCCCTTCTGATTGGATTTAGCAATGGTACGCACTGACACACTTACCTAGAAGTAAATTCGAACTGCGGTGTTTCTTCTGATATACGTTTGTCGTGATGCTATGTTATTAGCTACACTTTGTGTGGAGAAAATGTTTTTGCTGCTCATCTGGAAGTTTGATCGGCCTTTGGAGGGCGCTGGCTTTGACCGGGGTGGTTTGGCTTTGTGTTCGAGCCCTTTGCAGAAGGGTCGTGAAAGTCTCTACTTGTAGAAAGGTCGGAACGGATGACAACGGTCCGTCAGCATTGCTTCAGCCGAGGAGCTGTGCTTGAAAGCTTCAGCTCTGTGTACATTGTCTTGCAGTGGAAGTGCTTTTGTGCCAGAGCCCCCCCACCCCTTCATTTGGGTCAAATATTTCCGTCTGGACATGGACCCGCCGGCCTCGTGATGCACACGTCCTCTCAGTCACCTGCACTGAGTTACGCGCGTCACCAACTCACACAGACTTGTTAAACGAAAAGGCTGATTATCTTGCGAAAGCATCGTTTTACGCACTTGAGATTTTTTTGCTCACTTACACCACTCATTACGGTGGCACGATTTCGCACGCTTACAATCAGGCAAAGTTTATCAGACCTAGCACGGGCTATACTCCATAGTACAATCACCTGCTATTTCTCTGGTGCTTCGACCTGTCTAAAAGACGATGGAAGTTACAATCAGAAAGTTTTGGTAGTGTATAATCTTCATCATTTTTATTTGCATAGATCACGTTTAGTGAAACCTCACCTATAATGTGATATAACTGTAATCAAAAGGAAACGATTGAATATTTTTATCACTTTGTCGTCGATTCAGAACATTCGGGAAAAGCGTAGTAGTTGCACCTCTTGAAAAACCTGGGGCTACAATTAACAGAATGTCTTCTTTCTTTTGGGACCCACAATCGGGGGCATAGCCACACGGATGTTTTATTTGCCCTTCAGGAATATATGACAGCGACTAAACGAATCTCTTGCTGAATTGTGCACGCATTGCATAGTTCCTTACCGGCAACTGGTACTTCAAATTAGTCAATCATTAGGTAGCGCACCGAAGAACGGAACAGTGAAGAAAGTATTGAGAAAACTGACTTTCAACTCAACCAATTCCTTCCATTGGGTTTGCGCCACGACCGGAGGAAAACAACAACAACAACAACAACAACAACAACAACAACAACAACAACAACAACAACAACAACAACAACAACAACAACAACAACAAACTACGTCGCCCAGCTTAGGACTGCTTGCTGGCTGCGCCGCTCTCACCAGCACAGAATCACGACATAGCTCAGCATGTGTATGCGCGTGCGGGCTGGAGTCCGTGGTTGAGGAGGACACTGTAGGAGAAACGATACTCGCTTGCTGGATTCCGTGCTGAACCGTGGTGTCTCCTGCGATATCCGACACCGGCGTAGCTCTCGCCGATCAGTGCTCCGTCGACGACCTTCCAACACCATGTAGCTCCCGCCAAGTGGTGCATGCACCCTCCTCGGAATTCTTAGAACTTGTCCCCCATCTTTCCTATTTGTTCTCTTATTTCTGTCGATCCTGTGTGGCGAGTGCTCTCCTTTCTTTATATTTATACCATTCATTGTATCTTCCTTGTCCCATTCCCTACAAGGCACTGCGCAATGACGCCAATTAGGCAGACACAATTAGGCACCTTTACCTTTCTTCAAGAACGTCTTCCACTACTAATGTAATCCTTGGCCTCTTGTTAAAAAAGGTCAGCACAGATTAAGCGCCCGAAAGGAAAATGTCGCTGCGCCGAAGGAGAAACGGGTTCCAAAGCACCATATTCATCCCTTTATTTAGAGTGAAGACGAAGGGAAAAAAGTACGCACACACTGGTAACACTGATAACAAAAATTTTTATTTCAATCACCAAGCCGACTAACTTATTTATTTTTGCACACGACAGCCATGTTAGCACTTGCTAAAAACATATAAAAA
This sequence comes from Rhipicephalus microplus, assembly GCF_043290135.1. Classification (NCBI taxonomy): domain Eukaryota; kingdom Metazoa; phylum Arthropoda; class Arachnida; order Ixodida; family Ixodidae; genus Rhipicephalus; species Rhipicephalus microplus. The sequence goes on from NW_027464586.1 coordinate 29,640,096, forward strand.
TGAAGATGACAACATGACAGGGCCGGGAAGCTTCTGATAACGAAGTTGAATGAATATTGATTACGGGCAACAAGACATGCCTTAGCACATGCGCAAGTAATTTAGTCATTCTTACTCAAGAATAGTGGCATTTAACTAGTACGAAAATTACTAAAAAGAGACTATCTGTTCAGCTTCTGGAATAGACGATCTGTTCAGCTTCCATTACCAAACTAGTGATTTCAACTTTATTCCTTAAGTGAATAGTTGTACGGAAAGCCGACTGGTCAGGAACAGAACTCAAGACAATTATAACAACATGATAACCAGGATGAGAGCACGCAAAGGCATGACGTTACGAAACGTCTTGTTATCGTGATTAGTGCGTTGTTTTAATAGCGTTAACTCTTGCTCCTGCCCACTACAACAGTCCTATGAAAAATGGGTTATAACGTGCATTTATGGCAGTGTAGCGCCAAAAACCCATCAGGGGCACATTTTCCGACTTTGTTTCTGTGTTCTTTGTGGCTCTTGCTGCTGGTCTATCCATTGCGAAATGGGCCACACAATAAAATAATCCAGTAAGTGATTCTACTCCTGCACGAACCAAATAGCTCACTATTCTTATTTGAGTATGCGACACTAACCTTATCGGGATTTGTTTCCTTGCAGAAGTTACCCTGTTTATGTGGAGTCGTTAACAGAATACGGGTGTTAGATTAGCAAGTAATTTTTGTTAGGTTGTGCGCTTTAGGAACGACCGCTACTCAGTCTTTTTGTAAAAAGGAGGGGAAGGGGGGGAACTAACCATAGTGGTAGAGTTAACCTGCGAATCTTTAGCCCTGCTAAGTGAGCATTCTGTTATAGAAACGATCAGATGAGTGGAGTAAGCGGCCAGTCGTAGCCTTCATCGTTGATGGCTGAAACTAGCGTCAGGCAAATGTGAACATGATTTCATGCACACATTGCCGAGGCACGTTTTGGCAATACCTTATTTGATCAGCTTTGATTTGGTCAAGTTGAAACAGACTGATGACTTCTTTGCTATGGGCTGACATGACCAGTAGGTGTGAATATTGGTAAACAGAAAACTCAAATCGAGATATTTAATATATCGGCAACTCGACTTAACTTACACTACTGCGTAAAATTGGTGAGATATCACCGCCCCAGATTACGAAACCTATCCTACGTACTGTTTATAAATATCGTGAAATCATCAACAAACGTACACTTAGGTACATTTCAGTATAATGGTCAAGTGTAAGAGACAGACGGTGCTAAATATTTACCGCAAGTAAATCACTTGAAATGGGAGTCAAGAAAAAGCCTAAGAAATCTTTTTTTCCTGCTGAATAAGAGTCTAATTTCACAATAAATAGAACCGGAGTCATTCAAAGAAAGCGCCTACCGACACACACCCTTCACTGGAAAGCCTGGAAGTCTCCTGTTCTTCAGTGCATTTTTGAACACTCTGTAGAACTTGCAATGACACAGGAAATACTACAACTCTTTATTATCAGCAGAGAATGCCACCAGGCCTTCATTAGCGTGAGTATTCTCCAAATTTAATTTCTGGTTCGAGTTCTTTATAAGAAAGCAATCCCCAATCTAAGGTAGCCTGAATTTATCTGGTAAATGTGGTGCAATCTCGTTCTGCCAGGTGCCTTTTATATGAATGGTGACTCCGAAAGGAATGCCAGATTGTTTAGTTTTTTTCATCCAAGGAAAATCTCGCACATTCTTCGACGCTTTTCGTAACTTATGAAGTCCCAGGGTTTTGCACATTCCGAAGACTTTGGCTTCAACTCTGCATAGAGCAACATAAATAGTTCAGGAAGGTCCTTGCTTGCCGTGAAATTTAATATATTTCGCGAAAATACAACAAAGCCACCCTCATTGTCGGCAGAAATGACGCGTGTTCCTGCTTTTATTAGGAACCTGCGTTTCTTACAGGCTGTCTGGAAGCAGCTGGTTTGCAGCGCAATTACACGTCGACAGCCTCGAAGCTAATCCAGAGCTAGTTTTCCGTGGGAGGACACCAATATACTTGAAGCACCGCAGAATTCATTTGAGCATTTATCCTTGAAGTCTCAAAACCAAAGTTAAGGTCGAAGCCGAGGACATGATGCGCGTCCTCTGAAAGTGATGTGCATCTTCGTTCACTTTTTCTGTTCACCTTTTTTTAGAATGATTGTGGCACGGTCTGAAAGCTGCATGCCCCAAAGGTTCTCGGTGGCTTGTTCCGCTAAATGAAGATGCTCGTTTAGAACACATGAAGCGATGCTAGTCTCTTCGGCAGCGTCCAGCTGCAATACTGAGGTACGACCGAAGCAGTCGAAGAGCTTGTGTTGCCATTGAGAACTCAAAATCTTTAGCACTTAATTTCTGGCCCGATGAACGGAGTGGAACCACCAAAGATTCTTCTAACATCATCTGCTAGAGCCTTCCTGAATGAAAAAAAAAAGAAAAACTAGCGTTTTCGATCTGCAACTTGCCGGGGCAAGAAAGCCAACAGTATGACTACAATCTTCAAAATAAGTAAGAATGGGCCCAATGAAACGAAAGTGACGAGCGTAGCAATATGGGCGTGTTTGTCTAACACGCGTCTTGAATGTTAGCGCGCAAAAACGAGGACGAAGGGAAGGAGGTGCACTGGCACTGCTGTCAACAAGTTCAGTTATTTCAAGCATTAGTGCGCGCGTAATAGCTTACCTTCGTCCTTTTCGTTGCGATCACACATTCAAGAAGCTTCTTTACTCATGTACTGTAGCGTGGCGCGAGCATGGGACTGTGCCAGGTGTCCAGACGCGTGAGTGCAGTTACTCATTATAAAGCACTCAGACATACGTAATTACTTTTGCAACTATGCTATTGTTGTGTTCTGTTATTTTGCTGCTTCTTGTTTTTTGATATTTATTAGTCAATGAATTACTGATTGTTGAACGCTTTAACATTTCGCGTAGCGAAGCCACGTCAGGCCGCATGGCCTTTAGCTTCGCTTCGTTTATCTGTATCTTTCTAGAAATAAGATGTGTTCAAATTTAAATTCAAATCATCATTAGCAGCTGCCGCAAAAACATCAACCAAAAATGTGCGATTATCGCATGAGACGCACAATTCGAATGTCACAGGTTCGGTGTGTGAAAACGGCAAGTTATTTTTCGGTCCATTTTTCTTTCGCGATAAATAACGTCCCCCATAAATGGCCCACTTATGGGACACGGAACAACTCTGACATGTACGGAGATAAGTCACTCGGTCGACCACTGCATGACGTGTTCGAATAGTGAACGACGTTTCTGATGCACAAAAATTCTCGGCAGAGCTAGTCAGAAAACAGTTCGTGAAACGTTAGAAGCACCTTTTTTTATTTAGCAGAAAAGCAGGTGAGGCGTCTTTAGGGGGAACTTCTATTGCGGCTTACAATTTAGAAATTCTATTACTTTCGCTGCTTGTGTGATATCTATTTTTTGAATTGATGCATCCCTCAAGGTATTTTGTGTGGTTTCGTTAGTCACAGGTGGGCTCCTGAAACTTTTCCAGATACGTTGTGACACATATAGGTTGTACACATTCTACCTCCAAAAAATAATGTTTTGTGGAGGGCTAGCGATTTCGAACGAGTTTTATGCGGCACAAATACTGATATCTTTTTTCCATATAGGAAGACTTGAAAAAGTAGGCACTGATATAGTTACCCACTGACTATTTATTGCTTTGTTATTTGCATTCGCTGCTTTTTTGTTTCCGGAGAATTATTTTGTACTAGCAAGAATAAATGCAATATTAATAAACTCATCATTAGAAGAGCAATCCCAGAGCTCCATAGCAGGGCAACCTTCTTGAGAGTTCACGCAGTCTGCTAAAACGAAAGACTTGCGTGGAGTATCGTCATAAAGAACTACTGCAAAGAAACGTATTTTTCATGGCTCCGTCACTCTTCTCCCTGGAGTTAAGATTAGGATAATAGATGTAATCCCGAAGGTTCAGGTGATCCCGATGACACGTTGAAGGACAGGACTGCTTGCTCACTTCATTGCAAACTTTGGTTTATTTACACATTGACGCTTATTTACAAACAAAGACCGGAGTGGCCACCAAACTGACCTCACAGTAAGAACTGTGCTGTATTACTATTAACGTCGGCATTACTTGCCGAGCCCTTCGTATACTCCACCCATCGACACCAACCTTGGATGTAGGATCAAGCTTGAATCAGAGTCTGCACTCAGCGCGACCTCTCTCCCTGCTTCCCGATCTCGTTCCCAATGACCAAGCTCTTCTTCTCTCCATTTCTATTCATTAAATAGCTCCCGTCTCATCTGAGACAGCCTCGTGGGACGAACCCCTACTCGATGCTCCACCAATGGAGCAAACAACTCTTCTTTCCTCAGAGACGGGTCTCCGCCTCTGCGTTCCCACACCTTGCTATCCTCCGAGCATCGGCCAAGAAAAACTCCGTCCTTTCGCCGACGTACAGCTTAAAACATACTTTCATGCGACAACAAGCCTGCCTAGACGGCTGGTCGGCTGTCTGCAGTTAGTCGACACAATTCTGCTCTCTATTGACATGTAATGTTACTGCATGGTGCCACATTATCTTGTCGCGAGCGGTGTCGTGACAGCGACCACTCATTTCTCAGTCTTGCTCACCGTAACAGAGCTACCACCGTGCGGGTGACTCCCCAGCACAAGGTGCGGTGAACAAAGGCTCACAGGGTGTCACGACAAAGACGTGTTCCGAGGAGAACTGCTTAGTCCATGTCTGGGGAGCCTCTTTTCGTTAACTTCCCTTTTCGTCAAATGCCGTCTACCAACTGGCCATCCTTCGCGTGCCCCAAACATAACTCCTTGTCTCGTGACGCAACTTGAACACGCCTAGCTGGATTTGTGTACCCAACTGTTAACGTCCTTACCGGGTGACCCCTAATCATACGTATACATTAAGTAAACAGTGAAAATCTTACTTCACCTTCATTAAGAAACCGAAAATAACCCTCGGTACAGATTGACATCGCTTCGTCCGCCTTTTTCCAGTCCTACCCGCGACGTTTTCTGATATTATTCAGAAAAAGCAAGAGCGTAGTACGAACCCTGATTACCATACACTGCTAAAGTCTGCAAAGAGAATCCGCCAAGGAGTTTATATTCTTCATTCCGCAGATGTCCGCAGAGGTGTCGAAACTCACTCCTGGCAGGGAAGTCTAAGAAATTCGAGTGTCGGCATGTTTTACATAACATGGCAGATTTTTTCTGTGCGTGCAGTTGGAGAAACTGTAGCTAGGCAGTATATTTGATGCCTACAGGATGGCTCGTTTACAAAGGGGATCTCTAAAAATGTTGAATTTTTGCACAGTCATCTGTGAGCAACGAACTCTGAAGTGGACATTGAAAGCTTATTTGATTTAATTCATATATTCATACCCTCAAAGTTGAAGCCCTTACAGAGGGGACTTCTGCGCATTCCCAAATTCACATGTGGTGCATGATACCGTTTATAAGTTATTCGAGGTTACCCCATTTATGAAAAAAGGTAATAAATTTCGCTTTTTTTCTGTTGCTGTTGTCGTGGCAAAGTGTTGCTCTTGTGAGGATGGGTGCCACATAGCCAAAAGTGAGCGCAATTTGGTTTAAAATTTCACTACAGAGCCATGTAAAAAGAAAAGGAAGAGAGCGTTCTGTGCACTATCTCTCCAGTTTTCATTGCGCTTTGTGTTGAAACCAAACGTACCCTGGAAATCACAATTATTGATACAATGTCTGTTTCCGAATGCTCTTGATTATTCTCACTGTATATGCAAATATTCAGCAGATCCGCGTGTCATCGATGTCAGTCGATGTATGCCGAAGACATGAAGAAACAAGCGCGAAAATTCACACACTCAGAGAGGACACAGAGAAGCGCTTACTAGCAACTGAAAATTTTATTTCGAAGCGAACACCAATAAATACATCACACGCATGTACGTCATTCCCGACTTCCCTTGTCATCATCAACAACGTGATATAACAAAATATGCACGCGCCCACAATCGGAAACAAACACGTGTCAAGAACTAAGAAAAGAAAATCTGAAAACAAAAACAAAAAACAAAAAACAAAAAAACAGAAAAACCAAACAAACAAGAAAACAAAAAAACGTAACACAGGGAAAACACTGGGTTATGTGACGTCCAAAAAAGCAACTTCCGCATCTGTTAGTAGAAATGACGCTTGGCTGACGCAACTGTCCCCTCCTTTCCTTATTCTATACGCTTCCATTATTTCTGTCGTCGTCCGCTTGTTGTGCCTGTCAATTATTCGTGTGTCGGAAAATTTCGGTTGGCGGGTGCACTCCTTGCAGTGCATCGCTAAGTGTGAGTAAGGGACCCCCTTTAGTGAATTCTCATTTTCACGAAGGCGCACATTTATGCACCGACCCGTCTGACCAACGTATTCCTTTCCACATGTGAAAGGAGTTCTGTATACAACATCTTTTTTGCACTCAATGTACCTCCTGCCATGCTTTATGCTACATCTGCTCGATTCTCCAGTTCCTTTCTTGTTGACTAGCCTTTCTACTGCTGGACAAATCTTTGATAATTTGTTTTGAGCTGAAAAAACAACCCGCACGCCATACCTTAATGCAACTTTTTTCAACTCGTGTGAAATATTCTGCAGATACGGGATCACCACTGTCCGCTCTCTTTCACCCTCAACTTGTATCCTCTCTTCGCTTGTGCCAATGATTGCATTTTTTACTTCCCGACGATTCTTCTCACATGCCAAAAGGATACATTGATCCTGGTAACCAGCTCCCCTCAAGCGCTTGATCTGCACGGAAACACTCTCATTCATTGAGTGTACGCACGATTTTATGAGGGCAGCTTTGATGCAAGAAGTTGTAATCCCATTCTTTACTATCTTCGAATGTGCTGAATGATAGCTCAGCAATGGTTTTTCCGATCTAGGGTGATACATCCAACACGTGTGAAAAGGAGACAAATTATTTTTAGGTCCAGAAACTGAATGCGTCGTTGCTTAGAAAATAGAAAACACTGTAGAATAACATAAAAAATTACACTGTCTCCGACTAGGTAGAACCATGACTAAGTAGAATGCGAAACAGCGCATGCGTCAACTAAGAGTTTCGTTCGTGGCGGGTACCTTGACTGATGTTAGCGAAGCCTTGTAAGGAGGGCGCTCCGTGAATTCACTTTAGTTTCTGTTTCTGTTACTCGTCGCGAACTCTTGTTGAAGCACGACAAGTGTGTTCCTCGTCACGCCACGTGGGAGCACGCGCGTCTATCACGCGTCTGCAGAATCTCATTTTCCGATGCCATCATGTGGTTGCTGAGAGGGTATAAGGGGTTCACGCTACAGCATTTTACAGTCACTTACGCAGCTCCAAACGTACTAGCGTGTGCCAGCGCGTACTGACTTTGGTACAACACGTTGGTGCATAGCGTGTCGGCAAAATCTCGTTCCCCAACGCCGTCACGTGATTGCTGAGGTAGTGTAAAAGGGACAGGCTACAGCCTTTTACACAGCCGCTTACGCTGTACCGAACGTACTGGCGTGTATCAGCGTGTTCTTCCTAGGATACAACGCGTTGGTTCATCCCACTTCTGCAGAATCTCGCTTCCCGACGTTATCGCGTGATTGCCGAGGGAGCATGGAAGGGATAAGGCACAGCATTTTACAGTTTCTTACGCAGGCTCGAACGCGCTAACCCGTGCCAGCGTGTTCTCACTTGGATACAACGCGTTCGTTATCACGCGTTTGTGGAATCTTGTTCCTTGACACCATCACGTAACTGCTGAGAGAGTGTAAGGAAGAGAGGCCATATTCTTTTACGCATCTACTTACGATGATCCCAATGCCCTAGCGCGTGTCATCGCGTTCTACCTAGAATTCAACGCGTTGGTTTAAAGTGCATTTTGGCACGATGAACCACGTCGACAGTATTTTGCTGGTGTGTTTTATTTTTGTTGCTTCATTAGGGTGGTATTTATTCGAGCCACTGATACTGGCACTTAGTATGGAAATTGTTATTGTCACCATCGGAGATTGTGCGGTGTTCGTTCACGCGCACCGCGTGTATGCGTGTTACACTCCATATGGTGCCTCGAGTGAGCGTTTACGTGCATGAGCTAACCATGTGAGCTCTTCACGAGCCCGGCACTGCATCGGGCCTGAAATTGGGCACCTTTCACGCAGAGCCGTGTTCGTGCAGCAGCTCTTATACACGTATGAAGTTGATGTTCTGATAAAAATAGACTGTGAGAACCGAGAAAAAAACGCGAAAAAAAGGAGGCGAGCAGTTAAGCTTTCTTCGAAGCGGTCAAAGGTAAGCTAGCTTCCTAGTGGCTAAGTGAGTAGGTGGTGCTCTAGCGGCACGGAGAACATGACTCTCCAAAGTTATCAGGCTTTTTACAGCCATGGACATGTCTTCTTTCTTTCTTTCTTTCTTTCTTTCTTTCTTTCTTTCTTTCTTTCTTTCTTTCTTTCTTTCTTTCTTTCTTTCTTTCTTTCTTTCTTTCTTTCTTTCTTTCTTTCTTTCCTTCTTTCTTTCTTTCTTTCTTGCTTCATTCCTTTCTTTCTTCCTTTCTTTCTTTTTCTCTTTCTTTTTTCATTTCTTTGTTTCTTCATTTTTTCTTTCTTTCTTTTTCTTTCTTAGAAGCGAAAGTTTATTCAGGGCACTATGCGTCTTCTTCTGCGAGTGTGAACATCACAACGACAATCTACTTTTTATTGCCGACAACTTAGAACACCGGTCAAGTGCGTGGCTGCATTTCACAGTGTATATACAAACCATTGGTACAATTGGCGGTGCATGTAAATGAAAAGTATGGCAAAATGAAACTACCTCGACATATACCTACGTATACGACAGTGTCACAGACTTCGGAAATGTATTTCGCACTCAGTCGGATGTCGTTGTAAGCTCCACAACGTAAATTTGATTGACAAACTTTTGTGCTTTGATTATGCTCGCTTTTCACACTACGTGTTCAGCTAAGAAACTTTTTTAATCGCTACGTTGAGTGGCATTACCAGTACAGTGCCAAAGCTCTGCACCTGCACGGAAGCGGGCGAAAGCGTGGTTAGAGTGAGCGTGGTGGAGAGAACAAAGACGCGCGATGTTTATTCCCAAGACAGAATAGGCGAGCAGCGCAACCAAGTTATGGATACAGCGTAACTACGGAAATGGGAAACAGTGACAGGAAAGCGATTCTTGCTTCCGTAGTTACGCTGTAACTACTACTCGGTTGTGCTGTTTGCATATTCAATCATGTCTTATACCAATTAGCCTAAATTACCACGCTTCCTTCATTCGCAGTTCCTAGTTTTCTGCCAGTCGTGGCGCTGCCTCTCCAGAGTCTCAGCGTCACTATGCGATGTTTGAAGAGCCTAACACACTGCAAATTCAACTAACATTGCTCTTCAGCTACTTCTAGAGCCAATATCATAATGGCGACAATCTCTTTCCCGTTTTACATTGTTCCTACTTTTGCGTCGAAGCTACCCATAATTATGGTGTTCTCAGTGTGCCAATTTCACATTGCTAGTTCAATATCTTTGTATTGCACTTCTTCGTTGTCATGACTAGATGTTGGGGCATACGCCGTCACTATTTTTTGCGTCGCTTGTCTGGTTTTGATAATGACCCTTGCTGCCCTTTTGTTGATAATAATAAACCTTTCAATGTTGTATAAGAGGTCTTTGTGAAATCGAAATCCGACGCCTATTTCTCTACTGTCAGGAAGTAATCTACAGCACATCACGTGTTCGCTTCACTAAGACCAATTAATATCTCAGTCTATCTTTTCGAGCTCCTTAAGTAATTTGCAGCCTAGCTTCGCCTGACAAGGTTCTGGCGTTGAACGTTCTCAGTTTCGCTTTCCAGTAGCGGCCTGTGTAAGTCCAGAAACTTTAGTACCAAGTGCTGCTTTGCATGTCCCACCGCCGCTGTGTACACGTCATCGGCAGCTGCATGCTGGAGTCTAAGGTCCAGGGCGAGTAACAGAGAGGCAACTAACAAACACGTTATTTATGTCTTTCGAGATTCCCAGAACGCTACCCGTAAGGCTACAGCGTCGAGTATGGTGCCAAACTGACTACCGCATAAAGTATGGTGCCATCGAGTATGGTGCCATCTAGTATGGTGTCATGTTGGCACAAAAACTTCGCTCTCTAAGTTTAGGACATTATTCTCAGGCAGATAATTACATCAATGCCGAGTTATGAAGCTACAGAGCAGACGGCTGCTTGATAATTTTAATTGGAAAGCAAGTGCTTTCGGTGACGCAGCCGCGTTTTCAAAGCGTGTGCATGCACCGTTCGCGCCCCGTATTCCTGCACACGCAAAGCATTTACTTGTAGCGGTGTGCCGGGAGACTAAACACCTCTAATTCCTTTTAAATGCATAGTGGGTGCCGCGCTTCTTTTTAGAATAACGACTGATGGTGGTATAATGGGGATTCCGTTCTACACAAAGTTATGGTGATTTACGGCAAAGTAGGTGCTATGCACGTGTGCTTGTAATAGTCATTCGAAGAGTGCTTAATATGAGCTCTGACAAGATTGCTTTTTCCAGTTCTCGTTGAGACTGTACTGCGCAGGCGGCTTTTAACTGCAAATTTTTGAGTGAACTGTGGACACTTTGGGCGTTTCTATCTATCTATCTATCTATCTATCTATCTATCTATCTATCTATCTATCTATCTATCTATCTATCTATCTATCTATCTATCTATCTATCTATCTATCTATCTATCTATCTATCTATCTATCTATCTATCTATCTATCTGTCTGTCTGTCTGTCTGTCTGTCTGTCTGTCTGTCTGTCTGTCTGTCTGTCTGTCTTTCTGTCTGTCTGTCTGTCTGTCTGTCTGTCTGTCTGTCTGTCTGTCTGTCTGTCTGTCTGTCTGTCTGTCTGTCTGTCTGTCTGTCTAGCCACATGCGTTTCTTATTTACACTTATGTTTCAATCAGTTTTCGAACACAAAGGCTGTCTGCGATGCTCAGCGCAAACTGCGCCTCATTGTTCTAGAAAGCTCGGTAGATCGTGTTATTAATATTACACCCAGTTCACGGGCATTACAGATTATTCTGCAACCTACGTGGCCGATAGAGATCGCGCTAGAATGTTCGTCGACACGTGTATGAATGCCGGCGCGCTTCACCGCTCGTCAGTTTATTGCCAGCCGACGCTCTGTTTTCCGCTATCAGTGCCCATGTGTTGCTGTAATCTAACCTTCAGTTCTCACAGCCAGAAGTTCTGCTGCACAAGCAGTTTCATCTGAACATAATATGTGTTCACTTTGTCCACGTCGAGACTCCGTGACATCTGGAGGAGTTGCTACCTGGCCCATGTATGGAACGCAACCCTCCAGCCGTTAGTGGAGCCCATGCCGTCAAGGGTACATCGACGCCAACGCTAAACAGCGAGATAGCCGCCACCAGCAAGGGTTCACGCCAGACTTCGTGCATCTGCCTGACCCAACCTGTAAGACTAAAACCCCGAGCTCGACCACTGCGACGATGACAGCCCTTGTGCAACCTGCACTCATCCTGCTCCAGTATAGGTCAAGGAACCTCTCACTTTGCGAGGATCATCATTTCAAGACCCACAAAGCTGCCTGGAGACCCACGACAGTCCCCACCTTGAACAGCTGGGACCCCGATGAAAAACTGCGTAGCGTCTGCTTTTACCAACAAGACAACGCGAAGACGTGGTAAACAGGAAACCACGCTACAAACCTGAGATGCCTTTCAGACGACGTTTCGGAGCACCTTCACGAGCGCTGTTCGCAAGGAACGTGCCGCTACTGCCTTGAAGACACGTCTTGAACTTCCCAACAAAACTGTGAACATCTTCGCCGAAGAGAAGACCCCGCAGCTTCGTCACGCTGACCCCAACATGTCCGAGAAGGAGAAAGTGAGCTTCCTTATGAAGGGTGTGACGCAAGAACTTTTCGCCTAACTGATCAGCAACCCGCCGAAAACAGGCGATGAATTCGCTTCGAAAGCACCTATGTATACAATCCAAAAGAGGCTCAAAATGCTGACAAGGCAATACAACCACAGCTTCGCGGCTGTAAGCTACGCCGACATCAAAGCGCTGAAAATCACAGACCTGCATGAGACGATCCGAGCAATCGTGCAAGAGGAGTTGCGAAAATGGCTACCTACAGCACAGCCTAGGACGTCGTAACCCACGAGAATCAACAATCACTGGGCGTTGCTCAGCTTCCACAGCAGCAGGTGCAAGCCATGAGCTATGATGCAGCAGCTTCCGCCAGGCCCCTCCTCCGCGCCCATGCACGCTCAGACGCTGTATTGCCACAGTTTCGCTGCGCTTGTTTTGACGACGTCATCGTGTTTTCATCGAGCTTCGACGAGCATCTTCGGCGCCTTTAAGCTGTACTTCAAGCTATCAAGACGTACGGATTCACCCCGAAGACAGAAAAGTGCTGATTCGCTTACAAGGGGCTGTTGTTCCAGGAACACCTGATTAGGAAGTCTGTAGTACGTCCCGATTCGCGACATATAGCCGCCATCACGGAGTTTCCGCCACCCACCGACAAGAAGGCCGCGCGTAAGTAGGCCGTCTGCCTGTAAACAGCCTTGGCGCGTATTACAGGTGCTTCGTCAAAAACTTTGTTCGCATTGTTGTACTGCTCACTAACCTTACCACGACCGACGTAGAGTTCAAGTGGGAAACACCACAAGAGCAAGCATTTCAGGAACTAAAACGACGTGTTGAGACACCTGCATCACTCACACATTCCATTACTGGCACAGTCTACAGAGACGGAAATACACACTGATGCAAGCAGTGTAGGACTCGGCGCCGTTCTTGTAAGCAGAACTGAGGGACTAGAAAGAGTCATTAATTATGCTAGTCTGTCGCTCTCAGAGGCAGACGCCTACTATTATACAACAGAAAAGGAGTGCCTTGCCATCATGTGAGGTAGATCAAAGTTCCGCCCCTACCTATAAGCCAGGCCCTTCAAAGTTATAAGAGGCTTGTGTTGGCTAGCTGACGTGAAGTACCTCTTGGGTCGCCACACACGGTGGAGCATGAGATTTCAGAAATTAGATGTTACTATTGTTTACGAGATCGAGTCGAAGGTCGGAGTCTGAGTGAGTCCGAGTGAGTTATATTTTGCTGAGTCTGAGCAAATTTTCGTGAGTATGAGTTCGAATGAGTGTGGCTGAGTACAGTTTTGATTAGGTTGAGTTCGAATGAGGTATAAGGTCAAAATATATCTTTAGTGAATCTGAGTGAGCTCCACAGTTTTTGCTGAGTTATGGTTTGGATTTCTTGTTCCAGCGCGTCAGGGAACACCGGTTCTCGGTAAAAAAATGCAGAAGTAACGATGTTAGTGGAGCTTGCTCAGAGATGATCATGTACCCGCGAATCCTTCGTACACATTGCTCTACACCATATAGTGACGTGACGGGTTTGCACCCACTTCACTTTAGCGCTATCCTGCAGCTCCGAGTTTACTTGACGGCAAGCTCACTTCTCTTCGGCCTTCCCTGCTTTCACCGCAAGGTCTTGGCTGCGAGTCTGAGCTGCTGCTGTCTTGGCTTCTGGAGTGTCCTCACTGCTGGGTGGTAACGAACATGCTGTGGAGCGGTGTATAAAGAAGAGTGTTCACTGAGTTAGCTCCCAGTAAAGAGAAGGGAAGTGTGCCAAGCGTGAGTGACCCTCGCGTGGCCACTTTACTAAGTAGCGCACATGGCGCTGACAGTGTGGGCGTTGCATGAGTGGCGGCACGCCGCCTTTCGTTACTCACCGGAGGGAGCCCAGCTGCGAGAAAGCACAGCAGCGCCTCTAGCGGGAGTTATGAGTACTAGCGTACACACCGCCGACAACGGACAAGACACGTGCACAAGCTTGACGAACAAGCTCGTAAAATTGAATCAAGTACAGGAACTGGTAACACAAATGAACTATATTCTCACTTAAGGCAGCACAAGTATTATCTAAACATACACACTTGGTTGGTTAAATCACGAAACGGCTAGTGCGACTTTAACGAACAATAAAGAACAATGAATCACTTGCACTCATATTCAAGTACTAGAATATTCTAGAACAAATAAAGGCCTTTCATATCGACTGGCTTGGCGAATACTTTCACATAGACTGTAGCGCTGATGAAAGGGGATGCCCTTCGCAAGGTGATAACATGTCTTCTCGGTTCCGCTACAGTTTTTTTATCTCGTGGTATCTTGGAGGCATCATTTCCATTACTGCGGCGACGGAAATGGAGTCCGTATATAGCCGACGCGACATCATGACGTCGGCTGGATCTGGCGCAAAGAAAAAAAAACTGCACACAAAGTCAAGCCCGCACTGAGGACACCGTGCTCTATTTCTGCTCCAGTGACGACGCTACCCACGATAATGACTTTGAGAGCATTTCACAGTTTTGCACCGAAAGGCAAAAAGAAGGAACGTCAGCGAGAAATTGCGTTCAAATCAGTCAACTGTTCTGCCACCACGAAGCCCGTCGGCACATACAATAATACTCTTCGTGCCAGACTCGAGCGTGGACGATATCTACTGGCTCAAATAGCACCACGTCTAGATGTCTCTGGAAACTCTCAATCCGGGGGAGATAAAGGATTTGTAACGAACAATTCAGGCATATCAGAGAAGCTATTTATTCTTTGTTAAGTAGTCAAACACAAGGCAAAACCAAGAAGCGTTCTATTGCTCTCTCGAGTGGCTCATCATTCTTTCTCTCTTCTCGCCACAGTCCTCCACGATGTGATCCCGTGAACTGAAGGCACATGTAGTCATGGCCAATTCCCGTAGCTACAACCCGCCATTGTCTGGCAGGAGGGTACGTGTATTTCGAACAATATCATGGTATGCGTGACAATCAATAAGGGACGGAACGGTCTTCCTGTGGATGTTCACAACCGAAGCACCCTCCGCACTCTGATAATGCTATGAACTCTAGGTGATGTGAGTGTCCATTACGTCGTTCCAAGAGTAAAGTCACCATCGCTGTTGTTGTCTACGACAATTACACATAAATTACTGACAGGCACTTGCCGATTTTGTTCAAGCCGGTGACCAATGGCGTTTACAATACTGTATATTTGACGCTTTGGCAGTTCGAATTGTGCAAGACTTCTTTTCAAACGTGGGTGCCTACCATCTCACGTAGAAGTAGGCCTATTTTTACATGTGGTATCGCCTTTTATACCTAAGCCCCTACAATGCTAAATACGTCAGAGGATTGGATACTTGGGTGGAGTAGGTACAAACTCACCAGCGTGCCCACATTGTTCCAAGCCACGCAATTGAATAGGTTGGCATGGCTTTCAAAGCATAAGGGTCTTTGGTGTTTGAAATGAAAGATGCGCTGAAAAATTTATATTGGAATTGACCTGTTTTAGAGGTTTTACCGGCATGGCACTAAATATAGTGCCTTGTTAGGAAGGAAACTGATGTTAGGTGAATTTTCTGCACAGACAATAACGGTCGCATCAGAATTCAAAAGCTTCATTTATTATTAGGTAGTCAAATATGCCAAAATAAAGCAATGGAAGTGACAATCAATGGACTTCATATTCTGGCTCCGCAGCGAAATTTGTATTTGCACAAAACTGGTCTGCCAGCCCCCTTCATTGTTATTTTTCTAACTAATAGAGTGAAACGAGCATTACCTCATTTACTGCAACTGTTCTGCATGATGTCTGGTAATTTCTACGCATTCCTTGTTTTTGTATTTGAAAAAGAACATTACAACACACCATTACTATAATTTATGCTTGTCACAGCTCTCACAGCGTCAGTGCTTTTCTTATTTATTTATTGATTGATTGATTGACTGATTGATTGATTTTATGTGGTTTAACGTCACAAAACCACGATACAGTTATGAGAGATGCCGTAGTGGAGGGCTCCGAAAATTTCGACCACCTAAGGTTCTTCAGCGTGCACCCAAATCTGAGCATACGGGCTTACGACGTTTCCGCCTCCATCGGAAATGCAGCCACCACCGCCGCGATTCGATCCCACGACCCTCAGGTCAGCAGCTGAGTACCTTAGCCACTAGACGACTGCGGCGGGGCGTCAGTGCTTTTCTAACACTGTTTTACGAAGTTTTTTTCAAGTGTGAAACTGTCGCTAGTTCTTTTTCATAGTGTTTTAAACTATGTACATTACTACTCTTTGTGTGCCCTATTGACTGGGATGGGTGAGGGCACTTTGTCAGGCAATAAATTTCTCTTTTGTATACTCTGTTCCTTATATAGAAGTGTGTTCTGTAACTCATTTGATTGATTGATTGATTGATCGAATAAATAAATAAATAAATAAATAAGTAAATAAATAAAAGCTGTTCCACTTTACCGAAAAAAATGTGTAGGTGCCGTTTTTCGCCTCCTTAGATTAGATTGAAGTGTACAAAATGTATTTTGTTTTTGGGCTATGTCTCTAAGTAGAACTGACGGGAAAGTTACTAAAGCACTGCAGTAATTCATCAGACTCATACAGACTTTGGTGCTGAAATCTGTCATTGCTCCTAATTCTTACTTTTCTGAATTTTCCTTTCAATACCGCCGCTTCATTGCTTGCAATACTTTACATTTTATTATTCTACGAATAAACAAATCATGCCTAATTTTTTTAGTTAGGTACATCATTCTCAAGATTTTATTATTAAATTCTACTACAGAAGCTATGCGGCTCTGCTATAAAGATAAGTCATTGTTGATGGCTGCTGTGAAGGCCGAGGGAGCAGCATGATCAACAGAATGGCCTTCATAGGAAACAGGGTAAGAGAAACGACACATACAGGCTCCAGATCGGCAACACATACACGAGGTAATTCTAGCCGCCCTACCCGAGGGGTGCCTGACGAAAGTAGATTTTTTTTTCTAATGTGGCGTTCGTAGTAGCCGTGAAAGATGATTCACTGTAGAAGCGAACTGCACCTGATGCCATAATTATGCCTTTACTAAGGCAACCGGGTGACGGGGTCATGGAAAATTTCGGCTTACTCGACGTCGTTAGACAAAACTTTCACTATTTTCTGTTAATCTGCTTGTAGCTCGATGTCTGCAGCAGCAATATGTCGAAGTGGCCCGTAGATTTCATCGCCCCGGAAGTAGTATGTGTCGAAAAGATGTATGACACGTTGTCAACAACAAATAGCTGCAGACGAAGAAGAGAGAAAGTCCCAACATAAAATAAATTGGTGAGCACACGGGATCAATACAGGGAACACTATCGAGTGAAGAATTGATTTGCCCAATTAGCATTTTGATTGATTGAATTTTGGAGTTTAATGCCCCAAAACTATGATATGTATATGAGAGACGCCGTAGTGGAGGGCTCCAGAAATTTCGACCACCTGGGGTTTTTTAACGTGCACCCAAATCTGGGCACACGGGCCTACAACATTTACACCTCCATCGGAAATGCAGCCGCCCCAGCCGGAATTTGATCCCGCAGCCTTCGAGTCAGCAGCCTAAGCCACTAGACCACCGTGGCGGGGCCTAATCAGCAGATGAGCAGGGAAAAACGCAGAAGGGCTAATTGTATACCCCGGGGCTGTAACTAGCACAAGTCTATCGTAAGGCGTCGTAACTTTTCGAAGGTGGACACACAAATCAGCACAAATAAGAGAAACGTTGCCCCAGTTTCCACCAAAATATCGATGTGCACTCCTTAAACTGCCATCGAAATCAGACTACAAGGACACGTGGCAGGAATTTTAGTCCTCTTTTAAAATGCACTGTTTTCTCTGAAAACTGCATCGCTGAGTTTTCCGCATGATGGTTAGAGCAAAGGAGGCAGGCTGAAGCGGAGACGAGGAGTGATGGTAGGGTGACGCTGAACGGTGTCTGGTTGACCGATGACTATTGCGCACTTCACATGATCAGGGTGGGGATGGAGACCAACGCGGAGGTGACGAATGATGGCGGCGCTGGTAAAAGGCCCCCCCTGGTAAAATCTTGTTCCCTCATGTCGTATCATCGACGCTCGCCTTGCTGGCGCATGCAGCAAAACCAATGAGAAGTGACCACGATAGCTGCAATATTAGCACGTAGGGCAAGCCTATCGCCAAGGAGCGTAATAGACTAATAGCTGAGGTTAGCTGCACCGGGAGAGAGAGCCATCAGGTGGACAAATCATTGCTGAGATGGCGGTAATAGAAAACTAGTGGTAGACGTGGCAGTAACTGCCGCGTGGCGGCAACGTCGAGTGGACGGTGCTCGAAGGCGCGGTGGCGTTATGCGAGAATGATGGTACAAAGCGGGTGGCAGTGGGGTGTGGGCGGGCCACGTTGTTCATGGCTTCTTTCTCATGAAGTCGCGCAAGAACATTGCAGAAGGCTGAAGGGGATGCACCTAAGATAGTTAACATTACATTGATCGCAATTCGTCGCGTATTAGCAGCCTTAGTTTTATTATTAGCAGTCTCGTTAGTCTGGGTCCACCTTAAGACCTGCTGCATCGTTGTCTGATTGTAGGCGAACAAACTCGAGTTCGTGGAGGCACTGACAGGCTGTAAACGCGTCTGCAATGGTAGCCGGATTCTTGATGGCAAGAGCATTGAATGAGACAGGAGTAACTACCTTAAGATTGTGACGTACCCTGTCCGACCCTGTGCGACCTGGTGTATCAACCTGGCCACAAAGTGCAAGGGCCTTCTCTTTGTAGGACGTGCGCGAGTCCTCAATATGCTGCTTCCGTGCCTCGAGAGCATTGTTTGAGAGAGCTTAACGAACGGACGATGTGCTGTTAGATAACGCGCCACTGTCATCACTGCGGGGAATCGCGTGTCTCAGCTTGCGGCTGCTTTTGCGCCTAGCTAATATACGGAGCAGACAAGGCGACGGTGAGTTAAGGCAACGTTTGTGTACAGCATAAACAGAGGCGTTACACATTTGGCACTGGAACCGACAGCTTAGGGAGCTGTCAGTAAAGTGCGACGTGTACCCGGGATTTCGTCAGACGCTCTTCGACATCCTGACGCTTTCGTTTGCTGCTGGTCGTCGTGCCGCTTGCTTCTTTTATAAACCCAGGGGATCGCTCAAAACAGCAGTCTGCAATTTGGAACCGCCGCTGGATTGCACCCTTGGGCGAGTGGTATTGCCGCGCGTGGCGTAAAACGTGCTAGGCTAAATGACGTCGACTGCATCATCAGGCTGGCATTGGACCTGCGGGTGGAGGGAGCTTGCCGGGCGTTGCTTTAGACGCACCGCTGTTGGTTATTGCGTCAGCCGGGCTCGCTTGCTGGTTTGGACTCTGGTTGCCTTTTCAGAAGCAATAAAGTTCAGTTTGTACTCCAAGGCATAATGGTGTCAAACAGTTGGCTAAGGTTATCTTTGAAGACAACCCAGTCGAGAATATCGATGAGATCGTTGAAGAACCACTGCTTAGTGACACTTCGAATGTAGAAGGAGACGTCAGTTAGCTTGAAGGTGTCATCCCGCTGATTATCAGACCCGACACGTTCGAAATCTTCCTGCCAGTCCTCCAAATTTTTGCTGTGCATACCAGCGAAGGAATAAGAGTAATGCTGCTGGCTGTGAAGGGCATGAGAAGGCGTGATTGTGGTTCCGGAGGGGGGATGGCTGCAACGCGGACCATATCTTGCTGTGACATATAGCCACAGACCTGACCCAAGCGCCGACTTGAGCGAAGCTACAAGAGGTGGAGGGGTCGAGATGAAAACGGGGGATAGAAGACCAACCTCCACAACGTATCGGGTCTTCGTTTCGATGGCCTTCCTCTGACTCGAGAACCCGGCAGCTGACAGCTACGATGAACCCAGAATTATGATGCTCGAGATCATGGAGTAGATGCTGAGCATTTCCGGAGGAAGGGCACAAACCACCATGGGGGATGGGCGACGATGCGTGCATCTGTACAATTTAAAAAACAAAAGTGCGTGAAAACGATCAGATTGTATAACCAACGCCTGATGGCAATAATGTACAGATGAAGAGGATGCGTATACTAAATGCGCACAATGTTATTATCATTGCTATTAGTTGTAGTTGTACTATTTATTCCCTTATTTATTCATTCTTTGCAGATGTCACGTACGTCACGGCCTTACATGTCTGGCAGAGAGCTGAGCGGAATGAAAGAAACGCCATGTACCACCATGACCTTGGTGTCCCGAACCACGCGCAAAAGAAAGGAATATTTCATTAGGAAATGCACAATACACTTCAAGAGATTGCTGAGGCACAGGTCATTAAACTATCGGGCACGAAAGCTGGGAGGTGACTCCTGACGGATATGGGTGTCTCCCAGGCCATTGCGAACAACAATGACCAGGGATTGGTAAGACAACAACGCGTGCAAATTATTGTTTTCCCATTGCGTGCAATATGCATCCGCTGAAAAACATGGGAGGAAGACAGGCCACGGTGGTGGCGATCCTCCGCAGGGCAGCAGCGACTTTTGAAAGTAGCTGTTTTGTCGGCGCAGCCTGTTATGAGAGCAGTAACAATGAAGCAATGGTTTCGATTGACCAAGCTGGTGAAGGCATGAACGTCGCATCGATAGAATATTCCTCATCTAGCGCTGTCAAGCAGGTGGGGAATGCCATTGCTCTTCTCGATGGTTAGCGTGTAAACATATTCAGTGACTCTCGGGCATCCGTGCGTGCTTTCGCCATCGGTTCAATCGCGAGGGAAACCCGCCGTAGTCTTGGTGAAAAGTACATCTATAACCACGTCTGAACGTGGTTCGCTGCTCGCAACGACCATTTGGAGGAAACTCCACCAACCTTAACGAGCGGGTCTATTTCAAGACGCGAAGTATGACGTTCCACGTCCACGGTGGTTCTCCCTAGCCCATCAAGTTGGACAATAGAGATCAGCCCACAATATGCAATTAGCTAACGCAGCCCTTCTACCTAAGCAGTAGGGTCTACGACCCTTCGCAAAGAAAACTACACAGAGCCAAGGCATTAACGCATAGACTTACAAACGAATGCAACCCCAAATCTGACCTTTCAGATGCGAAGCAGCTCTTTGACTAGCCTCTGTAACGCTGTCCATCCGCACCGTGGTGGTGCCAAGTAGGCCGCCCCTTTCTTCGCAGTGCGTGCGCGCGATATCACTCTCTCCCTAGCTTGTCACCACTCGCCGCCTGCCGTCTTCCTTGCTTCACCCTGTCTTCCGCTGGCAACAAACGCGCCAACTCCTCACGACGGCATCATCTCCTAACTCACACCGCCTCTCTCCATCTGTCGGCGAGAAGAAGCCACGGATAGGCGCGCTGCGCGTGCTAGCGCGCCGTCGTCTAGCCCGGCCGTGGTCCCGCGGCACTGGCAATGTGGACAGTAACCGGCTTTTTTCGCGTGATCGCGCTGACGGTCGGAACACCACGGGGCACGCTTTCCGCTTGTGTTCGCGTACCTCTCCCGGCCATCACCGGCATTGCGGGTTAGCTAATATCATCGCTTTCGCTAACGGCGACGACGTGCCTGGAACATCGACGAGACGCAAGTCAGGGAAGCCGACCCCAAGCGTCCGCAGTGGGAGACCAGCGAAACCGACGAGTTGCGAGTCGAGAACACCGATCTTGTTCGAGATTACACACGGCGTGCGGGTAACACTGACGAGACGCGAGCAAAGCAAGCGATGCGCAAGCGTCTTAAACGCGTCCCGACTCCCGTGCCTTTGCGTTTCGAACAGACGTTTACTAAAGTGAACGCTACACCGAGTTCTGCTTCAAACCATTTTTCCAGCATCCGCGTCGACACCCGTTTCAACAGAGTCAAGGCTGTGAGCAACGCTACTGCTTCGGATCTCATCAGGGTTCCCTTCAGGGAGATTGTCCATAGTTCTATATGCGAAGCATTTCTGAGCAAATTTCGGTGACTTTAGGCGTATCTATCTATCTATCTATCTATCTATCTATCTATCTATCTATCTATCTATCTATCTATCTATCTATCTATCTATCTATCTATCTATCTATCTATCTATCCATCCATCTATGTGTCTGTCTGTCTATCTATCTATCTATCTATCTATCTATCTATCTATCTATCTATCTATCTATCTATCTATCTATCTATCTATCTATCTGTCTATCTATCTATCTATCTATCTATCTATCTATCTATCTATCTATCAGGTGCCTATGACATTTAGCTCTCCTGGCCGTCTGGATAATGGTACTGATATCAAAATTGGTATGGCATAACAAAGTTGTATGGCGAGCATAACTGACTAGTGATGAAATGAAATGTATGACATGTATGTCATGAATGTTACAATTTACATTTCATGGTCTCACTGCTTTTGTGGTGGTTCCATTCACATGACATGTTGCGAAACTGGGATGGTATGACATGACCGCATAGCGAACATAAGGGACAGAACCTGACGTGCAAATTATGACATGCATTTCGCGATTTTCATGTTATGACTAGTCATAACTTTATGCCACGCTCTTCATGCGCTTCCGGTGGTTTTGCTAGCGTCACATATACCAAATTTCGTATTACGGGACGTGAATGAATGATGAAAGAACTTGACTGGTGCAAACGTGATAATAATCACATGAGGGTCATGTAGGCATGACTACATGCTACGCTCATAGCGTGCTCGTGGCCGTTTAGCTAGCTCTACACATAACAACTTTGGTATTACTTGACGTAGCTGGATGACAAGAAAAAATGGCGCGTGTAAACATGATAATCAACATGTGCGTGACATGTAAATCTTGACTACTTGCTACACTCTTAGCACGATCGCAGCATTTTTGCTAGCTCCACATATACCAAATTGAGTATCACGTGATGTGAATAGACGACGACGACGACGAAGGTACATGACGCATCTAAATATGATAACTATGATATCCATGTCATGGGAAACATGACTACATGCTATGCCCATCGCCCGCTCGCACCCGTCTCACTCGCTTCATTATACGAAGATCAATATTACGTGACATGAATGGACGGAAAAGGCAAAGGACACGCCCAAACATGATAATCTTGATATGTGTTTCATGTGAAATATGATTACACGCTACGCTGATAGCATGCTCGCGGCTGTTTTGCTAGCTCCACGTATACAAAACTTGGTATCACGTGACGCAAATAGACGACGAAGGTTAAAGACACGTCTAAACATGATAATCATGATATGCGTGTCACGTGAAACATGATATTCTACGGTCATGGGGTGTTCGCGACCGTTTCACTAACTCCACATATACCAAAATTGGTATCAGGTGACGTGAATAGACGATGAAAGAAAATGACACCTCCTATAATTATTATATGCCTGTCATGTAAAACATGACTACATGATGCACTCATAGCGTGCTCGTGGCCGTTTCACTAGCTACACATATAAGGTATTTGGTATTACGTGACGTACAAAGACGACGAAGGTAAATGTAAATGACATATCCAAACACGATAATCATGGCATGGTAGTCATGCACGCCATTATTTACGTCAACCTCGTAACGTTACGCTCATTTTAAATTGACACATCGACCTTCCTCATTACTTCTTCGCATATCATCGAATCCCAGAGTGCGTTGGGTCTACCAATTTTTTTACAGAAGGTTTATCCCATCTGCCAGCTCGTTGCCCCGTTTGGGGAAAGCTGTTAACGTATAGCATATGCTCTGACGATGTCCCTAGTTGCTTGGAAACGATCAAATCAACCATACCTAGTGGTGCTCCACCACCAGAAGTCCCAACAAGCGGGACCAGCTTTGGACTGTCCACAGATTTCATGATGTGGCGGCCATATTTAGCCTGCCCGTCCCAACGTAAGAGAAGCCAACAATGCGCTAGTCGGATCTCTCAGAACTACAAATAAGGTTCTTCCATTCAAACTGCCAATTCTGTTGGAAACTTCCTTGAAAAGGCATGCATAAAATCAAGATATAGAAGAGTGAGCATTTCAGAGACAACAATATGTAACAAATACAAGGAAGTTCAATGTAACCCTTTTAACGAACACACATGAGAATACAAAAATTGCGCTTATAAACAGGCAAAAAGAACGCACAATGAAAATACAAAATAAAGATATAAGTAGTGTGCAGTTCGAAAGCACAAGTAATTGTGAGTATGTCGTTATAGAATGAAAGTAATGTCCTTGCACAAATCAAAATGGCAAAGCTTGTGTTATACAATCAGTTCATGGTTGGGAATCCAATAGGTAATTTTGAAGGAGTGACACGAATTTATATTCGTTATTACAAGTAGTTATACGTGTAGGGGGACTGTTCTATATCCTAATGATGTCTTGTGGAAAAGAAAGAGAATTTGAAGTGGTCAGTCTTGTACCAGTATTCTTGAAGAAATAGAGGGTGCTTATCACATGAGGGCTTAATTTCTCTATAAGAAAGGTGTTTTTTTATCAATACGAAGCTTTTAGTGAAAAGGTTGAATAGCATTTTCTGACGCGGAAATTCGGCATGATTACAGAGTGTTAGTATCCCTGCTTCTTGAAATAATTTGAAAGAGAAGTTAAATGCCCGGCAACTATTGAAAATGAGTCTGATTGCTATCCACTGCAAGTTTTTGAATTTATTTACTAAGTTGTTTGTAGACGGTAATCCGACGACGTTTGCATACTCAAGCACTGATTTGACAAATGTGCAACAGACAAGTAGCTTTGTTGCATGTGGCGCCGATGGGAGGTGCCCTTTCATAACAAAAGCCTTCTTATTGCAGATGGCACTACCTGGTTTACGAGTGCCTCCTATCTTAGATCTCCAGATATGATTAGGCCAAGGTACATGCGTTATTTAACGGAAGTTAGCTGAGTGCTCGCGATATTGTAGAAAAATTCTGATGCAATGCTTTTCCTTGTTATTCTAGCCCCGCCGCGGTGGTCTAGTGGCTAAGGTACTTGGCTGCTGACCCGCACGTCGCGGGTTCGAATCCCGGCTGCGGCGGCTGCATTTCCGATGGAGGCGGAAATGTTGTAGGCCCGTGTACTCAGATTTGGGTGCACGTTAAAGAACCCCAGGTGGTCAAAATTTCCGGAGCCCTCCACTACGGCGTCTCTCATAATCAAATGGTGGTTTTGGGACGTTAAACCCCACAAATCAATCCTTGTTATTCTAAGTAAAGCTAATTAGCCTAAATATAATCACACCTTCCACTACACGTACCATCGAAACACTGATTTTAGATCAATTTTGAGGGCTATCTAGTCATTGGTGTAGTTAATTTTTTGGCACAGAATAAAAACATTGGCAAAAAGCCTTATATTAGTTTTAGTGGGTTTGTTTAGATCATTTATAAAAATGAGACCCGACTTTCGACAGTTGTCACTGTCGGCTGCACGCTGGGGAAAGCAACATCTAAAGAAAAATTTTCCTTCACCACCGTATTCACTCATTTATATTGCTACAAGTAAATGAAAATAATACGTGGAAGTTCTACAATATAGTGATAATTTTCCAACAATTCAGCAGTGATGATTTCCTTTCAAGGCTCTTTGCGGCACTTTTCGTTCTGTACTGTAGCACTACAGAGCAGGCTAGCTCTGCACAGGGGCCCTGTATTGTTACATCACTTGTTCAAGTTTTTATTCTGCTTCGACTGGTCGGCGCAGTAATGGATGGAAACAAACAAACTTTTTAAAGACCGGTCTAAGCATTTGCTGCTTCAGGAAAATTATTTTCATCAAAAATGATTAGCATCACCACTGCCCTATCGAAGCTGCTGTAAGCCGATGGTTGCGACGAATATTTTTAAAAGTTTTAGTTTTGCCGGAGTGGAAGCGCCAAGAAAAGTTTCCGCTTTGGTCTATGATGAATGTGATCAGCCTTGCATGCCAACTTGGAGCAATGGCGGTAGCTTGCATAGGGGCAACGAATGAAACAGTGGACTCGTGCTTAGTGGAAAGCTACGCTTTTAAGCTTGCCTCGTAATTTGACCCACCGGACCAGGCAGAAGGCGAAGTACCGTGGTTTTTAGCACTAATAAGTCTTGATTAAAAGTGAGGTTTGTTGCTTTACAATCAAATTGAAGTGTACCTTACAGCTCAAAATACAACTCGCACAGCAAAAAAGCACAGACATGCAGCGCTGATTATTTTTCTCTCTTCCTCTCTTTCTCAGCAAGGATGAGCTCACAGAAATACATAGGCGCCGAAATACATACATAAACTGCTAAAAGCCATGATGCTGAAAGTGAAAATAATTTATTTTACAGATATGAATACATCTCGCCAGCTGCTATAAGTAGCCGCTGCTAATGTGATGGGTGGCTAGCCTCGCTGAATTACATTTTGAGGGAAATGCTCTCCGGCTATTCTGAAATGATGTAAGTATCCTTGAGCACTAGAATGTGCTATTTAATGTACATGTGCTGTAATAAACAGCAAGACATTTTACTGATTCGGGACGTCATATGATAAGCAGGTCATTTTATGGCACACAGAAAATTTTAACTGCCGAAGAACCAATGACAAACAATATGTCGCAATGGAAATAGTTCAATTTCGTATTTCATATGTGTTCGCGAATGTGTGGCCATTACGCAGTAGGTCATTTTAGTGTCTTCTGCTGCCTTCCGTAACGAGCTGATGCTGTGTGAATGACCCAGAATGTTTAGACGAATCGTATACAGATAACAATCATTCTGAAATGAAGCAACAAAGGATACTTTAACGTTTGAAACTTTAAACCATCCACGTTTTTTTTAAAGAAAGTTTTTTGCACCATTTTTATCAGTGTAGTTATGCAGGTGCTTGGGAGCTCTTTCATAAATGCTGTTATACAAGTACGATGAGTGTAAACAATT
Source organism: Rhipicephalus microplus (assembly GCF_043290135.1). NCBI lineage: Eukaryota > Metazoa > Arthropoda > Arachnida > Ixodida > Ixodidae > Rhipicephalus > Rhipicephalus microplus. The sequence continues at coordinate 29,666,854 of NW_027464586.1, forward strand.
CACTGCTCTCCTACCACTACAAATTATACATTTTCGAAAAGAAGGTGGTGGAGAAGCTCATAATAAAGGTAATATATTAATCGTAATAATGTTATTATTTGCTCAAACAGAAACACCAGAATATAAAACAAAGAAGGCAAATTATAATGCACGGAAGCCTTATTTTACAGGGTGTCACACATAACTTTAGCCAGAGTTTAAAAATATACCGGAACACGTAATGACGACGTGACCAAACGCATGTTGCTCACTGTTGCCTGGAGTTAGTGAGACTATTTTTGTGTTCTCAAATATTGTCCAATTAGATATGTGTGATTAACTAACCTTTCAAGAAACGAAGGTACATAAAACATTTCCATGAGAAAGTTGTAGATCGGTTTGCACAACGTGCGATTAGACAGTTTTGAACTTTATATCCGTTAGGTATTAGTGTTTTTCTGCTAATTACAAATGCCCGAGAAGCGCAAAAATACCACGTGACAAACTTGCTCGTGCGCCACTGCCTGCAACGATTCTAGTGCTCCCTAGCGTTCGGCGTACGAACTACCATATCATTTGCCTCATTGTGCTGTCGAGGCAGGGCTTCAACGATGGTGATGGCTTTACGATGAACACGTTTTGCTATCAGCACCAAAAACGATAACCGCTGTGACTGCTTAGTGCTGTCATGAACCGGTGTGATGATTGTGTTTCGTTCGTACGCGGAGCCTTAGGGAGCACTAGAATTACCGTGCGCACAGACGCGCTGGCAGATTTGTCACGTGGTATTTTTTGTATGTCGTGGTTATTTGTAATTAGCCGAAAAACACTAATACCTAACAGATACACAGTTAAAAACTATCTATTTGGGCGTTTTGCAAACTGATCTACAACTTTCTCATTGAAATTTGTTATCCATCTTTGTTACTTCAAAAGTTATTTATATAAACAGATCTAATGAAACAATATTTCAGAACACAAAAAATAGGCTGATTAACTCCAGGCAACTGTGAGCAACATGCATTTTATCACATCGTAATAGGTATCCCGGCATATCTATTATTTCTGGCTAAACGTACGTGGGACACCCAGCCTAATATGCAAGATATTGTCATACCTATTTTGAAAGATCAATCATTCATCAAAAAAAACATTGGCAGAACCAACGTATAGTGGGAATCGATGATTTGCGACGTCCAAAAGGGAAATGTTAATATGTCACTTTAAAAACAGGTGGAGGCAACTGATGCCGTACATGACTTCCTTGTCAGGATTATGATGTTTGGATGTGTCGGTTACCTTCGTCATATCTTCAGGTCACGTGATACCAAATTTAGTATATGTGCAGCTAGCGAAACGGCCGCGAGCACGCTATGATGTTGGTATGTTGTCATGGTCTTACATGACTGGCGTGTCAGGATTACCATGTTTGCACCAGTCTTTTATTTAGGGCTAGCAAAACGGCCGCGAGCGCATCATGAAGGGCCCAATAAACTGCAAAGGAGCGTTGACGCATGCACGCACGCTGGGCACAGTGACGCTACGTTAGCGAACCACGAGCACTCTTATAGTCTGAGGGGGACGACGCTAGGGGGCCAGTCAAAGCAAACGTGCTTCGCATGAGCTCCCGCCTCGACGCCTCATCTCACCCGAAAAACCTCATTGCTGCCACCTACGAAGTAATGGACCATTTTTTACTAATCAAGTGCAGTCTGTGGATAACCTATTTTTAACCGTAAGTCCATATTTCTTGAAAGTCTCCTTATTTGAAGATCCAAGGCGAAGAACGCAGCTCTAAGCCTAAGCAATGGCTGACGACGACGCGGCTGCGTCAACCGGAGCCACGACATCGATCGAAGAAAAACCCCAAGGCGGAAAAAATGCTACCAGCGTCTCGCAAAAGAAGCCTTTTGACAACGGGGGATGGTTCACTGCAACGTACCACAACTCAAGGCTGATCGCCGTTCCGTAGACCGGGGCCGAAGCGGTAGACAAATCAGCGTCGAGCCAACATAAACAGAAAGGGACTCCTCTTCGAAAAGAGAAACTGCCTCCACTGCCGAAAACTTACTTCAAAGTCATCATTAGACCGAGGGATGGGCTCAACATCAGTCAATTAAGCACGCATCAGATGGCGCGCGCTATAACTATGGCATGTGGTAACCCAGACATCTGCAACGAAGGCAACCTGCTTATACGGTTGCGCAATGAATCCAACATCGCCATAATCAGCACGCCAAGCATGGAGACCGCCAACATTGTGCAGAGCCTTCGAAGTCTACGTTTTGGTGCAAAGGCTATGCAGTGATGGCTTACGTAGCCGCGCCGGACAACTCGTGCAAGGGTGTGATTCACGGACTGGACGCCGGGACCACGCCAACCGAATTACTAGCCCATCTTCGGGTGCGTACCCAAGGAGTGAAAATACTTTACGCAAGGATGCTTGGAAAATCTCAAAGTGCCGTCATTACCTTCGAGGGCAAGATCGTTCCGCGCTATGTTTACTACTACGGTGGTGAAGCACGATGCTACCTCTATCGATCATCGCGGCAAGTTTGCTATATATGCTTCAAGCCTGGGCATAGGGCAGACGTATGCCCAACACCAGACACTGTTGTCTGCTCAAATTGCACCGAGCCAGTCATAGAGGACGGACACACCTGTGAGCCCCGGTGCGCGCTATGCAAGGAAGCGCACCCTACGCGGGCAAAGGAGTGCAAGGAACGCCTCAGGAGACCGAGAAGCCCACGACCAAGAACAAAAGAGCGGGCGGCCGCCGGAGCACAAGGCGCCGATGGACACGGCCGAGCACGGAAACGCTGGTTCAGCAGGGATGGAAGCTCACCATCCAGGTCCCGATCAGCATCGAAACCACGGTCATGGTCGAGATCGGCGTCCAGGACCCGCCAGGCTCCAGAAAACAAGAAAAAGCAGCAGAAGAAACCCTCCACCAGGAAATAAGACGACGGTGTGGTGAGCAGGAAAGCGCCGTTTTTCTCTGCCTCTCCCACTGCTCCAAACAACACGAATACACAGACAGTAATAGTCGGCAAGAATGGCAGTGCGCCACCTAACGATGAACTAAAAGATTAAAGGCAGACTATTCAGACACTCAGGGCAGAAAATGCCGAACTCCGGCAGAAACTAAATGATCTCATAGATGAACTGAAGGCCCTGAGAACAGGACAGACCAATGCTGACCCCCAATCAGACTTAACGCTGACAGCCACCGTAGGGTGCCAGGAATTCACAACTACCATGGCTGTCATAAAAAATTCCCTAGCAAATCTTGGCAACCTCATCTCTAATATCCAAGATGAGGCGCGCAAGGATAGAGAACGTCTAGTGCAACTCACGGCCATGAAATCCACAGGCAAACCCTACGCTCGGCCATCACCTGAGTATGGCGAACAGCCGTAAATGCTCGGGCAAGTTGGAAACCCTCAAAATATGGCAGTGGAACTGTCGTGAAATCCGTCGAAAGCAAACTCTTCTGAATCAATACATCAACAAATGCACAACTCCACCAGACATCATCGCCCTCCAGGAAACCGGCTGCTCACCGAAACTCACTAAATTTTCGGTTTATGAGGGTCTTGGCCAAAGTAAGGTCGCTACTTTGGTTGCCAAAGCGGTCACCGCAATTAGACATGACATCGATGCAACAGACATTGACCACGTTCTCATTGAAATCATAACGAAACAAAGAACCGACATAAGCATATTTCTCCTCAATATGTACAGCCCACCAAGCCAGCAGAAAACTAACTTCAGCTCCCTTCTGCGCAAAGCAGAACAAACAGCAGGCAAAAAGGGTCTTGTAATCCTTGGAGACTTTAATGCGTGGCACAAGAGCTGGGGATATGTCAACGAAACTCCGAAAGGCAGGGACTTGGCCAGAGAAGCTGATCGCAAAAGGCTAAGCCTCATTACAGACCACACTCAACCAACGCGAGTGGGGAATAGTATCAACCGAGATACGTGCCCGGACTTGGCGTTCGTTAGAGGTGTTGGGAGGCCCGAAGGGAAAACGGCGGGGATACGCTTGGCAGTGACCACTGCATTTTGCGTATCCAGATAGAAACCCTCCCGGTTAAGAAACGACATGGCCTGGCTCGACTTACAGACTTGGAAGCTTTTAGAAAAACAAGGACAGAATTCGAGGATAAAGAAATTGCGAACATTGAGAGTTGAGTCTCGGGAATCCAGGCAGACTGGAAACGATTAACCCGAGAAGTTACCCTATCTACAAACACGCCCGAGGTGGAAAAGCATCTTCTACACCTCTGGGACGCCCGCCGGGGCCTATTAAGAAGATGGAAGCGGCAGAAACACAACCGCAAACTGAGACTTAGGATCGCCGCAGTCATCAGGGAAGCCGAAGAGTATGCGACGGAGCTGTCAAGGCGCAACTGGGACCAAAAATGCAACGAGCTACAAGGTACACTAGGTTGGAAAAGGACATGGGCCTTGCTGAGGGCCCTCACAGACCCAACCACGACCAAGACTGAAACCTGTAAGACGACTCAAAAGATTGCACACCAATTCAAAGACACAGACCGGGAACTGCTATAACACATAAAGCTGCGCTATATTGGCGATACAACGAATACTGACTGCAACCTGGCATACACTGGTGCAGCTAATCCCACTCTGGACGAACCCATTACCACAGAAGAAGTTTGACATGCTATTCTCTCGGAAACAAAGAACACTACGCCAGGAAAGGATGGCATCAGCAACGCTATGATACGGAACCTCGATGACAAATCTATCACAAGGTTTACAGAATTCATCAACAAACATTGGGAGAAGGGTACCGTTCCAAACGACTGGAAACATGCGGAAATAATAATGATTCCAAAGTCTGGAAAGGCTCCAAGCTTGGAAAATTTAAGACCCATTTCGTTGACTTCGTGTTTGGGAAAAGTATACGAGAAAATCGTGCTTCAGAGGCTGGAGACCTACCTGGAAGACAACGAACTCATGCCGCACACCATGTTTGGCTTTCAAAAACGCCTCTCAACACAGGACGTCCTACTACAAATCAAGGAGGAGGTGCTTACCGATGTCCCAAAATATGACGAAAACGTACTACTAGCACTGGATCTTAAGGCTGCTTTCGACAATGTCAGTCTTAAGGCTGTGCTAGAGGGGCTTAGCAAATTAGGCTGTGGAAAGTGAATACACAACTACATCAAAGCTTTTCTCAGTAACAGAACCGCCACAATTGGTATAGGAGGCATCCGCACTGATACGTTTGATGCGCCCAGAAAAGGAACACCCCAAGGTTCTGTGATATCGCCGATGCTGTTTAACATCGTTATGATCGGCTTAGCTCGGAACCTCGAAAACATTTAAGGACTCAGACATGCCATCTACGCAGACGATGTTACAATCTGGGTGACAAGAGGATCTCTAGGCCAAAAACAAGATCTTCTGCAACGCGCAGCCGATACAGTTCACGACTACGTGCGTCAATGTGGCCACGTCTGCTTTCCGGAGAAATCAGAATTTCTGAGAGTTTACAGACGAGGATACGATCTGCAAAATTCCATAGACGTCTATATAGGGGGGAAGAAGATTCCAGAAGTGTCCCGAATCAAGATTCTCGGCATGTGGATACAAATCAACTGTCGTACAGAGCACACCATCAGACAGCTGTCAAACACTACAGCGCAAATCACGAGGATGGTCACCAGAATCTCTTACAAAAGACGGGGTATGAAGGAAGAGGACACTTGTAGGCTTGTACAGGCCCTCGTGGTCAGTAGGATTGTATACAGTGTCCCCTACCAAACACCACTCCCACAGGAAAAAGAACAATTAGAGGCAATCCTCAGAAAAGCCTACAAGTGCGCCCTTGGTCTACCTGTCAGCACCTCGACAGAGAAATTCCTTAAACTCGGGATAAACAACACAGTGCAAGAACACATCGAGGCACATCTTTTTGCGCAGAAAATGAGACTAATGTTGACTGCTACGGGCAGGCATACGTTTCAGACATTGGGCATGAGGGATGCTTGCGCTGAAATCAATAACATGGCGAGCATACCAAAGGACATTCGCCAGATCATTGAAGTCAGCCCAATACCTAGAAACATGCATCCAGAAATCCATAAGGCTCGAAGAAAAGCCAGATCAGAAGCACAAGAAAAAAATTTCAAGGTGAGAACCGACGTATTGTATGTTGACGCGACCACATACAGAGAGCACTCCGGGACAGTTGTAAGCGTTGTTGATCACCAACTTAGGGAAGTCAACAGTGCTTCGATCAAAAGCAACAACATCCTCGAGGCTGAGGAAGTAGCGATCGCGCTCGCCATCACACACCAGAGCGAAGAGTCTACTACAGAAATAGTTACTGACTCGCAAGAAGCGTGTCGACGGTACAGCAGTGGACGCATATCCAGTGCTGCCATCCGCATACTCAAGGGAAGAAAAATCAACTTCTCGAGCTGCTCCATCACGTGGACACCAGGTCATGAAACTGTGACAGGGAACCAGCGTGCCGACGCCATTGCCCGAGAATACGCCGACCGGGGGGCGCACAACGACGAGGAACCAGCCACAGTTACTAGACGCTATGGAGCAATTTTAGAACACCAGAGAGCCTTGAGGAGGATATACCCCCCTCCCCACAAAGACCTCAACAGAGAGCAGTCGGTTGCCTGGAGACAGCTGCAGACTAATACGTACCCCAATCTCAGTCTTCTGAGTAAAATCTATCCGGGAATATACACCAACAAATGCCCGCTATGCAGAGAACACCCCACACTTTACCACGTGGCATGGGCCTGCCAACACACAAAGGTAGTGCCAAGAAGCTGTACACCAACACCGGAGCAGTGGGAGGCTGCGCTGTCCTGCTCTAAGCCTGAAGAACAGCTCCAGCTGATTGACAGAGCTTGCAAGATGGCAAAGGCCACAGGGGCCCTGGACTGAGGGCTCCACCTTCACCGGAAAAAAGCTATTTGTAATAAAGTTTTGCATTCCATTGCATTCTAATAGTCTGACGCCAGGCGCAACCAGCGTCCATCGACGCGGCCCGACGGCAACCGGCGCGAAATGCGACATGCTGCATTTCGTGCTGACGCACTACTCAGACAACACTGCATCTCCCTCTTTCCATGACGGAGGAACGTCGGACGTGCTGAAACGCGCATGCGTCAAAGCAACGCAGCGCGGCGCGCGTCTGCGAGTATATGGCAGGACCGGCGCTTGGAGTGGCAACGCCAGCGTGACGCGACGAAATCAACGCCGGCGAGCACGTGCACCGCGTCACGTCAAAATGTATTGGCGCCTTGACTGTGGTTTGTTGTCATGTTCTCACATGACACGCATCTCATGATTGTCATGTTTACACCAGTCACATACCATCACCATTCATCGACGTCAAGTAATAAAACATTTTGCACATGTGAAGCTAGCGAAACGGCCGCGAGCACATCATCAGTGTGGCACGTAGTCATGTTATTACATGACCCGCGTGTCATAATTATAATGTCTGGATTTGTCATTGACCTATGTCGTCCGTTCGTGTCACGTAATACCGAATTGGGTACATAATAATCTAGCCAAACGACCGTGAGCGCATCGCAAGCTTAGCATGTAGTCACGTTGTTACATGACACGCATCTCATGTTTATCATGTTTCCACCAGTATCATACCTTCTTAATCCATTCACGTGCCGTAATACCAAAATTGGTAAATGTGACGCGAGCGAAATTGCCACAACCACAACATGAGCGTGGGATGTAGTGATTTTGTTACATGACACGCATGTCATGATTGTCATGTTAGGTTTGTTCGCTTGTGTTCGGCATGCAAAAATGTCATATCATACCAGTTTCGCAACATGCCATGTGAAAGAAACCACCGCAAGAGCTGCAGCCGCATTGAGTATAAATCATGACAGTCATGACATGCATATCATGATTTTCGTGTTATGACTAGTGAAATACGTTCTTCCTACAGTCATGTTATGACATACCAAGTTTGGTATCAATACCATTATCGAAATGGCCAGGAGAGCTCGGCTAGATAGATAGATAGATAGATAGATAGATAGATAGATAGATAGATAGATAGATAGATAGATAGATACGCTGAAAGTCGCTGAAGTTCGTTAAGACATGCTTCGCATTTAAAATGTTTGATCCTTCTGTCATAGGAATTCGTTTAGCATGGTAGTAAAACGAGATATTACAGAGGTTTTATATGTTTACTGTACACTGATAAAGAACAGTTTGCGGAATATATGTCTTAGTCTTTAGTGCTATAGTACCATTCAAAATGAATTTAATCTGGTTGACGCTTGGTACATCTCGTCCCAACGAATAAGATCCATGAATAATATTTTAAACAAACCCCCTGCGATATCTGTAGATGATAACCACGAAAGCATATTCAGAGGAAGAGGCGTCATATCAAGATTAGCGTCGTATCTCGAAGTTATGGCCCTCGGCTGCCATCCCGAAGGTCACGGGATCAAATCCCAGCGGCGGCGGCTGCGTTTTCGATGGAAGGGAAAGTTATGCTCATGTTTTGGAGCACTGTAAAGGACGCCGGGTAGCTTAAATTCCTGGAGCCCTCCTATACGGGGTATTTAAAAATTTTTTGGGCGGTTTTGGAACGTTAAACTCTACATAATATACTATTAATCCGTTGCACGCAGAAATTTGGCTAAGGGCGCCGTTCATCGGCCTTATAAAGTGTGATTGAACTTTGTGGTCTCTCTAAGAAAAGATAAGCGCGTCGTCTCGCCCTTGTAGCCCAGCCGTGATGTTTCTGGAGAAAAGCGCAAGCTATAGGAAAGCACTATTTCATCCATATCAGGTGGGCGCGTGTCGGAGGGCTATTTTTGATTTTCATGGATGCTATGAGCGAGACTAACGGTTGGGCTAAGCCGCCACCTCGCGGTACGTTCGCACTTGTATTAAAAACGTGCCGGGTGGGGTAGACGCACAGAAGATAGACATTGCAGGTGCTAATCATGGAGGCCACGTAAGGATGAATCAATTAACCGCTCCAAGAGAGTCACATTACTCACTGACAAAGAGCACTCTTAAAGGAAATTGTGAGATACATGAGGGGCGTTTGTATAGCACTCAGAATCTGTTGCCGTTGCGCAGAAGATAGCGTGCTTGGCACTTGTAGTGGCGGATTGAGAGGTCATCAGCGAATGTTTTTCGTTAACATGTGGTTGCGGACAATTTTTTGACGTCGTCTTCGTGACGAAAATACGTCGCTGATGTCTTGGTGGACCCTGGCATAGAAGTTTCGCGTTAAAACTCGGCAGATATCTCATGAACTGTGGGAATCAGCTCCACGAGAAGATGCCAGTGAGTGCCTGTCTATGCCACATACCTTATCTTGTTGGACATGCGTTACAGGGTACACCAGCATGTTTTTGCACATAGAGTAGTAGTGGCCGACTACAGTGATGTTTAAAGGAAAATTCTTGACCTGGCTCAACGTGAGCACTCAAGTTAGGCCACAGACGTGAATTTCCTAGAAATGAAGTGCTCGCTGAAGCAGTGATGGGAATATAATTAGTTAGCGCGTTGCTCCGTTGCTGAGGAATGCTTGATTAAAGCTTGCTGAGTCATATGAGAGCGTATATAGTATTGACGAGACTTATAAAAGTAGAAGCTGACAGAAAAGCCACAGTGTCAGAGAAAGTCTCCGTACCAACTAGCCCTCCAAGACACCCTTCTGCCACATATAATGTTGAACGGACATGACGTGCGCCTGTATATTAGGAGTAGATATGCAGTGTTTATCTCCTTGGTATAAATTAAGATAGATATTATTTTAACCTTGATCACTTTGCTTCAACTTGAGGTCTGCACAGTAACTTTTCCAAAGCAGATTGAAGACCTTGCATGGTTCAGTGGTAGAATACATCACCGCAACACCAAATGCTTGGGCTCAATTCCTGCTTGGATTCTGATTTTTATTATTTGTTGTCGTCGGATGAACGCTGCCGATACCAGGCATTTTGAAGGTTCTCGTATTTAAATTACTGACGTCGTTGTCACTGCTCCTAAGTAGATACAAACTTTAAGGTGCCTACTCACATACTGCAGCCCATGTTATACGGGTATGTGACACACATGGCTGAAAGAAAGTTTCATGACGTATACAGGAGATAATTTTTACGTCATTTTTGTCGGTACCAGAAACATGTTCTTATACACCCTTGCCCCTATGCTGATTTCGGGATATACTAAAGTGATGCGGCCACTACAATAGCACCAAGACATAGCTGGCCAGATAGGTAGAGAAGTAGATAGAATTGCTCGTAATACCTTTGGTTTCTCAAGGATTGCTTAGCATTTGAAAAGTGAATACTTTGTGAGCTGTTTTAGTCATTAAAATTTTATTCATTGATAAAATTGTTTACTAATGCGGAGGCCACCATCAAAATAATTGTATTCATGGGGGAAACTTTGAGGTAATACATAAAAAGCTTCACGTGTAACATATTACATGCATGGCAAATCTATAGGTGTTGTCCCAATGCATGCTGCTTAAAAGTGACAGTCATTTTTTTACGCTATTGAACAAGTGCTGTATGAAAAATAGCATAAAAATGCGAGCGCTTCGAAGCAGATCATTTTCTTAATGCATGTATATCATAGCTTCTCATCTACTTTCCTTGGCATCATTGTCTGTTGGATCCCCCTTATATTGTGTCAAAACACCAAAAAACGAGTCTTTAGGTATTGACTTCTTTCCCTCATATATATATACCAAAAACTGCTCTATCGCATCTTCTTCGTAATCAACAGTGTTTATAGGAATGTTGCCGATGTTTTTGCACTATTGCTTGGTTTTAGTTATTGTCATAATATTTTTTTGTATTTCACCTTCACCTACTGCAACTCACTTTTCTAGTATGTATTTTGCTTACATGTTCATAAGTTGAACTGCATTTTCTATTATATTCAATATTTGCCTATGCATGTGTAGATATATATGCATATATAATTTTCAAACATATTATCTGTACCGCCCCCCTTACACAATGCCCTTCGAGGGCTCTGTAAAGTACTGTAAATAAATAAATAAATAAATAAATAAATTAATTAATTAATTAATACATAAATAAATAAACAAATAAGTATAATGTTACGGATGTGATGGGTTTATTTACAGTGAAAATGCCAGCGCTCAACTGTCACTGCCGAATCATCGTCCCTCGAGAGCCTCCTACCTCCTCTTCTTTCTCGCTCTTTCAGTCCGCGTTATATTTTCCTCCGGGCAAGACGAAGCTCACCGAGTGAGTAAAAGCGGTCGGTTGTTGTAGGGCTTCAACCGGGTTATGTGCAGAGTTTGCCTCTTATGAGAACGCCGGTTCTTAGCTGTCACTTTCACAACAATGTAAGTGATGTCACTCAAGCACTGAGTAATAACAAATGATCCAGAGTACTCAGAAAGACGCTCCTGGCAAAGTTCCTTCTTTCGAACGGGCGTGAACAGCCAGACGAAATCACCCGTAGCGAAAGTCACACGCGGGTGTTTTGAGTCGTAACGGTCTTTCGCGTGAGCGTGGGCGAAAAAAGTTCAGAGCCGAGCAAGTCGACGAGCTTCTTCGGTGCGACACAAAGTCTGCGCGACACTGGCGTTTTCGTTCGTCGGAAAATGAAGTATGATGTCAACGATACTTTGGGGATGACGAGCATAGGGAAGAAATAAAGGCGTATAACCTGTGACCTCGTGTTTTGCGGTATTAAAGGCGTGTGTAACAAAAGGAAATACGGCATCCCAGTTATTGTTAACCGTTGCGACATACATTGAAAGCATGTTCATGATGGTACGTTGGGTGCGCTCCGTGAGGCCGTTGGTCTTAGGGTGGTATGGCGTGGAATGCCGATACTGGCACCCACAAAGCCATAGCAACTCTTCGACAACGTCAGCGGTAAACTGCTGTTCGCGATCACTTATCACCACACGAGGGGCCCCGTGACGGAGTATAATCAAGTGCAGGAAAAATCATGATACATCAGCTGATGTGGCTGAAGTAACTGCCATCGTTTCAGTATACCTTGTCAGGTAATCTACGCACACAATAATCCAGTGGTGGCCGGTGGTAGACTTGAGGAAAGGGCCCAGTAAATCTATGCCAACTTTTTTGAATGGTGATGTCGGTGGCTTAACCGGTTGCAGTGGGCCGGCCAATGGCGTGGTAGGTTGCTTGTGGCGTTGGCAGACATCACAACTTGCGACCAAACGTGAGGTGCCCAGACGTGATGTCATGGTGTATGGCTTGGAATAGCACCAGACGCAGACATTCTGGCACGACGAGGAGTAGTGTGAAACAATGGCTGAAGGAATTCTTGCAGTATAGTAGGGCGTCATGAATCACGAATGGCGTGGCACGTTTAGAGCTACGAGCCACATCGATCATTGGTTTCAGCGAAGGGTCACGCTGTTGCTCGTGACGGAAGACGTCCGAATTGGGGAAGTTATCGAAATCATCAGCGGCATCCACAGTCGGAGATGGAAGATGAAATAAGCAGTCTGCATCTGCGTGACATCGATCGCTCTTGCAGGTCACAGAAAAATTATATTCTTGAAGCCGTAAGGCCCAACGAGCCAACCGGCCAGCTGGGTCACGTAGTCCGACTAGCCAACAAATAGAATGGTGATCTGTGACGATCTTGAATTACCGGCCATCCAAATAAGGTCTGTACTTTTGGACGGCGAAAACAAGCGCAAGACATTCCAGTTCGGTACTGCATAATTCCTATCTGCCTTAGTCAAAGTACGACTTGCATACGCCATGATGAGCTGGCGGCTGTCGTGATACTGAACCAGCCCGGCACCAACACCAATACCACTAGCATCTGTAGGCAGTTCTGTGAGTGCCTCCTGTTCGAAATGGCGTAAGAGGGGCCCGGAAGTAAGCAAATACTTCAGCTGCTAAAAAGCAGCCTCGAACTCAACGGTCCATCGGAATGGGGCGTTCTTGTGGAGCAACTCTGTCAGGGGATGAGCAAGCTGGGCGAAGTCTGTGATAAACCGAGCCGCCAACGTCATCGACGGCTCCGGACAACTGTGACGCCACAAACCCACCACTCGATCTCGCACCGCCCAACATAGGCTCTCGCTCGAACAACGCGACGACTCATCGGCGTACGCCTACGCCTTACACGTCGTCAAAGGCCGGAAAAAGCTATCTATCAATGCGCCTTGAGACAGCTCGTCATCACGCTAAGCCATGTCGCACTTCGTTGGCCTGGAGCGCACGCCTTTCAAATTGTCTGCACCCTACTCAGCAGACCAGGCGGCCGCCACAGCCGGTAATGTGTCACCGGAAGCAACGGTACCAGCACCGTCAACACACTACCAGGCTTGGCCGCACTCCCTGTGGACGTTCCCGCCAGCACCAGCAGGAACGTACAACTAGACCCACTGGACTGGCCGTACTACGGGCATCTATTAAACATCAGTGCCTGAGTGCACGCGACAACTGACCGCACCGAAACGGCCCGTGTGTGTTCTCGGCCTTTAATCATTTTTCACTTTGTCGTTTGTACTCCCTATCGTCAAAAGGGTCCCTTCATCTTGACTCTCACTCACTCCTTATAACAGCATACCGGCGTCACCACCCTCGTCCGCTGCGCCATTCCAAGTGTCGCCCACCAGAGACCCTTTAATTGCCGATAGTCCCTGCCGTCGATGACCTGGACTGTTCACGGACCCTTCGATTCGTGGCCTGGATACTCTTGTACATTTTGCTCATTTTTTATTGCATAACATGCTAGGCGGGAGCCCTTGTGGCGTAGCGCTAGTTGCAACCAGCTAGCTAATGAAAAAAATCTCGAGCGCCGGTGGCTCGTGGCACGCGGAGCCTAGAACGTTTGGTGCTTCTAGCTGGCTGGGTGCCACTGCCGCTGCTCTCCTTCGGCAGCTCGCTTCCTCCTGTACGTCTCGTCTCCCGTCCTTTTATTTAACCTGCGACGACGGCATGTCTACGTCGAACGCCGTCACGTCGCTACAGGTCATTGCTGTCAAGACGGTGGTCGGCATAGTAGACGGTCCAGGTTTTGTGCATACGAGGCGGATACGTCGAAAAACGTGTTCGCACAGGGGTTTCGTGCATACGAGTCGGGTACGTAGAAAAACGTGTTGGCACAGGCGGTTTTAGCCAACCATCCAGGTCTTCGTCAGTTTTACCTGAAAATATCCATAGTTGCCCAGTAGTGTGGTTGTCAAGGTCGACAGCCACCTTGTGCCATGTCAATGGGACTGGTGGATGCAGCAGCATAGTGCGTTCATGCTTATGTTGTCCGGCGGTAGGCCAGCTAAGCGTCATATTCTTAGAAGAACTTCTGCTGCTGGATCCAGGATGGCGAATTACCCAGTACCACTCCACCAAAGCTGTTACGGATGTGATGGATTCATTTACACTGAAAATGCCAGCGTCAACCGTCACTGCCAAATCACCAACGCTCGAGAGCCTCCTACCTCCTCTTCTTTATCACTTTTTCAGTGCGCGTTACACGTTAAAATATATATATATATATATATATATATATATATATATATATTGTAGGCATCTATTATACGCTTCATCCTCATCTGAACAGCAGTCAATCATCATCATATGTTCTGGCTGACAATCATCATCTGCTTGACACGAGCGCTTCTTTGTCGGGTCCGTTGCACTTGTTCGTTCTCGAGTTCACGACGAATAAACCTCGTTACAACCGAGTCGTCATACGTGGTGGAGGTGGATTGACGTTCCCAGTACCTCTCCTTACAACGCCTACTCGCTGGAGCTCCGTTCAGGCCGCCGCTTGGACCCTCAGTCCGCCAACATGTCTCAGAGTGAGTGGGTGGATGCCCTTTCTGCTCCCGTCTCTGCGCCGCAAGCCGTCACTGCGCCGCAAGCCCCTCCTCTTTACATCGTAAACCACCAGCGTGACCCTCCGATCTTCGCTGGTCTCCGCGGTGAAGATGTGGAGGACTGGCTCGATAACTACGAGTGGGTCAGCGCAACGAATCACTGGGACGACTCTAACAAGCTCCGCCGAGTATCGCTTTATCTCACCGGCGTTGCCAAGACATGGTTCTTGAACCATGAGATCGACCTCACCGACTGGCCTGCCTTCAAGCAGCAGCTTCGCCAAGTATTCGGCACGCCAGCCATTCGATCCGCTCTAGCTAGGAGGGCCCTAGATACTCGCCAACAACATCCCGGCGAGTCATACGCATCTTATATCGAGGGTGTCCTTGCGCTTTGCCGGCGCGTCAATTCTTCGATGTCCGAGTCGGACAAACTGCGCCACATCCTGAAGGGCATCGGAAGCATTGCCTACAATGCCCTTGTTGCCCAGAATCCTTCCACTGTCACTGACGTCGTCTCTACGTGTCAGCGTCTCGACGAACTTGATTCTGTTCGCCTTCAGTCGGGCAATAGTGAACACCGTACAGCAGACGGGGACCTGCGTGACATGATACGGGAGATCATACGAGAAGAACTTCAATCAATGGGCATCTCACAACCTTCTTCATCTGTCACACAGCCTTCAAGCATGGCCCTCCGTGACATCGTAAGGGAGGAACTAACATCATTCACCGGTCCAGCCTACGTCCAGCCACCTCCGTCTAGCCCTCCAACGTACGCGCAAGTTGCGGCCGCACCTCCTCGCAACGTATACTCTACTTCACCGCTGCCATCATTCACGCCGGTTGCTGCTGCACCACCGGTCCACTTCCGGCCAATCCCACCCGACCCTCAGTCAGTCCACTTGAGTGCGCTATCTTCCGGTGCGCCGAACGCCTTCTATTACCCGCCTTGGCGCCAGTCCCACCCAACATGCTTTTACTGTGGATATCGTGGCCATATATCTCGCTTCTGCTGCAAGCGCCACCAGGACGAGCGTCGCGGGTACGACATGCGCGAACGGGACTTTTCCAGAGGGGATTCTTACGCTCCGCGTTATTCATCAGGACAGCAGCGGTCTCCATCTCCGCCCGCGTCGACTGAGACGCGGAACACTTACCGTTCAAGCCGACGCCGACCACCTTCGCCCTTCCGTCGCTCCTCCTCTCCTCTTCGGCCAGCTTCGTTTACTACTGACAACCGGTCGGAAAACTAAATGATGAAGTTTTCGGAGGAGAAACTGCATGTAACAGTAGGACTCATATTCCTCCAGCACGCCCGTTCAACATGGTTTCTGTTACGGTGGAAGGAATTCTCGTGGACGCTTTGGTGGACACCGGTGCTACAGTTTCTGTGATTAGGTATGATTTGTGCAAACGCCTGAAGAAAGTAATGACACCTTATAATGGACCCAATCTAGTCGAAGCCCAGGGGAACGCTATCCGCCCTTTTGCTCTTTGTACTGCTCGTGTGTTTATTGATGACATTTTGCATTACATCGAGTTCACTGTGCTTACCCGGTGCTCTCACCAGCTAATTCTAGGGTGGGACTTCCTATCTTCCTCTTCAGCCGCTATATGTTGTGGTGAACGAATTCTGCACCTAACTAATACGGACTCCATGTTCGACGAAGGCGTCTACAAGCCTCTACGCCTGTTCGTTCGCGAAGATCTGGAACTACTGCCACATCAAGAGCAAATTGTGACCCTGACCTCTAAGGACATCGACCACGGTGACGTCTTGGTGTCCCCTTCGTCGACTTGCATCGCAAAAGGCGTATCCCTTGCATCAGGTATCGTACGCTTTCACCATGGTTCCGTGCTCGTCATTGCTACAAATGTAACACCAGAGAAAGTTCTCCTGCCAGAGGGCACTGCAGTAGCCTGTGTTGTGGATGCTGAGCCCGTCAGCATCACGCCACTTAAACCTGCCTCTACAAAAGACCCTTCTATGAGTAAGCCTGCCTCATCCTCTCCCTTCACAGCTCTTATCAGTGATGACTTAACAGCTATGCAGGCGCAGCAGTTGCTTGCGTTATTAACGAAACACGCCGATTCTTTCGACACCTGCTCCTCAACGTTGGGCCGAACTACCACTGCAGCGCATCGCATTCAGACGGAGGGAACATCTATTGTACATCGCCGCCCGTACCGCGTGTCTCTCGCTGAGCGAAAAATTACCGAGGAAAACGTCGCTGACATGCTCCAATGAGAAATAATTCGTCCATCAACTAGCCCTTGGTCATCCCCTGTTGTTTTGGTACGAAAAAAAGATGGCTCCGTGCGCTTTTGCGTTGATTACCGGGCACTTAACAACATCACACGCAAGGACGTATACCCCATGCCACGCATCGAAGACGCCCTTGATTCACTGCAAGGCGCCGAATACTTTTCAAGCCTTGATTTGCGTTCGGGATATGGGCAAATTCCCATGCACGATGACGACAAAGAAAAAACGGCATTTGCAACCCCCGATGGCCTATACGAATTTAACGTGATGCCTTTCGGGCTCTGCAGTGCGCCCGCGACGTTTGAACGCATGATCGACACCGTCCTGCGTGGTCTGAAATGGAAGACGTGTCTCTGATACCTTGATGACATTATCATCTTTTCATCAACGTTTTCTCAGCACCTTAGCCGCTTGGATGACGTCCTAACATGCCTCGCCCGTGCGGGTCTGCAGCTCAACACTAAGAAGTGCCGTTTCGCCACCAAATCCATCAAGGTTCTCGGTCATGTCGTCAGCAAGGACGGTGTTCGCCCTGACCCCGAAAAGATCGCTGCCGTCCTTCGATTTCCATGCCCCACAAGACTTAAGAATTTGCGAAGTTTTCTTGGCCTCGCATCATATTTTCGTCGCTTGATACGAAATTTCGCTTCAATAGCTGCGCCACTTCACAAACTACTTGCATCTAATGCACGCTTTGTGTGGTCCGAGGAATGTCAGTCGGCGTTTCACCTATTGAAAAAAGCTTTGACGTCAGAGCCTGTACTCTGCCATTTTGTGAACACCGCCCTAACACTCCTGCATACCGACGCCAGCGGCTGCGGTATAGGTGCTGTTCTCCTCCAACGCGATAACTCTGGACGGGAAAGGGTCATCGCATATGCTAGCCGAGGGCTAACTTCTACCGAAAAAAACTATACCATCACTGAGCTGGAGTGCCTCGCTGTGGTTTGGTCCATACAAAAGTTCCGTCCTTATCTGTACGGCCGTCAATTCACCATTGTAACGGACCACCACGCCTTATGCTGGCTTTCTACAATGAAGAACTTGTCCGGACGCTTGGGTCGTTGGATTTTACGCCTACAGGAGTATCAGTTTGAGATTATTTATAAATTGGGCAAAAAACATCAAGACGCCGACGCTCTTTCTCGTTGCCCACTACCTACGGCGTCGTTCGACACTCCAGCTGCCACCTCCAATGACACCAGTGCGGACGTGACTCCCACTTCTGTTGCCTTGCTCGCCTCGCTGTACCAACCGCCAATCGATGATGAACAACCCTTCAGTTCTCGCCAGCAGGCTGACCCGTATTGTCGCCGCATTATAGACCCCCTTTCAGGAGCTACGCGTCCACCCAATGCACGCCTTCGTCGACAACTCGAGCACTTCAAGTTTCAGGACGGTGTGCTGTATCGTCACATATATCATCCTGACGGCCAACGCTGGGTACCTGTTCTGCCACGCGCTCTTCAACATCATGTACTTAGCGCCTTTAGTGACGATTTGACTGCTGGCCACCTAGGCTTTCAGAAAACCTACGACCGCATTCGAAGCCGCTTTTATTGGCCTGGGAATTCTACCAGCGTAGCAAAGTACGTGGGTTCCTGCTCTCCATGCCAACTTCGCAAACTTCCGACATCTCCCCCGGCTGGTCAGTTACAGCCAATGACGTGCCCTACAACATCTTTCGAGGTCGTCGGTGTCGATCTTTATGGACCCCTTCCTGTTACTGGTGCTGGAAATAGATGGATAGTCACCGCCGTAGACCATATGACACGCTACGCCGAGACAACTTCAGTAGCTACTGGTTCAGCATCGGAAGTGGCTGACTTTGTCCTTCAGGCCATAATACTACGTCATGGTGCTCCTCGTGTACTTCTGAGTGACCGTGGAAAGGTGTTCTTATCATAGCTTTTAGGTGAAGTTCTTCGCGTTTCTGGTACCGCACACAAGATGGCGTCTAGCTACCATCCTCAAACAAACGGTCTGATTGAGAGATTTCATCGAACCCTTGCCGAAATGATCGCCGTATGCATTCAACCGGATCACAGAAACTGGGATAAAGTTCTACCGTTCCTCACTTTCGCCTACAACACCGCTGTTCAGCGCACAACCGGCTACTCACCGTTTTATCTCGTTTACGGACGTTCACCTACTTTCTTTATCGATGTTTCCTTCTTCACCAGCAATGGCCCTACATCACCATCTTCTTGCGAAGAATATATTTCTCGCCTTGCCCAGTGCCGCCAGCGCGCTCGTATGAACACGGAAGCTACGCAACAAGCAAGGAAGGACGTCTATGACACCTCTCATCGTGTGGTATCATTTCGACCGGGTGACGAGGTGCTGCTATTGACACCAATTCGCACACCTGGTCTCTGCGACAAGTTCCAGCCTCGATTCATCGGCCCATATGTTGTTTTAGGACAGACTTCACCTGTTAACTATCGTGTGACGCCTCTTGTCGTGCCAACTGACCGCCGTTACCGCAACACCGAAATTGTACACGTTTCCCGCATGAAGCTTTTCACACGACGTTCCTCGTCACCTTGACTACCCGCCCGCAGCGGCCAGGCTGGCCGCTTCCAGGGGGGGGGAATCAGTTCAGGCATCTATTATGCGCTTCATCCTCATCTGAACAGCAGTCAATCATCATCATATGTTCTGGCTGACAATCATCATCTGCTTGACACGAGCGCTTCTTTGTCGGGTCCGTTGCGCTTGTTCGTTCTCGAGTTCACGACGAATAAACCTCGTTACAACCGATTCGTGTCGTCATACGTGGACTCCTGCTCAGTGAGTCCACGTATGAGTCGTCATGATATATATATATATATATATATATATATATATATATATATATATATATATATAATTATATATATATATATATATATATATATATATATATATATATATATATATATCTTTATTTATTTATTGCAGCATTGATATTTGGCACAGGCAGGAGCACCAGTGAAAGAAGAGAAGGAAGAGTGTTGTTCCTCCTCACGCTCGCTCCGCTTGACAGCTGCTGGGCTTTATCTCTGCGTTTCCTTCAATAAAAGTGTCTTCGGCTCACTGCTAAAGGCGTACTACCATCCCATGCCACCGATTTCCCACAGGGTGGATGCCCTTCCAAGTGACTACAACCTCGTTCTGCCGAGCACCAGGCCGGAAGTGCGCTTGAACCAATTTAACGAGAAGGTACCTGGTGGCATCAATTCCCTGCCTTTTACAGCACCGGTGGAAGCTCAGCTATTTCACCTAGGCTGTAGTGGGTTAAGGTACGCCCAGGGGTCGTGGCAGAACCTTAAGGGAATACCTTTCGAGAGGAATAGCCCAGAACGACTGAGTGCCAGGTCAGTGTATTCACCTACCCAGTGAGAAAAACCGGTGGGTTTCTGTTCGGCATTTGGATTGCCTCCGTTAGGCACTATTACTTCTTCCTTCTCCGAGTGCCGTTCGGCACTGGGAACTCGGAGAAGGAAGAAGTGAGAGTGGAATAAACATGGCGTATGAGCCAGGCCACGTCTCCGCTCATCAAAGCGTCACACGAGTCGTCTGGATTGAGACCTGGAAGCCACTTATTCAACTGGCCATCATCATCGTACATCTCAGCAAGACGCAGTGACCGAACGTGGACCACACAAGTACATCCCAACTCTACACCAAGACCTGCATCATGACAGCACCATCAGATGACTTTGGCATTCCCAAGTACACCTGATAAGTGGACGACGGACCCGTACAGGACTGGTTCAACCTGGTCGAGCTTGACGCCGCCACTGCATCCTGGTCGGAGCAGGAGATGATCACCAACTTCACTGACTACATCTCAGGTGAGGCATATAAATTTTAACTCACCCACATCTTTGAGAACGATGAGTCTTGGAAAAAGAGCAAAGAAGAAATGATCACCCGTTTCAAAGAATACGATGAAGAGCTGTCCATACCTCATCAGCAGAAGGCTTTTCAATTCACCCATCACAGTTACGCGAAGTCTTCACGCAGTAAGCGTATTTCTCAAACAAGACTTCAGAGTAAATGTTCAACCATTGTACCATCATACTACTCATCCGAATACACGTCACGCATTACAACATCGACTAGGGACTTTCACGTCGCAGAAGACAGGGTAACGCCACCGTATGACGATAGGAAGGTATACCAATATGCCAAAAGACTTAACTTATGGTTGGATTTTTCACGGGCAAATAAATCGGCATTTCCAATGTGTTTATGGTGCCATGACACCTAATGTGTTACTGAACAACCCAAATCACTTGATGCTTCGTGTCGCCCACATGACCCACACGGCTTCAGACACGTGACGGCATTTACGCATGACGAGTTCATGAATCCTCACAATACCAGCCCACACCCTGATGTTCAAGACCGGATTCTTTCAAAAGACGTTCTCAGCTCAATTACGCAGCAAAAAGAAAAACAAACGTCATCTGAAGCACCTCAAGCCATGTCTGCTGTGCTCTCATTTTCAAGTGATAACACACATGTTAGTCGAAGCACTACAGCAGTTTCGAATGTACTAAAGCCCACATTGTGAGCTGACGGGAACATTTACAATGAATGATGACACACAACCATCCGGGAAGCTTTCTCATCAGTCTGCCACGCTGCTTTCGCTCAAGAAAAGCCGTGCAGTACAGTACCGGCAACCGACTATCTACTGAACACATCACCAAGCAAAGAAAAGCAGACTCATGTTCCTGAAAGATGCCCATCTGACCAACTTTCGCAACAAAACGAGCAATTTCAACAAATGCAGCTCCACAAACCCCAGGAACTACAACGGCTACTCGAACAAGAACAACAATGAAGTGAAACCTCCTCACGAGTACAATTGCGGCCTAAAGGTCATCATAGACAACAGCAATTAAAGAAGCAAAGACAAAGTCAATGCCTAAGCCATATTCACAGAAACCAACGTCGACAAAATATTCTGCACTAGTTTTCGAGGCCGTGTCTGCGATCCTACAAACTGAGAAAACGCCAGAGAAACGTATGAAAGAGACATGAAGGTACCACGTATACAACGGAGAAAAAAAGTCATCGTCCCATTAGCCTTGGTTCTCACGCACGCCGACTAGAAGCAAAGCGCCTGTTGCCACGACGGCACTGGATCCGATGTCGAAGACATCCATCAATTCAATGCTACACTGATTTCAAGCCTTGTTCGTTCCTCACAAGACTTCAGGTTGTGTCATCATCAGTGCAGATGTGCAGGGCGGGACTGTGCTATCCCGGGCGCAACAACCAGCCTCGTCCACCAGAGCCAACCTATAATATGACTGGACTGCTGCCCTCTGCTGTGAAGCTTTTGTGCGAGTTAAGAAACTCCCTTCTGAAATCCAACTACTGCGCATTTTGACATTCTTCACTTTATGGTTTTTGTTGTTTGTTGATTGTAATGCGCGCAATTTTTCGGGAGGAGAGAGAATCCTGTGACGTAAAAAAGCAGTAACTTGTAGTAGAAGCCGAGAAAGAAGAAGTCAGAATGAAATAAACATGGCGTATTAGCCAGGCCACGCCTCCTATATATATATATATATATATATATATATATATATATATATATATATATATATATATATATATATATATATATATATATATATATATATATATATATATATATATATATATATATATATATATATATATATATATATACCGGCTGATGATTGCCGCCCCCCCCCCAGTCGCGAAAGAGTTGGTACGCTACTGGCGGGGGTATCGCTAATTGAATATGATTTAATTATTGGTCACTAACATCTGAAGTAGGTAATGATTACAATCGCAATGTTCTTCAAGTTCTTAATACCTATAAGCTACTATAGACAAAGTAAAGAATTTCTTCGGTTCTTCAGGCTTAGCAGTGAAGCACCACGAAATAGAAACATGTGTTCTGTTAACCGCCAGTAGTTTCGGGATGTGCAGCGCGTGGCGGAGTGGTGAAAAACTGCATTTCTGCGCTGTTCATCATGACGAACACCATTGTATTGATGTTATTGGCCACAACTCCCGAGACTTGATCCAGCAGCCGCGAGTTGTCTAAACGCGCTGTTGCTAATCACAGAGACCGTGGTTGCCTCGACAAGACGCCTCGGCTCTGTAAGTGGCGAAGCAATGCAGTTTTCCGCCGCTCCGCTACGTGCTGCACATTCCGAAACACTTGCGGTTGACCGTACGACACTGGAGCACCATTCGTGTGACACGCGCCGCACGCATTGCGATTTGTGGAAAAGGCGCTAAGAACAAGTTCTGTCGCACTGATGCAGTAAAGAGTAAAGAAAATAAAAAAAAACAATATATCAGCCGGGCTAAGGCGTTCAGGGGCTTGTTTTTGTAGAAATGAAGTAAGTGATGCTGAAATATTGTTTGTCTACAATTGCAGAGCGCTGACCTTTCCGCTTGCTCTCGTTCAATTCTTGTGAAAAAAAAAACAAGATGCCATATGCGTATGGTTTTTTTGTTTTTTTTTGGGTGGTTAAGTGGCATCAGTTTGGGGAGCTGACTTCCGCCTAAATTACTTCCGCCAGGTGGTGTTACGATTGTAGACAGGTGTCTTAAGATCTGCGTTACATATTCTCATGCATCATAAATACAGAAACTGTTACACAGCTTGTGAGTCCCATCGCAATACTGAGAAAAGGTAATGAGTATCGAGAATACATCACATACACGCGTTTGCATTCATAATGCCCAGCAATAATTCACACATATACGCACACATTGAGACTTCAGGGTTGTGGCACTGCATGAATCAGCACGGCTACAGTAAGTCTCCGTCCAAATTGCCTATGGCGATATTTATGGGGAACCAGACAGAAAACACGTGCATTGTTGCAACTTGCCGCTACCGGAACGATCGAGAGCACAAAACGATGTAAAACGCTCTGAACGTCTGTTGTTTCTGTGTACTTCAAACTTGGGATAGTCACAAACTTCTAGTACAACAATTGCCGACATGTGAGGCTTATGTTGAGCGCATGCAAACATCAGCACCGCAGAAAGTCTTTTAAAAATAAGAAATGTAACGGGAAATACGATTTGATAGCTATCGGTTTAGGTATAGAGGCATGTAGGTGTGCCGCTCTGCCGTCGCCAAAAACAAGACAATGTTGCAGTTATAAGGTGAACTTGGCATATTAGTATTGCCTAAGCATCTTATATATGTGTGTGTCTCCAATACGAACATCATGCGCTTCCTCAAAATGTCTGCCTGTTAATGGGTTTTGCGTCGCCTCTACCACCGGGTAGAGCGTGTGGCTACCAACCCACACGTGGTCTAGAGAAAGCGGACGAGCGAATACTGCGCCACCTCCAGTTTTACACCTTCCGGCGGGTGCCAAGCACATTTTGCCGGAAATTGGTTCGTCTGACCGACAAAGCTTTCTGTTTCACCCCGACTCTTCGAGAGGCTTGGGAAGAGTATATAGCTGCTCCACCTCGGATGCTCAATGTTCTTTGGTGACTCCCCTCGCGCGCAGCAGCCCGCTTCATTGGCTAAGCGTGTTGCCACTCAAGCATGCAGTCAGCTATACTCTCTGGTTAATTTGCCGAGCGAAAAACGTTTTCTATTATCACCTCTCAGGTTGTTGCGGCGAGTGAGCGCGAGCGATGTGCCTAAGTCTGAGGATCTTCGTCTTCCGTGGGAAGTACCTCGATAGTGCTTAATTAAGTTGGTTTTCACACCAAATTTGTAGCTTGCCGTGATTATTGAACGCCGAAATCGACTGGCCGTAATTGAGTTTTACTATCCCAATTAACGTCTGTTTGCAATTTCCTATAGAAATGGACTTTGAAAAGTTCTAGCAGATGCTTGATTGTCATCCAATTATTGTAAGGGATCCTTTTATTGTCTTGGTGAAGCTTTTTCATCCGATTACTTGATTTTTTAGATGCCAGAAGAAAGACAGTGCTGACGAAACCGGAAAAAGCAAAATAGCACTAACTAAACTGTAACTGACAGGAAAATGTAGTTTCCTGTAAGTTAGGCGAACGTAATACATTAAGAAGTCGATCAAATCAGAACCAATTTTACAAATTTCCTGGCCCACTTGACGGCTTGAGGTGGTGAGCGAGCGAATATTGGCCAGCTGCCATTTCATGATAAGATCACGTAATACGTGACACCAAACAGGCAAGAAAATGTCACGGCTGGTCTGGAGGTTCACGCATGCTTCTTTTACGGCCAGCTTACGGAAGGCTCCTTTTACCTTTGGCCGCGATCTCGCGGGGGTGCTTCGATCTAACTGGCTGCGGCCAATGCGGAGGCTAGCACACGCAAGTAATGCTCGGGCTGCTACATGCTGTTGTACTTTCTGGTGATATCAATTCGATGTAAACATGGTAGCAAGCATATTGGCAATTCTGGTCTCGGGAAAGCATAAACGCTGTCATAGCAAATCCTTTCATGTCTTGTTTTCTGTAACTTCGAAAAATGAAGTGATGAATATTCCATTATGCGCACGTTTACCATCGTGGTTCGCGTTCAGATGGCTCGGCCACATGTGACGTCACAGACCAGCAAAATAAATGACGGAAATCTTTTTTGTTTATTTGAGAAAAGTAGTTTGGGATACGTTTACTTCAAATGCGAATTCGTGCAGTCAATGTCCTTGAAACTATTGTATATGCGCATTTTACAGCAAAAGATGTTATGAGATCATAACTCGGGTCATGCGCAATTGTCCGCCGCCGGTGTCCGTAACCACATCGCGCATAAAAAAAACTAAGGCAAAGTGGGGCTTTAAACTCGGACCTGCTGGGACCAGCCCAGTATTTAACCACTGAACTCTGCCGGTGCTTTTGACTTGTTGGCAAACCTAGCACCAAAAACACAGTGGGGTTCGAACCCGGGTCCATTAGGTGCCATCCCGCTATTCCACCACGGAGCTACGCTGGTGCGTGCGACTTGTCGGTAAACTTGTCTTAGGCAGGCTAGATGCGGGAAAGCAATGCGTTACTGTGGCTTATAACACATTTTACTACAGCGAAACAACAACCAGTCGTCGCACAATGCGAATAGCCTAATGAGTGGGCCGTCCAATCCTCGAACACATTAAAAAAGCTTGTTCTTGTTCCCCTATTAACTGTGGCGCATACCCACTTCAGCCATAATTGCTCATCATTGTCAGCCACTGCATGGAACTGGCACAAAATTTCTTGCAATTGTTTAGCGGATACTACGCTTCTCTTGAGAATGACGAAAAATAGCATAACGAATACCGGCCTACCACCCAGAAGTTTATTATTAATGCCCTAGTGGATATCAAGCAAGTGTGCTTGCAGTCGTTACCCAATGAGCGTTTTAAAAAGCCTCTGGAAGGCCACTATTCTAGCTTTCGGTGTGACTGCGCTGCGCTTTCCTCGCAGGCCTGGCAATTATTTGCTCTAGGTGTAATATTTCGTGCTTATTAAAATAAGTACTTCAGAAAGGTAAAAATTAGAACATAATGGTAGCTTGGGCTGGCTGCTATCTTCCGCAAGTAGCCGCAAATCGCAATCGTAGTAGCACAAATAATAATAATAATAATAATAATAATAATAATAATAATAATAATAATAATAATAATAATAATAATAATAATAATTGTTTAATATATGACACAGAGAGTAATAACATCAAAGCAGCACGTACTGATCTATTTTCAGAAAGTCAGTATAGTCTAGAAAAAAAAACAATCCGAGCAGAACAACACCACGCAATTTCCCTGAATACATCCAGAGTTTCAAGACCACACGAGCTTAAATGGAGCCTTCAGTGTGCAGGTGAAAGGATGACAAGCATTTTTATACAAAATAAAGCACGCCGGAGACGCACGAAAACAATAAAGTTTCATAGAACCTCAAATTGTTCTCCTTAGGTTTACTATATTTTCATTGCGAAAGTAAATAAAAAAACTCTGCGATAAAATACTGTCATGACGCTTTCAGCTGAAGTAATCACATTGTCCACAGCCAGAAATGCTTCCGTATGGGCTTGTGAGCATAGCCAGAAGGCCTGTCATTTTTAGCCGTTAACATTCAACTGGAAGAACCTGGAGAAACATTTTGGCAATATTTTGTGCCGACACTTTCGCGTGACTGTTGTCCGCAACATCCTGACAGCCCAGTAGCGGTTAATCTTCAAGGTATGGCTAAAGAACCAACTGCAGAGTTTCGAACATTTCTGCTCGAGCATGCGTATGAAGATATGTTTTTAAAAGATGCCGTACTTGAAGGTTCCGGGTATTTCAACCATTCGGGGCTTTTTAACGTGCGCCTAAATGATAAACCTTAGCACGCGTGCCTCGATCATTTCTCGAAGTCAGTGATTATAAGGTGCTCGAGCCCTGAAAAATGAAATTTTCGTACCGTTGCGTGTGCGTATTCCCTGCACAATGCATAAATGACGAGAAAGCCAGGCACAGACGCACCTATTGGGTGCGAGTCCCACTAGTGGAGGAGCGCGCGCTTCAATCACGGTGACGTGCAGGGTTGGATAGTGTGATCCTGCCTCGCTCTGGCGAATGAAAGCTGGCGGTTGGATGCGTTGTTTTTAACTGCGACTTCACGGTGCTTTCACTTTTAAAGAGCGATGTTCTGCTCTCGATTCATGTGTGCGGACTTCTACGGACAACACAATCCGAAAAGCTTCAGTAAACCTT
Organism: Rhipicephalus microplus; assembly: GCF_043290135.1. Lineage (NCBI taxonomy): Eukaryota > Metazoa > Arthropoda > Arachnida > Ixodida > Ixodidae > Rhipicephalus > Rhipicephalus microplus. The sequence continues at coordinate 29,694,635 of NW_027464586.1, forward strand.
ATCGGCGGCGCGCCATAGCGTGTTACGTACGCGATGCTACTGTCGCAGCCGCTGCCAGCGCCACTGTTACCTCTCTTTTTATGTTGTTATAGCTGTTAATTTAGGCCAATGGGGTTACAATGAGCACTCACCACGATTGTTCATATCAAAGCAGAACGTTTCAGTTACTGCACGTGAGCCTCATTCACTAGTAAAAATGAATGTACAAACAGTCCGATTGCGTATATTTTAAAATAAGACGCACATGCTTACACGTGGGGGAAGTTGCCGTCATTACATATAGGAATGTGCGCCATCGTCTGAATTGTCAGAGTCAAGATGAAGCATGGAAGTCCAGCTTTGTCCCTTATATAGATATGTGGGGTTTAACGTCCCAAAACCACTATATTATTATGAGAGACGCCGTAGTGGAGGGCTCCGGAAATTTAGACCACCTGGGGTTCTTTAACGTGCACCCAAATCTGAGCACACGGGCCTACAACATTTCCGCCTCCATCGGAAATGCAGCTGCCGCAGCCGGGATTCGAACCCGCGCCCTGCGGGTCAGCAGCCGAGTACCTTAGCCACTAGACCACCGCGTCGGGGCCAGCTTTGTCCCTTAAGTTTTGTTAATCTAACCCTATATCGGTCTATTTCATTGCCAGTTACTTCTGCGTGTTAGGCGAGCGTGTTTGACGAAACATTCTTTCTTACATCATACATGTGCCGCCCTAGTGTGCCAAAGGTACTTCGTTCGCCAATGCAATCTTTACTGCAGTCTGCGCCACCACCCACTCTCCCCCCCCCCCCCCCCGGTTGTCTGTCCCCTTGTGTCCACAGGTGTTTTCATCCTCCAGTGAAATAGCAAATAACAGTCGACCACATCTCTCTGCTTGGCCCCCTAACTCCAATCAAGGTGGTGCTGCCCTCTGGAAGAAGTTTCTGCCTATGCCCCTGCCATCTGCGACTTCAGCTGGCATTGCTCCTTGCGTATAGGTCTTTTAAATGGGCCCACAGCCACTGTCACTTTTTCTCAAAGTTGTTTTGTTCTGTTGATCTGCAGCTGAAAACGCGGTCAGCTTCAAAAACTGATTGATCTTATAAACGCTGCCGTGAAATGACACACAGCTTATGAATAAAGCTGGAAAACAACTGGATACTGGCATTTTTAATGAAACATAAAATATTGCCGTTTAGATCGCGGTACAAAAAACATACATGCTCATTCAAGGGTGCAAAATGATACGGCTGGCGCGCAGTGCACTTGCTATGGTAATGGAGCCTAGTCGGGATCGCATTTTTTTCACGATTTACCTGTTTGTAGAAGCTGTGGAACTGACGCACTCACTCATAGTTTTCACCAATGTATGTGTGGCTCGATGGTGACCGAAAATTTGCACCGTGCGACAACTATACGAAATTTTCGCAATGAATATTAGGGTCGTGCCGCAGAGAAACTATTTCCTCGTGTGAAGTTTTTCCTAGAGTTACAAATACGAATGAGGCACTCGTGTGCGTGTGACTATCTCGTTTGCCTGCAATCATAACAGAAAGGTTGCGGCTGAATGCGGCAGTAAAAAAGCTGTGTTGCTTTCCGCAAGGCGGAGAATGAATCCATTTGCGTGTGCTTCGTAAAGCTATGTGTGTTATCAAAAATGCAAATTTGCGCATGCTTGTAGTGTCAACCGCAGCCCATCTTTAGATGCAAACCTACAATGAATAAAGTAGCGTGCATGATTGCGCGCATTTCTTTCGGCACTGAGAATATGCCTTGGTCTCCCGAGATGCGCGTCTACAGCAGCGACAGTCATCATTGCGCGTGATTATCTAGTCAACGCATATATCCGCGTAGACGCTTTGACAATGCACATAAGACATTTCGCTCGGCTTCCATCTCATCACCTCCCCTCACTTCGAACTTCTAGGCCCCACTCAGCGTTCAGTGCAATTGTAGCTCAGCATTGCGCAGTGCTTCCATTGCACTTCACGCATGCAGCACGGCCGCCGATACCATTATGGTGCCTACACCCACTCAAAGCCCTTTTTACAATTCCTAGAATCCAAAATAAGAAAAAATCGTCGCATCTAGCCCTGAAACAGGCCACATTATTCTTTCTGCAAGAGAAGCACAACGGACGCCTTCACGTGTACATGGATGGCTCGGCGTCTTCAGTAAGCTCTGCAGGGGCGAAGGTTTTTAACGCGAGGCACATCACAATTAAATTCATGACACCGCATTTGACGCCATCGACAGCTGCAGAACTCGCCGCCATGCGTGCAGCTCTGGAGTTTATAGTTGAAGAACCTTCGGGAACTTGGTCTACATTTTCGGACTCAAAGACAGCTCTTCAATGTATTATGTCACCCTCTCGCTACGCACCTAATGAACAGTTAGTAGCTGAAATAAAGGTTCTTAATCACCAAGCAATCGAAAAACATCACAGCATAGTGTATCAGTGGATACCAGGTCATTGCGGTATATATGGCAATGACCGTGCAGATGAGGCTGCTAGATCTGCACACGACGGTACCCGATACACAGCCCTCCCGTTTTCAAGAACCGACGCAACTACAAGACTTAGTTCGCTTGCGCGTGACCTCACACTGGTACAGTGGAACTCAACAGACTTCACAAACGCGCGCCTGCATAACTTGGATCCCGATCTGCAGCTTCATCTTCCCCCAAGGATATCTCGAGCTGAGGAGACTCTTCTATGACGCCTGTGGCTTGGAGTGGCCTTCACGAACGCAAACTCTTATCTCATTAGAATGGCCAGCTCTTTTACGTGCACGTATTGCAGCTGCGAAGAAACCATCGCGCACCTTCCATGTGAGTGCACCCAATATAACGCGCCAAGAAAACAACTGACTGCAGCTCTGGATAGACTGGAAGATCGGCCTTTGTCGGAACAAAACATTCTGGGTCATTGGCCGAGCCTATCCTCAGCCCAGAAGGCTTTGAAAGCTTTGCTGCGCTTTTTGGAGACAACTGGCCTCAGAGACAGACTTTAGTGTCTTAAACACTTTGATGTTGCCTTTCCTTTGTCGCATTTTTTAAATTTCTCTCTCTCTCTTCGCAACATTTCTTATTAACACGTTTTATTCCCCTCACCCCTTTACCCAACACAGGGTAACCACCCAGTCTATGAACTGGCTAACCTCCCTGTCTTTCCACTTCAACTTTCTTCCTCCTCCTCCTTTCAGCAAAAATAAGTCTCTTAGCCACAAGCGCGCGGTAATACCCATTTACCGCTTCAATTTGACGCGGAATGAGCTATTACCTTTCGCAAAAGCAGCGTGCTCAGCCCCTGTGGTTTTCAAATATTGGTGGCCTTAGCAGACGACGCCGGCAGTCAGGCATTATGAGAAGCGTAAAACTTGTTCAGGGCATTTCTTTAGCACTTGGTACAGTCAGTGAAGTAGCTGCAGCAGTATATTTATGATTTCATTGAATGAAGTAGCAAGAATTATGTTATTAATAAAGGGAGACGCGAAAGCGGCAGCGGGCTGCGCGCGAGAAGGCTGGCGGGGCAATTCAAGCACGCATGTCACAGAAATGATGGTGGCGACGCTGTATGTCCTTGCACCCGATAGTACTCTCACCACTTCCTACCAACGGATGATGCGCATGAAGTGGCCGGGGACAGCTGATTGACATTGCAAAGTGCACGTGGCGAAGCGTGCTTTCACGAGCCGGCTCGCGATGCCCTCACGCGGAGCGCGCCGCCATCACTGTGCAGCTCCATTGTGCTCGCGGGGGCTGCTTAGGTAGTAAAAGCGGCAAGCGAGAGCGCGCTTGTTGACCAGCCGCAAAACAGTGTCGCCATAAAGCCTATGGAATAGGGCGCTGACTGACGTTTCTACGTTTTAGTGCACACATGTATCCTGCAAAATGTACAGTGGGAGGGATTGTCCCCGTAGGTCATTGGTACAGCATCGGAAGTATATTCGAAGGTCGGATCTCGCCGGTTGCAAGTTACCTTTTCGTGCACTTTTCCTTGTGCGCATTTACAATACAATGAATTGTAATCAAATCTCCGATACATTCTTCGGCATTATTGGCCGTTAGTTCTTTTTAAAGGATTTGTGTCTCGCAAAGTAAACGAGTCCTTCGATATACACTTTTCAGGTTCTAAAGAAGAAATTTCTATGACCCACAGGAGCCTATATAAAATTGCGTGTCTTCATCAATTTCAATTAGTCAAGCTTTAAAGTTTATGCAAGAGAAACGGCATGATTTATACACACAGACAGAAAAGAAAACAATATGGGTTTGGATTTTTTTTCAGATGTCTTGGAAAACACGTATGGAGACGACAATGTTTTTTCACATGGGGACAAGTGTACCGAAACATTTGCGCTGTTTCTATTTTGTAAGGCATAACGAACTCGCTGAAATCTTTACTTTACTCAGCTGTCGAGGCGCTCAACTAGATGTAGCAGGAAATAAGTGAACAAAAACGCAGACCCCCCCCCCCCCCCCAACTCTCGTGTTTACGCAGACTACGTACGTTCTACGTTTCTGGAGATTCACTAGCACTTCCAAGCTATATCGCAGTAATTCTATTTTGATGACGCTATTTTTCTTTTGCCGAGGCAAAGCGCAGTGCCCATGCAAGCAACGAAGGACACTCGGTAGCCCATTAAGCAGTCAAGTCGCGCTAGGGACGCTCTTCTCTTTCAAGATAGTTTCCTGCAATAATTACCTGTGGCACGGCCATCCTAGAACTACCATGCGGGAATGATAAGTACTACACAATTTGCCTAGTGTGCGTGTTTGCTTGCTTCGAACGCACATTTGGTTTTGTTAGTGGCTGTGTTTTCGTTTTATATTAGCTGAAGAAATGAACTGTGGCGACTTCGGGACTGATGCGAATTTTCGAGTCTATGAAGGTGGTGAGCTGCTAGCACTGAACGTTGGCTGAACTTATCCTTGCGGCAAAGTAGATGCAGGCGCAAGGCTAATACGCAGCGGTCATAACAAAGCCTAGACAAATGCGTACGATACCCGTAATTCCTATGCCATCGTCTTGATGAAAAATAAAGTAGTTTTTATTATCACTTATATTCTCACCACGCCAAAATCCTACATGAAATGGCACTGAACAATGCAATTATATCAACCCAGTAAGTGTGTTTTTAGATATCCGGAAGGCTCAAAGGCACAAAACCATATTCATACAAGCACAAAAACCTGCTTGAATTACTTACTTGAAACCTACTTGAACACTTACGTTTCTTCTTGTTACAACCTTAAAGATTGTTGTAAAAGAGGCAAGCATACCTTTGGAGGTTACTGCCACTGATGAACGTTTGCTTATTACGATCGATTATTCTCAGCTTCGAATATGCCTTTTGGAATCGTATATATTCAAAATCAGAAAATTTTACCAGTGAGCGTTTATGGACTTTTTTCGATGTATATAAAAACATGGAGCTCTAGTCGTAGCACACATTCAGAATCTTCTCGTTCAAAGATAGCACTGCTTGTTCCGAAGGCTTCGTCTTGCCTTCCTGCTGCGCAGACACCGTAGAAGAAGTTCATCTTCGCCGCCCAAATTCACAGGTCGAGAGGAGGGCCGTCAACACAAAGCCGACGGAAGCGAAGAGGGCTTCGCCCGTACCACGGTAGCCTTCGTGAGACCGGCTCCGATCTATCCTTCTTTCTATTTGTCACGAACGGCCATTTTTGGCGACACCGCGTCACGGCAATTAACGGGCGCCGTACTCCCCCACTGACCTTGAGAGCGGCGGGCGCATGAAAGGGAGCCGAGAAGTGCAGAATGGGGTGCTCTTCTTAGAACGTCGCCGCCGACGGTTAATCCTTTTCTAACTGCGGCGACGTCTTCAGGGTCGTAGAAGGCCGCGGTATACCCCGAACAAGGATTAGACTACGAGACGCACCGGCTGAGACCCAAACGGTTTGACCGTTCCCACGGGGAAAAGCGTGGGAAACGCTCTAGTGGCCAAGCCGTAGGACAACAACCCGACAGGTTGTCACTCTCGCTAGTTGAGGGCCCTCTCCCAATTAAAAAGGGGTGGGGTCAAAATATTTTTGGGGCGGAGTTTCCATCAAATTAACGCACATGATTGGACCCATGTAGAGGTCTCTTGTCCCCAAGGAAGAAAGCGAGGATACACGAGGGGGATTTAAGCGCAGGATTTTGCCCTGCTAGGCAGACTAGTCGCTGACCAAGATAGTGTAGAAACAGATCAACAAGCATCTCTTCTAGAAGTTTTTAGTGTGGCTCTGTATCGGCTGGCCACCTAAACTTAGCCGTTCGTATAGTTGTGACGCGATATTAACGTCTGCAACGTAGACATCGGGACTTCGCCTCGAGTTAGCTCAACCTGCTCGAAGTCACCTGCAAGCACTAGCCTCCCGGAGCCACCAGCGTTGCAACACCGCCGACATCGCAGTCGTGCCAGAACTCTCTCCGACTTCTCGCATCCGATCGTCGGGGACGCAACGCGGCCGGTCATCACACGTATGCCTTCATCTGTTTATATCTTCGATCTTTCTCCCCCGTAGACTATTGGTGTTAGTTTGTGTAGTTAGTAATAGTTCTCTCGCGTAAGCTGATTTATTGTTTCTATATGCATTTTTTTAGTTGTATCAAGTGTTTATGTATTTGGTTATTTGTATTGAAGTGTTGTATTAGATCCCGTGTGCTGCAATATCACTAGAGTAAAGTTTGTTTTGTTTTCTCACGTCTCTGATCTCTTCACTGTCTCTGCTTGCGTACGGAACAAACCAACCTGCTCTCATTCCCGTCGCCGACTTCGCGCTGGCGACGCTAGAGTGGCAGATTGTAACACTATTCTACCTATCTTTTTCCCTGCTAACTTCTAGTCATCTTCAATAAACTAGCTTTGAAACTATCACAAACGGGTCTAGTTGCTCCTTCTCAAAGCCCACACGGCCCAGCCGCCCTGCTATAGTTACCATGCAGCGAAGAATTTGCTTTCCGATTGGAGTCAGCCGGCGAAGACTAGAGCGCAAGTAATCATATGCAGCTTGTGCTCCTTCCAAATCAGAAGGTAGAAATTGCCACGGGGTCTGGACGCTCATGAAGGCTGACACGGAAACTCGTGGCCGGTAGATGGAAAGTCAGGTTACAGCAATACACACTGGCACTGATAGCGGCGAGCAGAGCGTCGATCAACTCACAAGCGGCGATGTGCGTCGGCGTTTATACATGTGCCGTCGATTATTCCAGCCTTATCACTGGTAATCACGGAAGCCTGGAATAATCTCGACTGTTGGCATCTTCTTAACAGAAAAATAATCGCAAAACTTCTAAAACAATGAGGCGCAGTTTGCACTGAGCATTCTTTTCAAGCTTTCTGGGCAAAAACTGAATGAAACATAAGTGGAAATAAGAAACGCACGTGGCAATATGAAGGAGGCAGTCCAGGACCGGTTGTGTGCTCATGTGCTTTTCGTATTCGAACGTCCCCCCACTGAATCGTGCAGATTTCCTGCTCTCTCTGCGCGCACAATACCTGAATTCTTTTACCCCATCTTATAGCATATCCATAGCTTGTCATAGCTATGCCTGACTGTCTACCTCTTTTTAATTGCCGCTCACGGGATGATTAGAGCTAGGGTGGCCCTCGTTGAATTTCCACAAGCACAGGCGTGCATTAGCGGCTAATGAAGTGCCACCGTAACTTCCAGGTTATGCTGTGTTATAATTTCAAATTTCGAACCAGGTTACGCTGTGTTACAATTTCGAATTTCGAAGGACCAAAATGTTTCGTTCCCAAGTCTGCATATATACTTAAACTTTAACGCAATAAATGGAGCACACTCATCATTAGTTAATACGAGTTTCAACTGCACACAAAACCACTCGGAAACAAGAATAACGAGCCTGTCTAAACAAAGAGTTGCGCGGAGTGCTATTTTTATCTCTGCTTTTCATTTGCTTGTTTCGCTTGTACATGTATGCTTGTTTGCTCTGTTTGCCTTTTGTTCGTTCGCTTGATATAGACAACGCCAAGAGAAAAAAAAGAGACGTAATAGAAATTACTAGTGATGTTCTATCTTTTCTTTTTTACTGATTCTCGCCCCGCCACGGTGGTCTGGTGGCTAAGGTACTCGGCTGCTGACCCGCAGGTCGCGGGATCAAATCCCGGCTGTGGCGGCTGCATTTCCGATGGAGGCGGAAATGTGGTAGGCCCGTGTACTCAGATTTGGGTGCAGGTTAAAGAACCCCAGGTGGTCAAAATTTCCGGAGCCCTCCACTACGGCGTCTCTCATAATCAAATAGGGGTTTGGGGACGTTAAACCCCACAAATCAAGCAATCAATGAATCATTTTCACTCATTGTGTTTATCGATGGTACTATTAAATGCCAATCATTTTTCACCCGTTTCCTTATTTGATACGTCGATGGCTTGCCCTCGTCTCGCACGAAGAAACACCACAATTAAATTATGGCCAACCAAGAACATGTACTATTCTCGTCAAGTAGCTGCGACATACTGGCTGGTTTGTTAGATCTATCGACACGTAAACACTTGAAGTTCAAATAGAGGTGAGGTGAAATGAGGCTTATGTAAAGGCGGCGCTGACTGCAAAATTCGACTGTTTAAAGCGGAAGAGTTCATTGAAAAGCAGAGCTGTCAGGCTGACCTGCTTAGGGGATTGTGTCTTAAGCCGTCAACTTACGTTAATTCATCAAACCATTTTTACGTCACCTTATTCTTACGTCAAATCATCAAACCCATATTACCGGCGCCCTTGAAAGGCTTTCATTCTATGAGAACATGGCCCTCGTAGTCGGGCTGACATGACTTTTTTTTTTTTTTCAACGATTGGTCGGTGCCCATTAAACTGTCAGCTTGGATTGTTTCGAGGTTGATGGAGACGCAGATTGTTTCTACGGATTGTTTCTGGGTTGTCGGTATTGGGTTCAATGTAGCCATGTCGCGACTTGCAACATACTGGCAATCACGAGGACATGACGGCCAAGTACAAAATTTGACAGCCGGTCACCATGAGTAATGAATGACGCCCCGGAGCCGATACCGTGTCCTCATGCCAAGGCTTCTTTCCCCTCCGCTGACACAGGCGTCCGGTCACACCGCTCTTAAGTGCCGGCAGTTGATGAGCGGGTACGGCTGCTGCGGGTCATTGGCCGTGCTCGCAGTCAGTTCGCCGTGTCCTTCACATATTCTGTTTTTGGCTCTCATTTGTGGCCCGCAGGCGTGACACCGCAGTTAGGGATCACTGTGAGCAAAAAGATAATTGGTTATAGTGTTTTTAGACAAAAAAAATTCTTTCATTTAAAGTTTGGCAGTGCACGCTTTGTCGTCGTCGCGCAAGAACCGTATGGCAAGACGGAAATACTTTGCCACACCGACATTGATATTGACAACACTAACTATCAACCGCTCGTTTATTAAATTCTCAATGCTAAACATTCAGACAGCTGTTTATATATATATATATATATATATATATATATATATATATATATATATATATATATATATATATATATATATATATATATATATATATATATATATATATATATATATATATATATATTAGCACATTGTAGTACCTACCCTATATGCTGTGCCCATCTTTTCAGAAATCATGAAAGTTGCACGTAATCAGTATATATTTGAAAATGTATAGTCAACGAACATTGCCCGCAGTGCCGTAAACAGTGCTTGCCGATCGTGTAAGACGGGAAGTACACGCGACAAGAAAATACAGAAATTTGAACCAAGGCATTGCTCACCAGTAAAGGTGTGAAACGTTTTTAGCAGAGAGCCAGTGCTAGCAGAAATATGCCACTGATTATGAGGAATATGCGCTTATCATGTTTTGTCCACGTGCCACATAAAAAAGCACTCCTTCCTCTTTTTGAGGATCTCTTTGCTAAGCTCCAATAAAAAAAACTTTGGCGTGAAGATAGCGATGCTGTTTAAGTAAGCGATATAAAAACCCATTTCCTACATCGCCAGAGTAGCTAATTCTTGAAAGAATGGCTTTTGGGTGGAACGTGTCATAGTCTTTAGGCTCACCGAAAATGTTCTCGCATTCGCACTTTGGTATTACCTGTTATAATTCACAAAGGTGAGAAAAAATAGCATGAAACGCGTTTCATAACATGTTCATTTTGTGTGGTGGAAATTTTTTTCGCTGAGCTGCGGGAAAATCAACAACGGCCAAAACTGGTGTCTTCTTTGTCGCGAAGGCGATGGCACTTCTGTGGAGGTACTCTTTCCGAATTCCAAGTGGTGAGCAATTTCTTTCCTAGAAGAAGCTGAAATCCAGTGAATCTGACCTCAAAAACTCTGCGAGTGGCTATAAGGACTTTCGCTCGTTGTTAACAGTAAAAAATGCTTCCAGCTCATTCTGTTGTTGAAGGGCAATGCATTTTCGGCGATTTTTGAAAAAGAAAGCGTGCAGGCGTCATGGTTGCATCGTTCATCTGTACCCGAATCTCCGCAACGGAATCAACACGTGTGTGGACAACAAACAAGCGAGTGTCACCACTCACTGTTGGACCTTTGAGAAACTAGAGATCAAATTTCACGACCGCATCAAATAGAAACCGCCCCAATGAAAGATACGGCCTCGAGCCCGTGCCTATATGCCTGCGAAGCCCAGCGGCAAGGCAAAGAACATACTTCAACAAACCATGAAATAGAAACCGAAGATCGACGGCAGTAGCGAAGAATCTAAATCAGCCCAAAGAAAAGCCGGAAAACTAGCTTTTTAACGCATGGACAGCGCCAGCACTTTAAGATCGGCTACCGACGGCGCCGTGCGTTTACGTCATAAACCCTGAATGGATCACGCTCACCTAGACCTACGTTAAAATGCCACACTGATTACAAAAGTACGTCACTGAGCTTTTCTTTTGATGGACATTAAATTTTATATTTAGCTTGAAAAGATCTTATCTCGATTATGTTCTGCGACTGCTTTCTTTTAAAAAAAAGCCTAGCGACTTATGTTTTGATTTATTTATGAGTCCCTACAGGTCCTGAAGTGCATTGAATAGTGGAGGTAACAGATAAATTACAAGAAACGAAGCACAATAAATGAAAGCTACATGGAGGAAGGAAAGAAGAAGAGTCTACAATGGAAGAGAAATGCTGTATTAGAATTCAGTACAATACGAACTAAAGAAAACATCTTTGTACAAAAATCAACAAACATATTGACTTGCAAATGCTCACACAATATCGCACGGTCTCTTTATGGAACAATTTCACCAGGAAAACTGTTGCAAAGTGTGATGGCTCGTGGTAAAGCAGAAATATTGAATGACTGTGTGTGGCCGAAGGTGCAAATGAGCCTCAGATGATTGTGAAGATGGCGTGATGTACGAAAAGTAACTTCAACCGAAAAGCGAGTGGCCCACGAGTTCTAATGGTACTAATAGAAGAGGCACAGAAGGGTCCCAGAGGGACGAGAATCCAAGATCGGAAGGGCAATATCGTGTTTGATTTGCGTAATTCTGGGATGCTTTAGTCGTCGTTTTGCAACGCCGCTGTTGCCGCTCATCAAGTTAGGCAAGATACAACCAATCTTGTCATATTAGTTTATAAAAGTTTAAGGCGGACAAATATCTTCCGCACAGTGCTGCCAACGCGGAAACTATGGACCGTATTCACAAACCAACCTCACACTTTCCTCGAGTTTTCCTTATTGATTTTTAGCCTTTATTGCGCATGATAAACAATTGAAACCAGTATCCATTAAAGGGTCTTGTCCTCATCTTTCGCCTTGTTAACATTTTTGTGTCTTTATAACGCATGTAGAGAGTACAAGAAATTGAGGAAAACGTGAGGTAAGGCTGAGGTTGGTTTGTTAATACAGGCCTATGTTCTTCGTTCCGGTCAATTTGTCCGCTGCACCCAGTTTCTCTTCAGCTTTTGATATTTAAGAAAATTACCACCCAAGCACTCCGCACAAATAGTTAACCATGCAGCGAAACCTAAAACGTTTGGCCCTGGTGTTTAGCCGCTGGTTCAACCTGATGCTTCACGGAAGCTTTTTACAAGTATTGCTTTCATATAGGTGCTCTTTAATGAGGTTAAGCACGCGCTTAGCAAGGCTTTACTACAGTGTTTTTTTTTTGCTGTGCCCCATGTTATGTCTCTCATGATCATGGATGTGGACGAGTGTAATGATCGGTGAAATGCGTTTCTAAATGCCTTAATCACAGTGGTTGTTCTCGAAAAACGGGCGGTCACCGACGACTAAGCCGAAGCCGAAGTGCAGATTGTTCTGCCACAGGCATGATCCTCGTTCGAGAACGCTTCTTTCCACGAGAACGAGTGCAGTTCAGGCGAACTCTCCCCCCTCACAGCGCCACCTTCCACGCAAAAGTTTGCACTGTGCTGTTCCGGGCAAAGCGTCGCCTCCTCCGCCGAGCCAACGTGCCGTTACGGGGAAAGCTTCACCTTCTCCTTCAAGCACTGGGAACTGGTCTCGTAGAAGAGACCAAAACGTTATTTAAGGCTGTGCCGGCCTCATGTTGGAGGATTTTGCTTCAGCAGACTTCGTCGAGCTGGCCGGCTTTGTACGAACTATAACCTGCTATAGTAAACGTTCCTACACTGTAAAAAATGAGGAACCTCCTTTACGGACAATGCTGAAGGTATAGCGGTGCCGAGCGATTCCGTGAACAAGAATACAACTATCTCCTTAGGACGTAGCCTCTTCACGGAAGTCATGCTTCAGCACAGTTACCACAGAACGACCCGTTACTCTACTAAGAGGGCAGATCTTGTTCCGTGATCATCTTCATCGTCATCTTCATCTTCAATCTCCATCTTCAATCTCCATCTTTATTCTCCATCTTTATTCTCCATCTTCAATCTCCATCTTCAATCTCCATCTTCAATCTCCATCTTCAATCTCCATCTTCAATCTTCACATGCAATGGACCACAGAGAGGAGGAGGAGGAGAAAGAAGAAAAGAAATGAAAGGCAGGAAGGTCAAGGTTCATAGAATGATTGCAACGTACTATGTGTTTTGCACAGGTAGCATGATTTTGTGCAAAGAAAGCAGTCATTCTTGGCTAGCTCCCTAAAGTACCTGTATGTTATGTACACAACACAAAATTGAACGGAAGTGCAGCTGAACAAAACCCTACACAACGAACACAAGGATGGAGTGTGCAGCAAACAAAAGCACAAAGAGCACATGACATTAATAGAGCTTATAGCGGCACTGAAATGACGAAGATGGGACAGGCCGAACATACAAAAGCCTGTCCCATCCTCGTGATTTGAAGTGCTACGCTGAACTTCATGAAAGTGTTACACTAACAAGGCCAAAAATTTACCCGTGCTAAGTTCACATAACATTCTCCCTTTCCCTGTTCCGCAAATTTCTTTTTGTTGAGCCAATCTGTACGTGCAAGGATGTTCCAACCTACGCGTCAATTAATCAGGGTAAAACGTTTACTTAGACTTGCAAATAGTAGAGTTGCACAGAAGTGTTCCCTCCTATGCAGGTGGCAGTTGCAGCATATGTTGGCAACAAGTTAGTGAAGGTTCACCAGTTCTATAGCATTACACATCCTCGTGAACATGTTGTCCTTAGAAGTTAATGGTACAAATATACCAATTTTCCAAGTCGTCCTCTCCAAGCCACTTTCAAGCACTGTTTATATAGAAGCTATACCTTGTTGTCAAGCAGTTAAACTCAGACTTGAAACAAGCTTCACTGGTGGCAATAGCAGAATCCCCCCTTTGCAGTCCTTCAATTTCTGAACTCTTTCTGCCCACTTTGCCTATAGGAGTGGCGTTTCAATAGCCCACTGTACTTTGTAGAAGACCTTCCTCCGATCATGCGCAGGTGTGCGGTCCGCCAACGTATATGTCAAGATATATGAAAAAGCACTGAAGATTTGAGTGAAGTCATCGGTAAAGTATAATGCAAAGATTGCGACGCAATTTTCATTGGCAAAACAAATAAAAAATGGTCACCGAAACTTAAAGTACGTAAAGAGGATGTTCCTTAAGTTTGCCATGCAACATGTTCTGACACAGAGCTTGTTCAACGCTGCTGAGTGACAAAACATAGCTGCAGCCAGAACAATTTGACTGCCACTTTGTGTACAAAGGTGAGAAAAAAGAAAACATTTGGAGTCGCGGTTCATTCGTTACCATGTATCAGCTTCCAACAACCACGGCCTTCTATATATAAATGTTTACAAGAAAATATGTGACCAGTGGACTGGTTGAACTTTCCACACTTATTGCCAGCGTATACTGAGAACGGTACCTGCAGAGATGGCAAAGCTTTCATGTCATTTTGTTAATAATTGTTGTGCAAGGTCAGAGTAAACAATTCACAGTTGAGCCACAAATCTTAAGTGTATGTTGGGGTAGTTTGTGTGTATGCACTGTGCTGCGCTATCTTGCCAAGGTGTGAGTCATACCTGCTGCAGCATGCCAAATGAACAATGAAATTCACTACTACACGCTTAGTTGAACACAACTTTGGCATATGTATTCGGAAACACAATTGTCAAAAGTGCTGAAAGCCCGCTTATTAAACTGTGTGCATGGCCCACGAACAGCTCAGCTCGCCTTGGCTGCTTTCTGTACGTCTGAAAAGAAAGTCCAAAAATGTACTAGTGTAGTGGCAGCAATGTTCTGCAGAGTTTAAAGAACTATGATGTCTACTACGTACATCACCTCTGTTCACACCACCATTTCATGAATCACAAAAGCAGACGGTATTTCTGGACAAGAACTGATCACATGCAGAACAAGCAGCAGAATGCTGTGAACACCTATTGCTATAATAGACAAGAATTCAACGTTAAACAGACTATATTCTAACTGCAAAAGAATTCATAGGCTAGCATAACAAATTCCGTTTAATTAGTGTGGCAGCTACAATTTCTGTAACTACTAACATAATGAAGAGTTATGTGAGGTGAACAAAAGAAGTTTGCGTTATAATATGAAATCTTACACAAGACAAAGCCTATTGTAGACAATTGCAAACGCCTACGTGCGGCAGGCAACATATTGTAATGGCACCTTTGGAGCCAGAAACAGAAGGTGCGAGATAAGAGGATGAGGACTTCGTTGTCGTTTCCATAGCCTTAACTCATCCAGCACTCTGTCACGCGCAGCGACAGTACACGTCAGTACATTTCGCCCTAATCATAACTTTATGGTGGAAATATTAGCCTGGTGATGACAATTATTAACGCATCAACACAAATGGTGAGCATTAAATTAAGAAGCAAGGCTTGCATATATAGTTTTCTGAAATTCAATAAACACTACATGAAAGTTGTACATCTAATTACGGCAGGAGCTAACAGGAAGAAGGGGGCTTGAATGAGTGTCATATTGCTAAATTGTGTTGCTCGAGCCAATGTTTGAATAAGACAATTTGTCTAAAGTTGTGGCAGCAACCTGGATGCAGTTTGCTGCCTCGGCAAAGTTCTATTGTCGAATAAAAAGCTCTCACACTTGTTCAATAATTTTTTTCATCAGTTATACATCTCAACACATTCAATACAAATTTTTAACTGTAACAAATGCTTCTATTTTGGTGATACTGGGTGCAAAACGTAAGCTGCAGAGGACAAGACATTCAGCAGGGGTCTAGCTGCTCAACAGTTTGATAACACTATGTCCATGGCGCTAAAAATGAGTGATTCGACAAGAGGACATCCATTTATCAAAGCAGCAAGGCGTATTAAGTTTACTGCCATGACTTAAACAAATGATTTTCGTTCAAAGATTCAAAACAACCTAACCTTGAAAAATTTTGATTGGCTCCAAAAACGAACTATTTATTTGTCCCTCATTCAAGCTCCCCCCTCCTATCACCATCTTAACTTTCGCCATCATAAAACAACTGCCATGTATTGTTTGATAGAGTTTATGATATGGACAGTAAGCCTTTCTTCTCAATTTAATGCTCACCCTTTACGCTTATGCTTTAATGACTGTCTTATCAGCCAAAGAACCCAGAGTAAAAATGTCTGAAGGCGTGTTCAATTTTTGAAGTCGGAAATATTTTTAACACATGGTAAATGCCCTTAAAACAAACAATATAACTTTATTCTACAAGAAAGAATCACTCTTGTAAAATTATACAAAAAACACTGCAATTGGCCATGTTTGATTTGGTTGATATGTGAGGTGTAATGTCCTAAAACCACCATATGATTATCAGAGGCGCTGTAGTGGAGGGCTCCGGAAATTTCGACCACCTGGGGTTCTTTAACGTGCACCCAAATCTGATCATACGAGCCTAGAACATTTCCGCTTACATCGGAAACGCAGCCGCCACAGCCGGGACTCAATCCCGTGCCCTGTGGGTCAGCAGCCGAGTACCATTTTGCCATGTTGCCTCATGACCAACATTAGCATAAATTGAAACAAAAATCATTTCGATACCATGGTCGTGAAATTTTTCTGATAAAGAAACAGAGACTGTGGTAAAAGCATGAAGCAACAATCAGGTGTCAGTTATTTTTCTCCCATAACTCAATTTCTGAGCACGTGGTTTGAAAGGCCTCTGCTGCATTAGAAAGTTTTTCTCCCAAAATAGTGCTGGAAAAACTTCTTCCCACATTGAGGCATCAAAGCACCACTTTGGTCAAGAAACCACTTCACAGTCTAACATGACAAGAACATCAACTCGCAAATAGTTGCAGGTTAAGGCTCACTCACAGTTTTTGAGGCCACCCAATGGATTCTGTGTGTCCATCTGCATTGCCTTCTGTCCACCTTCGGGCCAGTTTCTGTAGAATGTCTGCCGAGAAAACAGAAAAAAACATTAGAAACAATTCACTTGTTCTATAATGCCCCATGTAACACAACGTTACTTTCTGGGCCTCATGAGGTAGCTGTCTCGAAAGCATGCTACAGCTGCTGCTTCATGTATGTATGTTTCATACCCCATTAGCAGGCTGCAAAGTAATGCCCAGTCATCGTTTAGCAAGAAGTCTAACAGAAGAAAACAGAAACAACATTTTGCACTAGACATAAATTTAACTTCTTAATACTCACTAAATAACCTGTTTTCCTTACGCATTATATGTATACATGTTGAAAAGACTGGGCATGCGAACATGGCTGCAGGTGAGTCAGGACAATTCAAATGCCAACTTACAATGAGAAGGCATACTGATGGAACATATAAGACAGTTAACCAGAGGCCAATCATTAAAGCTATCTTTATATCACGACGTAAATGCATGCTGAAATTCGAATCATGTAGTTTCGTACAAGCACAGAAATAAATAAATGCATGGAATGGTTGAGGCTTGGCATAGCGACATGTGGTAGTGCGTGTTTGAGCCAACCATTGAATATTTCAATGAAGAAATCAAATGCTGAGCAGATATCGCTCACATAGACCAACAGGCATGCCGTCTTGATCGATATCTTTACTTGCCTTGCTTCGGTTCTAGCTTAATGTCAACTTTTCCAGTTGTTTGCGGTGTCTTGACTACTCTCTTGAGTCCATGTTTGCATGCCCTGCCTTTTTAACATGAATACCAACATACTAAGCAGCTCACTTCTACTTAAAATATGTATACAATCTAAAATTACCACTTTGTTCACTTGATGTAACAAAATAATGAGATTCTGAATGTGAACGTCAATTCAAAAGCACTTAGGCCTCTAGCACTTTCTCCTGCTTCAAAAGTACACCTGCTGCCCTAAAGAACAAATCTACTCAGTACGGGGTTGCTCACATGGTAGCATAGCTGTAAGCAACATTGGATAAATTTTAGGACTACGAAAAGAGCTCCAAGTAAAAGCAAGACACGCAACTAGCAAATAGCCACATATTATCCGGCCTAGAATATATTTATGGTAATCTAGAATGCTGTGGCGCAGGCCATGCACCTGGGCAACTGCTCAGCTTTCCTTTCTGAACCAAAGCTTAGTAGAATCAATCTACAGATTGTTTTTGAAAACAACGGTCAAGTTGCCAAAATGTAAAAGCCAAAAGGCCGAAAAAAACTTCACGTATAATAAATTAATAAACACTTAATGATGCAAGTACACCCAGAAAACCGTTTTAGATGCGCTGGTTGAATAGGTATAAGATAAACAAAGCAGCAAAGCAATGAACAGCCAGCTATGTAGCTGCAAAAGGGGAGAAAGGAGGTGACTCTAGTGCCATGAAAAATCTATGAAAGAACTATCAACAGGAAAAGCGTGGTAGATGCTGAATCCACAACAAATGCGAATTTCTACTACGTCGGTACTTAGCGCTTGTAATTAGACTGGTGACTGCATAGGTCGGAATGCGAAGTGCAGTATGAAATACTTCTTTCAAAATTACATTTTCACACAAAGTGAGAATTTAGTTTCATCAAACGATTCGTGTCCTGCAAACCTTTGCTGTTAATGGTAGATATTGAACATACAGAATGTTTCGTATAATGAATACATAAATATTGACAGAAGCTGCAGACTATTTCACAGATGAGCATAGCAAAACATAAATCCACAAAGCCATGCAGTGCATAAGTTGACCATTCATATTTGAAATGTAAGAAGCGACTAAACAGCCCCGCTGCCTGAAATTCCTTATAACTGCAAAACTGTAAAATGTGAGCACGTTGACACAAACTTTGTGGTCACATGATAAAATGATGAAGTCACAGCCAATAAAACACACATTGTAGCTGTTTTCAGTTTCTCACTCGGCTTCTCCATCGTTCTCATTGTGAAGAGGGGTATGCATACGTTACCATTCTGACTACAGTAACATGGCAACAAAGCATGACGTTAGTGATTGTGCAATCAACATGCAGCCATCAGCTAAGCAAGGCCTCATTGATGTGCCGCTGTGCTAGATCGGCATTATAAAGAAGTACTGTGCAAGGCATATTTGAGATAAACAAATATGCAGCACGCCTCACAACGACAAAATTTACACGGCGTAATTTTAGGGCCAAAACACTATTTCATGTTGCAGAGAGAACCAACTGACAGTCAGTGCAAAATCACACCACTTCGCTAGCGAAGAGTAATACTGGTTAGGCAATAAAGGGGTCACCATTATTGATTCTCGAAATGAAGTTTCTGTGATACTCACACTTAATGCGATTGCTGCGGCACTCTGTACGAATTAGCAAGATGGTCTGGAAGGTGATAAAAAAGAAAGACAGAGCCAAAGCTGCCTAATGGCACATTGAGAGAATGTAAAACACACTGTGCAGGGAATTACTTTTGCAGGCATATCCCGATAAGCTATAAAACTGCCAATTAACATGCTCACTCTATGCAAGATAGGAATGTGTCAGACATTTGCAAGAACTTTACTGTGGTGGCTGCACTGTCTGTGTAGGCCAGAAGCAGCCGGCCCGTGGCTCTCAGGCACCTCATCTGTTCGCTGAGAAGAACTTGTGGCTCACATCCTTGTAGCACTGCTTTTGGGAGGTGCTTCCTGCGATAAGAAAACTAGCACAACACAATTATCCTCTGTAAACACTCACAAGATATCCACATTGGTGCCTTTTTAAAGAAATTTTTCAGCTATAGACTGAACCACAGTAATATTCTCTTCTGTTATAATGGAGCAACTTATTGCTTTCCCGGGCCTGGTTTCTTGTTTTCGCCCATGAGACAATCTAGCAGAAGTTACGCTTTAGTTGGGGAGAAAGCAGTTGAAAAACATGAATTTATTATATTATATAAAAAGTAATGGAATAATTTTGCATGATATAAGGATATATAATTCTTGTAAAGTCCCACCACAAAGAAATGAGTGAGCAAGCTGTGACGTTAAGGTGTCACAAAATAATATGGTTTCTTCAAAATGCAATATACAGGTAATTCTGCAATTGAAATGTGCTTTCACTACTGACTCAGTAGCTGCAAGTGCCTGCAGAATCTACTTGAGCACACTTGACAAACCTGTGTAATGATATTGACTGATGGAGAAAACCCAAATCTCACTTAGCTGCCCCCATTACAGCATCACGTTACTTCACATAAGGGTTTCTAGTATGCAGGATGCAGATGCATGAACTTTGTGGCCATGTCGTACCACAGTGAACGTGATCGACATCTGCTCGAATTACGTGAGAGGCTGAAAAATGCTCCATTGTGCAATTAGCCGCAATAATGCAGTATTGCTAGCTACCAGTCACTTCATCGTACACCCACAACAAATTTTGGCACCAGCAAGATTTCACAGTGTATACAAGCTTCTGAACACAGTAATCAATGCTACAAGGCTGCAATTTCTATTTTTATATCTAAATGCATAGAACGCGCACACAGTAGCCAATCATTGCGCCAAGTAGAAGAGTCTATTTTAGGTATTCTATAAAATTCATAGACAAGAATCAGGCACATCACTCAAACCTGTTGTTGAGCACCAGAGGTGAAAGTGTGCTTAAAATTGTACACAAAAAAATTAGCAACTGACCTTGAAAAATGGTAAAAACTAAGTTTTTGTTTGGCAGAAACAAATCGCATACAGTAAATACAGTCCAAGACACTGCAATGATAAGGTTGTAAATTTCAAAGTGGGTCACTATTTTTCACACTATGCATGCATTTACAAGAAAGATAACAATGCTTGCTGCGAGAAACAATAAAGTTTCACGGTTTTTGCGAAATTCTACTTGCCGGTACCCCATTCTACAGAAATGCAACGCTTTGCGAAGCCAGGTCATGTTTCCAGACAAAATGCACTCGCCATGGTGACAAATAGGTGGAGTACTCTTCTACAGCATGATTTATTCGAACTAAAAACTATGATAACAATAATTTCTTATTATTTATAGCAAGAGCCTTTCTACTGTTTATGTGAAGCAATTTTATCTCAGTGGGAGGTCACAAGAATAAGAGCCACATATTAATAAGTTTCAAAACACAGTGACTGCTTGTGCAGCAATCTACAGCTATGCTCATTTATGAAAACAATTGGAATTCTTCCTCAAATAAAGGTTACACATAATTAACACTTTGGCGTGAATAATGTTTAGTTGGTAGGTAGCATACATCCTGGTGTTACTCTGTATACCATCACTTACTTTGCAATATTTTCACTTCGACGTGACAAGCTCAAAACAACACTCTTCATTAAGTGGAACTTTGTACATTACCTTTGAGTTAGCCACAGATGCTGAATAAGCACCTCTTATGGGATTCTTGGCTCACCGTGTTGTAAGCACTGCACAGTTCATCAGGGCACTTTTGTTGGCTACCTGCAGTACGCAGCAAAAACTTCGGTATTCGAACAAAAACAAAGCAAATGTGACAGCAGCATTTCGTCCTTTGGAGATAGAGAGGGAGGAGGGGTAGTTCAGCATTGTTCTTGGTAAGCTAGAGACACATGCAATAACTTTTAGTTTGGCGCATAAACAGTATAAAAGAGTGGAAATGGTTAAAGGAGACAAGCAGCCGCATATTGGACATCCTCCAAAAAAGGCTGAAACTCTCCCTGGAGGTTTTACAGTATATATTTTCTGCCATCTATAAAAAGTATGCAAAGTGCTGAATTTCACTAACACTTGCACACTATTGAGCCAATGTGAAACGACAACGTATTCCACTCGCTTCGCTGTCAGCTAGTGCTTCCAAAATTTTCTGAAGTTGCAGAGACATCAAAGTGGTCTGGCCAAATTTAAGTATACCCATTCCAACAAGCACCGCTGGCTTCAGCTCTTAGTGACAGCACCAAATGAAGTCATTTAATAGTGGCATGCGACTAATGTTAAGTAACTAAGCATTTGAATAAAAAAATGCAAGAATATTCAGTTTCGTGTTCGATTTATATTGTTAATTTTTCAGCGTGCAACCTTTCTCTGATGCTGGGCATTGAGATAAAGGCAAAATATTGCCACAAGGCAGTAGTGGGATTGGGGCATAAAGCGGTACATGTTCTTTGCTTGGAAGAAAAGACTACGAAGTGGATAAAGACTGGTCCCAGCCCAACAGTGTGTCAGCCATTGCCATCACATGCAAACATCGTAAATATCCGCAAATGTACGTTTGAAGAACTATACCATCACCGAGAAGAAACATTCCATCACCGAAAGACAGTGTCTTGCTCTTGTTTGGGCTGTCACTAAATTTCGCCCGTACCTGTTCAGCCGCAGTTTTACTGTTGTAACCGATCGTCATGTGCTCTGCTGGCTTTCGTCGCTCAAGGATCCCACGGGACGTCTCGGTCGTTGGTCTCTCCGCCTCAAAGAGTGCGCCTTCTAGGTAGTGTATAAATCTGGTCACCTCCATCAGGATGCTGAGTGCCCGTCACGGTATCCAGTGGATCCGATGACGCCGCAGAAAGAGCTACAAAGGCTTGCGTCCTAAAAATATATCACTTTCTTGATATCGCTTCTGAGCAACACGGTGACCCGGATTTAATTTCCATCATAGAAGGCCTGAGTTCCGCTACTCCACCCATTTCTCTGAACTTGTATTTCCTTCATGAAGGGGTTCTCTACCACCACAACATGCGCCCTAATGGTCCTGACCACCTTCTCGTCGTGCCTTCCTATTTGCGTGTAGATGTTCTCTGACAGCTTCACGATGAACTTGCCGCTGGTCACCTGGGAGTCACCCGCACTTATGATCACGTCTAGCGCCGTTTTTTCTGGCGACGTCTATATTGCTCTGTGCAATTGTATGTCGCCAGCTGTGACCTCTGTCAAAGTCGAAAAGACCAACATCGCTTCCAGCTGGCCTCGTTCACCCTATTGAGATCCATGCTGAACCATTCTACCGCGTAGGGCTCGACCTTCTCGAGCCATTTCCCATTTCTGCATCCGGGAACAAATTGGTTGCCATGGCGAGCGACTACGCGACACGTCACGCGATCATCCGTGCTCTCCCAACCAGCTGCGCTACCGATGTCGCCGACTTTCTACTGCACGGCATCATTTTGCATCACGGTGCTTCTCAACAGCTTGTTACTGACCAAGGCGGACACTTTTTATCTTGCGTCGTCCAGGATTTTGTGCGTTCCTGTTCCACGAACCACAAGTTCACAACGGCATACCATCCACAAACAAATGGACTTGCAGAGCGCCTGAATCGCACTATCACCGACATGTTGTCGATGTATGTTTCTCCAGACCATCGCGACTGGGACGCAACGTCACCCTACATCACCTTTGCTTACAAATCCTCCAGACATGACACCGCTAGCTATTCCCCGTTCTACCTTTTTTATGGACGTGAACCCTCTCTGCCTCTCGTTACACAATTCTTCCCGCTGGTTCAAGCTCCCCTGTCACATACGTCCACGATGCCATAGAATGAGCCGACGCAGCACGACAGATTGCCCGAGAACGACTCACACTTTCTCAAGCCTCTCAGAAAGGTCGGTACGATCATCAGTACCGTGAAGTTTCGTATGCACCCGGTTCACTAGTACTCTTGTGGACCCTCTGTCGTCACATCGGCCTCCCAGCAAAGCTCTTAATTCGCTATGATGGACCATACAAAGTCCTACGCAAGGTCAATAACCTCACCTACGAGATATAGCGACTCGTCGATGAAGCGCACTCAACGCCACCACCATCTACTGTTGTGCACGTCATAAGACTGAAGCCTTATATGTCGCCCAACACTCCACTTTCCTGACAACCGCCGGGTCGGCGCTTTAACGCCGTGAGGTAGTGTCATAAGGCAGTAGTGGGATTGGGCATAAAGGGCATAAAGCGGTAGAGGGTCTCTGCTGAGAAGAAAAGACTACGAAGTGGATAAAGACTGGTCCCAGCCCACCAGTGTGTCAGCTATTACCATCACACGCAAACATTACAAATATACGCAAATATACGTTTCCTTGTAAGAATATTTTTGAAATATAGTATTACAATAAGTTTACCAGCAACAGCCATACTATATCATAGCAAGTAGTACTAGCGATATCACTACAAACATTGAAAGAAATGACAACGGCATATCTCAGAGCTTCACAGTCTTTCATTGAGCTGCAGTTAAAGGTGGCAGTCGCTAAATCAACTTGGAACTCCTTCTTTCAGAAACCAAGTGAGCTGCTTTTCTTCCAAAAACTTGCGGGCGCAAAGTCCAGAGTTTGACGGAAGGAGACATAAGGAAGCTTTAGTTTGTACGTATACTTTTTTACGTCATCGTGTTACCGGATATCGGTTTGCGTTTGCCGTCTTACCGGAACGCATATTTTTCAACGTTATAGCTCCTCATATGTAAACGTTTACGTATACGTACGTGAACGCGTATACCTTTACGTTTTCGCAAACCATAACTGGCGATGCTAACTGCATATAAACTGCATTTGACTGAGATAGGATTGAATCACTGTTGTTGCAAAACCACGAGATGTTAATTTATCGCCCGCAGATTTCTCGTATGTGCTAAAGGGTTAAAAATACAAGGGTGCTGCAACGATGGTATCGACATCTTGTGACACTTCGTGCAACCACAGTCATGAACACATTGGATAACGCGTAATGTTTTTAAGGTGAAAATTATTAATGGGGTAACTCATTTGTAATAACGCCGCTGCACGTTTTTTGTATCAGACGTACAATGCACGATGTTTCTGCAATAAAAATGTTGTGATTACATGGTTCACTATTGCCCAGCTAGATGGCGCCACCTATACAGCTTGGCGGGAGTTTGCACGTTCACGGCGTCTATGTCCTAGGCCATTCTAGCTTTGGTGATCCGGCTGAAATATTGTGATGGCTATTGGCACTCACAATTCGGCTTATTTCAACTTGACGGCTCGAGTCCCCGCAATACGGATACCACGAGTGTCTAAGAACGAAGGTATATTAGCGAGGTATGGCGAAAAACGTAAAGCCTATATGGCGGGAACGTAAACTTTTAAACCCCATCCGGCGGGAAACTTAAAGGTTTACGTTCCGTAAAGACCCGCGCATGCGCAGATTCTATTCGTTATCCGGTAGCACGGTAACGTAAAGAAGTACACGTACTATCCGCATCAAATGAAACCCGAACAGAGAAGCGCGTGTTTCAAGCATTAGGAAGAGTAAAGTGTTTGCCGTCTAGTCATCACCTTTAACAGGCGTGCACATCGTGTCTGGCAGCACTGCGCGATCCCCCTACAGTGCGTTATCTCCGTTTCTGCTCTAGTTTTCGTATGGTGGTAATGGTGGCCATCGTGGGCGTGCCAAGCACTTTTGATCGTATCACTCGCAAATCCTTGCTTTTACTTCAGTATCGCAGTGCAATTGGTTACTTGGCAAGATAAAACGAAAAGAGAGTGACGCCCCGTACCAACCTACATGCCGATTACAACGCAGTGACTTTGTTCACCTGCCCTCCAAAACTGTGACGTACGTCGATTTTCTGTGCTCACCAGCTGTGCCCGACGGTGACTATTACGCTACGCCCCTCACCGACGTACTCTTTGCGCACAATGTTGCAGTGCCCTATATGGTGCTCAGCATCACAGATAACAAAACTTGTCTACCACTTGTAAATTTCGGCTACATGAATCATGTGCTTCCACAAGGCATTTCCGGGGCCGACCTGTGTCCGTTGCTCGATTCAAAATTGAAGTGTTTGCCTTAGACACCCTTGTTTCACCGCAGCGCACATCACTCGCAACACATTTGGGCAGCCGTCAAATTGTAGACATGATCGCCACTGATTTTCCGCCTCCGCAAGTTGAAGCTTTACAACGTCTTCTCGAGGTCTATCAGAATATTTTTGATTTTGGCGACCGACCTTTAGGGCAGACGTCCTTTGTCCAGCCTCGCATAAACACAGGTGATGCCAACCCTGTTCACCGCCGTCCCTACAGAGTGTCTGCTTTTGAGCGGAGCATAATTCAGAAGGAGGTGAACAAAATGCTAGCGAAGGACATTATTGAACCATCCTCCAGTCCCTGGGCATCGCCGGTGTTATTAGTTAAAAAGAAGGACGCATCGTGGCAATTTTGTGTGAACTATCGCCACCTTAACAACATCACTAAGAAAGACGCATACCCTCTGCCCCGCATTGACGACGCCCTTGATTGCCTCCATGGTGCCACCTACTTTTCTTCCATCGATCTTCATTCTGGTTATTGGCAGACTGCCGTGGACCCCTTGGACCGAGAGAAGACGGCTTTTGTAACACCCGATGGCCTCTACCAAGTCAAAGTCATGCCTTTCGCCCTATGTAATGCCCCCGCCACCTTTGAACGAATGATGGACTTCCTGCTCCATGGATTCAAGTGGTCTACGTGTCTTTGTTATCTGGATGACGTGATCGTGTTTGCTCCCACTTTTGAAGCCAACCTTGAGAGACTGTCGAAAATTCTTGATTTATTCAGTCTCGCCGGCCTTCAGCTAAATTCATCCAAGTGCCGGTTTGGTCGCCGTCGCATTACAATAGTTGGACATATTGTTGACGCTTGCGGCATACAGCCTGACCCAGAAAAAGTTCGTGATGTGAAGGACTTTCCTGTGCCAAAAACTGCCAAAGATGTTCGCCGCTTTGTGGGGCTCTGCTCCTATTTTCGGCGGTTCATCAAGAACTTCACGGAAATTGCTCGGCCCCTAACGGATTTACTCAAACCAGATGAGACGTTTACCTGGGGTCCCTCGCAAGCAGCAGCATTCTCCGACCTGACCACTTTGCTCACTTCTCCTGTGCTGGCTCACTTCGACCCTACGGCACCGACCGAAGTCCGCACCGATGCCAGCGGTTACGGAATAGGCGCTGTGTTGGCTCAGCGACAACGTGGGCAGCATCGCGTGATAGCTTATGCCAGCAGGCTGCTGTCCCCCTCGGAGCGTAATTATTCCATCACAGAGCGCGAATGCCTAGCGCTGGTGTGGGCAGTCGCGAAATTTCGCCCTTACTTATACGGCCGACTTTATAGTTCTCACCGACCACCACGCTCTTTGCTGGCTCGCCTCCCTCAAAGATCCCACAGGTCGTCTCGCCCGCTGGGCTCTCCGCCTCCAGGAGTATTCTTACACCATAGTGTGTAAATCAGGAAAACTGCACAAAGATGTGGATTGTCTGTCACGCTACCCTGTGGCCGACTGCGATCCTACGAGCACTGATTTTGTGAGTTGAGTCCTTTCCATCTCCCAGCTGCTTCACCTCGGGGACGAGCAGCGTCGTGATCCGGATATCAGCCGCCTAATACAACAGCTCGAATCTTCACCGCAAGACGCTTCTGTTCGCATGTTTACCTTAAACGACCACTTATACACCTTATATCGACGTAATTTATCACTCAATGGTCACGACCTACTTCTGGTCATACCAAAGCACCTGCGCTCCACAGCCTTACGCGATCTCCATGACGCGCCAACCACCGTTCACCTTGGTGTCTCTCGCACATATGACAGTGTGCGCCGCCGCTGCTACTGACCTGGCCTTTCACGCTCTGTACGTCGTTATGTCAACGCTTGTGAAGTTTGCCAGCGTCGCAAAAAGCCGTCGCGACTCCTTTCCGGATATCTTCAGCCCATCGACATCCCATCGGAGCCATTTTTCCGTGTTGGTTTGGACCTTCTCGGTCCCTTCCCAACATCCGCCTCCGGAAACAAGTGGATCGCGGTGGCTACGGATTATGCCACCCGTTATGCAGTTACGCGAGCCATGCCAACAAGCTGCGCTACAGACGTCGCTGATTTTCTACTACTCGATTTCATCTTAGTACATGGAGCCCCTCGTCAACTGCTGACAGACGGTGGCCGTACGTTCCTTTCGAAAGTGGTTGACGATATCTTGCGTTCCTGCTCTACCCAACATAGGCTCACGACATCGCACCATCCCCAGACAAACGGGCTTACAGAACTTCTAAACCGCACCCTGACAGACATGCTATCGAAATACGTTTCAGTTGACCATCGTGATTGGGACCTTGCACTACCCCACGTGACGTTCGCATACAATTCCTCCCGGCATGACACTGCTGGGTACTCGCCATTTTACCTTCTGTTTGGACGCGAACCAACATTGCCGTTGGATACCTTCCTGCCAACAGCTGCGCAGTCCAGTTCTGAATATGCACGCGACGCTATTACCCGAGCTGACCATACTCGTCAGCTTGCCCGCAGCAGAATAATGGCGTCCCAAGACTGATGATTTGATTGATATGTGGGGTTTAACGTCCCAAAACCACTATATGATTATGAGAGACGCCGTAGTGGAGGGCTCCGGAAATTTAGACAACCTGGGGTTCTTTGACGTGCACCCAAATCTGAGCACACGGGCCTACAACATTTCCACCTCCATCGGAAATGCAGCCGCCGCAGCCGGGATTCGAACCCGCGCCCTGCGGGTCAGCAGCCGAGTACCTTAGCCACTAGACCACCACGGCGGGGCGCGTCCCAAGACTCGCAGAAGCATCGTTACGACGAGCGGCATCGCGACGAACACTTTCCAACAGGTTCCCTCGTTCTTCTTTGGTCCTCTACGCGACATGCAGGCCTTTCAGAAAAACTTCTCTCGCGTTTCATGGGCCCATACCGCGTGCTTAGACGAGTGACCGACACTAGATATGAAATTGTCCCGGATAATCCATCAACCTCTTCTGCTCTGCTGTCAAGGGGCATCGTCCGCGTATCAAGGCTCAAGCGTTACCACACTGCTCCTGCTGTGGCCCCGTAAACTCGCTGGGTCGGCGCTTTTGCCGCCGGGGGTCGTGTTACGTGATTTCGGCTGACTGAAACAGGGCATAGTGAGACATACCCAAAAAAGGTACCTCAGACTGAGAGTGAAGAAGGGGATGTTCTCGGTGAGCTGCGTTGAGGCTGTAGACTGTCTACTGTTATTTTCCACCTAACAATATAGTCGGTTTGCGGTTGATTTTCAAATGATCATCGTAATTCGTTCGCCAGCACTGCTTCACCTGCCCCCTTCTTTCAAAGACCGACCCGAAAACGCATTACTTTTACTGGAAATGCCGAGCGTTTTTTCGGAAGGGAGAGCTTAAATTGTTTCGCTTTACTGGCACGAAGTGAAACAGCGTGAGATTGCCAGAATTATGAACCGATTTTTGTCTATAAATAAAATTAGCCAGGAATTTTATGATGATGGACTCCGTGATGACAAACCGTGCTATAATACTCGCCTTAGGCTGCAATAGTTTAACCTCAGTTTTTTTATTTTGTTCCGTTAAAATACCATACCTGGAACGCAAGCAGAAATATTGCACTATAGGGGTATTGCGCAGTACTGCCACACCGGATGTGCGGGCCTGTCTGTGCCAATGACTGGTCGACGGCACGCACTATGAATTGATAAGGCTTGTGGCACGCGCTCCGCGTTTCATTTGATGCTGATAAGACAAGTTAAAGGCCCCTATAGCCCCGGCAACGGGGCTATACCGCTCGGAGTTGATGTGCCGGCACTCTTGCCAAAGCATTACAGCGAAGGCAGGTCCTTCGTTCCTTTTCGCCCTACGAGCTTAAGAAGGGCCCGTGCTAACGCGTTGTGCATCCCTCGGGGCTGCTTGAACCAAGCAATCGCGCCCGTATGGTGTTTCCGTTTTTTAATACATTCTTTTCTGAGAGCCAAACAGCGAAAGTGCCATGCGCCACAGCATAGGTAACTGGCACCCAGCTGAGACGAGAAAATCACTAACGGACACTGCGAAAATAGCGAGAGCCAAATGACAACAAGCTGGACGTAACTTCAGCAACTACTGCCGGCACGAGACCTGCAAACAGTAAAATGAACGCTGCTGGCAGAATATGTCGCACTAATATTCATAAGTGCAGTATAGCAATCAGATACAGCCCAGCTGTCACACCCCCTGCTAATCAAAGTGGCTTGTTTGTCTACACGGAACACGCCAACTGAACTTCGGTCATGTCGCCTGATAACGCAACCGCCACTGAAAGGGTGGGATGCGCAGTTTTGTCGGCCACTCACTCGGGACGTACAGGAATTTTCGTCAACTATAACGCAATGCGTACTGTAAGACGACACGTGACAGCAGCTATCAAGCCCACAGCGCTATAGCCTTGGTAACCAACTTCACGGTCAGGGGCGCACGATACCGCTGCACAGAATTCACAAATAAGCCAAAGCCGCCGAAGCCAATCGCGCAAAAAAAGCCACTCTCGAGTAAGCCTCTTTGTGACTTCGAAGCAGCGTAAACATTCAAGGCATGAGCATTTTGTCGGCAGTCGAACAGTTCGAAGGCAGGGAAAATTCACGAAAGGCATAAGATAGGACTTACCTGATAGCGAAATGCACAAAACTTGTTCGCTAGTCAGCTTGGCGGGAAAGCTCGGACACAATGGTGACTCGTTGCAGGGAAGTTAACGACAGCTTGCGCAAACTCCTGGTGGCATATTGTCCGACTTCACGCAATCACAGGTTAGCCGATCAGAATAGAACAACGAATACACGTCTTGGTGTCGCAAATTGCCGTTTAACATGGTCGTTTCTAATGAGTCCTCGACTGTGACGTTCCCGCCGACCTTTCCTTCCTGTGTTCTGCCGTGACAAGCGGCCATGTTGGCTGGCGAGTGCTGCGCATGCGCGACCTTGAATGCGCCGTGTAGATACATCACTTGACCACGTCGGAGAGATGTGATCGCGAGCCGGCCCACCGACGCACGGCCACCTGGATCGGCGCACGCGGCTTGTGTTCTGTTGTCACGAAGGGGCCCACGCTCTGAGGAGTTTCTTGTTGTAACAATATTGAAACGATGCTTTGCGGTTGCGGTATAAGCTCGTTGTATTCGCCACACACTCAAAGGTTGTACAATAACCTGTGTACTTCAGAATATGATAAGAAATCCATAGGTCCTGATGATATACCAAATGCGTTTTTACGCGGGTATTCAGAACGGGTAGGCCGCTATCTTGAGATTATATTTAAGGCATCGCTAGTACAGAAACGAATCTCAGATGATTGTCTAGCTGCAAAAGTTGTTCCAGTACACAAATCAAGTGAAAAGCAAGACATTGGAAACAACCGGCCCATTTCACTGACATGCGTGCGCTGCAAGCTTCTGGAGTAAATAATATCAAAATCAATCTACGCTTATGTTGAAAACAAGCGGGAGTTTTTTTTTCTAATCAGCACAGCTTTCGACGGACTTTATTCATTGTTACACAATTGGTAGAAACAATGACTTTTCGGCTGCACTAAATACGAAAAAGCAGATCGGCGCTGTATGTTTAGATTTATCGAAGGCGTTTGACCGGGTTGTGCACACCAACCTAATAAATAAGCTAATGGAAATGAATATAAATTATGAATTTGAAGCGTGGATCCGCTCATATTTCACAGGTTGAACACAATACGTCGAAATAAATGGGAACAAGTCGGATCTACAAAACATAACTTCAGGCGTACCACAGGGATCTGTTTTGGGACCCCCGCTTTTTCTATTTACATAAATGATATTCCTAAAGACGTAAGTGAGGACATAACCGTCAGGTTGTTCGCAGGTGATTGCCTAAAATACCGTGAAATCAATAACCAGAATGATCAGGCTTTACTTCAACAACCTCTTAGAGCCGTAGAAAGATGGGCCACTAAATGGGAAATGAAAATCAGTTAATCCAAATCAGTTATGCTCAGAGTCACGAAAAGAAAAAAACATGCAATAATGTCAATATGAGATGACCTCCACAACTCTAAACAAAGCTGACTCAATAAAATGACTAGGCTTAATCATTTCAAAAGACTTAAGTTGGAAATCACACGTGAACAGCACTTGTGCAGCTGCAGAAAAAAGTTATGGTTCCTCCATCGCAAACTAAAGCTATCAACATCATACGTTAAGCTGTTTGCATATTTGACCTACGTAAGGCCAACGCTAGGATACGCCAGTGCAGTGTGGGACCCCTTCCAGTCGGTGTTAATAAATCGAAATGAAAAAATACAGTGAAAAGCCGCAAAGCTAACTTTATCGCAAAATTTACGAAGTGACTCCGTTTCTGAAATGCTTCGGTTGCTTGAATTGCCTACGCTGGGTCATCGCCGGAAAGTCGGTCAACCTGAATTAATTTTTTATTATCAAAATGACACCTTAATATTGAAACTAAACCCTATCTTGTTCCCAGGCCTTCCAGCAATGTCAGATCATGCAATCAATTTGAGTACTCGGTTCCTAAATTTAATGTTGATGTGTGTACGTATTCCTTTTTTCCGCGAACGATAAAAGGGTGGAACCTGAAAAGGGACAAAGGTTGGTAGTTTCTTTGGACTGAAAATTGCCAAATAAACGCCAGAAAGACGGGCAACAGTCGAGTCTTCCGTATCTCGTCTGAGGGCGATTTAACTATCTTGCGATAAAGACCAGCAGGCCGATTAGCTAACGTAGTGCGTGAACGTATCCGATAATGTCATCTTATTTTTAGACTGTGCAACTTCAGTCATTTTCCTCAAACCCAGTCCTCTCTGCAATTCACTTCAATGCACGAAGTCTAGAAAAAACATTATGATGAATTTTCTGGCCTCTTTGGATCACAAGTTTTCACTTCTCTGCATGTCAGAAACTTGGCTATTTCACGCAGACGGCAAATTATACGGATTTTCCTCTTATACTTCCGAATACTGCCACCGTACACAACAAAAGCTATGGCGGTGTCACTGTTTTTGTATCTGCAAATCTTCGTTACAAAGAGCGGAATGACATAATATTCTCGGTGCCAAATTGTGAAGCTGTGTAGATTGAATTGGAGGATGTCAATAAAACAATTATCGGTCGCCTTGATCGTCTGCATCTGCTTTTTGCAATGAATTGAACGTTGTGCTTGGTAAATTATCTTCAGAAAAGAAAAATGTTCTCATTCTTGGTGACTATAATATAAGTTTGCTAAATGACTGTAGCGCCGCTATTATTGCTTAAACTGACTGCCTTCATGGTTTTAGCCTCGAATCATTGGTTTCCCTTCCGACCAGATGTACTCCAGGGTCTTCGTCCACATTAATCGACCACATATTTTCTAATCATATGTGTCCTCCTGTTTGCGGTGTACTTGAGAATAACATCACGGATCATTTCCCTATCTTCTTTAAACTTCCTTGTCAATTACATAAACCTTGTCATAAGTTCGATAAAGCTATGATCAACAAAGATGACTTTAATACACAGGTTTTCAAGCTGAAATGGTCTACCATAAACTCAAAATCAGACGTGGATTCTGCATTTCATGAGTTTTCAGATAGCATAAAACAATGTATCATAAACTCGACCAGAATCGTGAGGTGCCGGAGACACATCCCTGCGTTGTACAATTCCTGGTTAACAAATGGCCTTCTGACTAGCTTACGCAAAAAAATAACCTTTACCGCAAAAATACAAAACGTCCTTTCAACATTCGACTCAGAACGCGCTATAAAGTTTACTGCAATCAACTGAACAAACTACTAAAAGAAGCCAAAAGAATATATTACGAATGTCGAATAGCTGAGGCTGGTTCTGATGCAAAGCGACAATGGAAAATAATAAATTCTTTCTTAAATAAATCTATTCGGGATGAACCCATAAGAAAGATTCAGTCAGCACGTAGCTTCTATACCAAACCGTTAGATATTGCCAATGCTTTCAATGAATTCTTCTGTGGTCGCACTTCTTTTTTTTTTAGTGCATTGAAAAACGCCTTACTTCATACCTCTCAAAATTTAATATTCTTTCCTCAAATCAATTCTGCTTCAGGGTGGGTTCTTCGACTGGCTACGCTTTACTTTGTTTCACAGATAAAATAAAAGGCGCCATTGATTCTGGTTTCTACGCAGGATCAGTTTTTATAGATCTATCGAAAGCATTCGATTCCATCAATCATGACATTCTCATTTCTAAACTACGGGTAGTAGGGGTCGACAGGCCCGTGCTGAAGATTATAAAAAGTTATTTAACAGACAGACAACAGGCTGTGTGTGTTGGTTCCTCGCTTTCTAACTTCGAAATAACAAACAAGAGTGTGCCGCAGGGATCGATACTTGGCCCACTGCTTTTCTTACTTTACATAAATGATTTGCCTAATCACCTATCACAAATAGAAGCTTTCCTTTACGCAGACGACACGACAGTGCTTGCTAGCGGTCGATCACTAACTGCACTTACATCGAAGTTGAATACTCATTTGAACAATATTTTAGCAACGTGCCGCCTTATTTCGCTGAAAATAAATCCGACCAAGACTTCATTCATGCTTTTTCATACCAATCACAGAACACCAGAAATCCTTCCCACTATCACTCTTGATTCTCATGTCATTAGTGCAGCTGATGAATGCTCATTTCTCGGTGTTACTTTAGATTCTAACTTAAAATTTCCGAAACGCATCGCCCATTTGAAGCGCTCCTGGTATTAGAATTTTATTAAAAGCCAGGTAATATTTCAGCAAACCTACACTACACTAACACTGTATTATTGTTTCAATCACATGCAGTCATCTGAACTACTGCATCACGTCATGGGGTACCACATATGCAACACACATAGCACCCTTACAAGGTTTACAAAATCAGGCCATCCGTATATTGACGTTCCGATCATTCAGCTGCTGTGTGTCCGACATTCTTCTTAATAACAGAATCGTATGATTAGACAACCTTGTTAAATACAATTTATCCAAAGTGTCATTTAAAATAATCAACAACCCTCCTCCAGTAAACATATTTCCAGACGCTGTTCATGTAAACACCAACCGAACAAGATTTGCAGCTAACAACAATTTATTGCCATTAGTCCATACTAATTATGGAAAGCACTCCGGTTATTTCATGTCGTTATCAACCTGGAACGTCTTCCCCTTTACGTTAAGCAGTCTTCATCATTAGCTATTTTTAAAAACACATTATTCACTTTTGTGCTGGATACCATAGAATTCTAAGATGTCTAATATTATCTGCACCTGTACGTACTCATGCACTCTTAATGGTGCCACAGCTACTCATCCTTTTCTTGCTTTCTCTGTTCCTCTGTTTGTTTCATCAATACTATTTGGGTTTTTTCTGTATTTTTTATATGTTCTAAGCAGTGGTTTGTTGTACTTATTATTGTTAAATTTTTTTAAATTTTTTTTCTGTATTCCATTTATATGTTTAACTTATTCCACGTTGCTGTCAGAGCTGCATTTCACTTGTGCATATTTATCACATTTTCTGACAGGAGGTCCCCCTTCAGCCAAGCGCTATGGGACCTCCTTCTGTACGTTTATGTAAGCATGTATGTTTTGTACGAAAGTAAAAATAAACTGAAACTGAAACTGAATCTGAACCACTTGCCAGTACCGGTACTGAATTCGAAGAACATAAAAAGCTTGGAACAGTGCATTAAAAATATGTCGCGAAAACTGAGTGTTGCTATAGTATTGTACACATATTGCCATGTCATTCGAAAATACATGGCGTAGTTACTTCATACTGCATACTATACTACCATCACAATATATGTATGTACGTGTTTATTAAAAGCATTTAAATATTTTTCTTTTGTGTATTTAAAAAAATTCTGTCTTCTATACAATACATTGTACTTGTTTTTATTTCATGTTTACTGTATAAACCCTATTACAGTCATAACGGCCAACAGTATTTGGAAATAAGACAGTTCTTTGAAATGGTGAGGCTGTCGTAGTTAACTTTTGCATGCAAGAACATGATATGTACACCATAAAGTTTACGTACGCGCTGTTTGACTGACGAGATGAACTCACGCATTCAGTTGTGCAAAGCACGTATACGCTATTTTTCTGCCTGCAATTTCGACCACTTTTTTTATTGTGAAGCAAATAAAACAAAAAAAAACTTTCTTACTGGTTATAAAAGAAAGGTTGTGCACCAGCTCCATTAATTTCAATGCTCTTGGTTTTTATTTGTTGTTGTACGCGCAATCTGACAACCCTGAAATGCTTGATGACAGAAGAGGGATCACTAATATTAAAAAAAATGGCAGCATACCAACGCGGTGAATGAAGGAGAGTGGGGCGAAGCATTCGTCCGTCCTATCGTTCTTGCTTTCGTCCTTTAATGCGTGCATCTGTGTGACCGTCCGTGCGTAAGTCTGTTCGTACATCCGCACGTCCATCCGTGCGTCCGTCCCTCGTTCGTCCATGCATCCGCCCCTGTGTTCGTCCATGTGTCCATCCGTCCGTGCAGCCATCCGTGCGTCCATCCATGCATCTGTCTGTGTGTCCGTTCATTCATCTGGTCAACACTCCAAGTGCCACTGTATCGATCGAGCAAGGCTTGTAAGCCTCGCGCACACATGCACCACCGTCAACGAAACTAATCTTAGATAATGACCACACGTGGTTATTATGCTGCATATTAAATATACGCATTCCTTGTTTGAATAAACGGTCTTTTGTTACTGGCTTCCACTCGTCACAGATCTGATACATGGTGTCAGAAGTGGGCGCGTTGCTCCGCGGCGTAGATGAAATCGGCCCACAAGCTGCAAGCAGTAACTGGTCTATGCAATTAGAAGCCACTTGCGCCCGGCGAAATTGAGCATTGGCAATGGAACTTCTCAAGGCACCAGAACCCTTGCTGCTATCCAGAAGCACGACAAAGAACTGGGAGAGATGAAACAGAAGTTAGAGCTGTTCTTTGAGGCGACATCACCAGCGGAGGAACCTATGACTCCAGCTGTCAAGACCACGCTCCTGCTGAGCTTTGCGGGAGACGAAGCACTCGAGGTATTCAACAATTTCTATTTTTCTGAGAGTGAAAGCAAGCAAGATTACGAGACGGTTGTGAAGAAGTTCGATGAATATTGCCAAGAGCAGCAAAGTGAGGTCTTTGAGAGATATCTGTTCCGCATCAGGACACAAGCATAAGGCGAACCCTTTGAGCATTTTCTACGTGACCTCAAGAGACACGCACGCAGCTGCAACTTTGATTCCTTGACAGAATCTTTGATACGGGACCAGATAGTCTTCGGCACAAACAACGCCAAGCTGTGCGAAAAAATGCTCAAGGAGAAGGACTTGACGCGCGACAAAGCAAGGCAAATATGCCAAGCAGCGGAAGTATCCGCCCAACAGAATGAAGCGTGTTACCATGCATACAACCAGATAGACGTGGTTAAAAAATCCCAACAGCACGTTTGTGCCAAATGCAGTCGTTCTCGCGCACGTGCTAGGTGTCTAGCCTTTGGAATAACTTGCTTCGTGTGTAAAGGAAGAAATTACTTCGCTAGGTGCTGCACGAAACGTCAAGTAGACGAGGTTCACAAAGAAAGCGATGACTTCAGCGTTTTATATGTAAAAATTTGCAACGTCAACAGCAGGGAAGATTGGACAGTCAAAGCGCAGGTTGCGGGTGAAAAGGTGGTGCTTAAGGTTGACACAGGCTCTCAGGCAAATCTGCTGCCTTACTCTATTACCGAAGGTGCAAGGGGGACCTGAAGCTTTACCCAAGCTGTGCCGTACTTCGGTCCTACAGCGGAGGTGTTATCAAACACGTCGGCGTGGCATCACTGCAAGTTGAGACGAATGATCGGTCCTGTAGCATCCCCCTTTTCGTTTGGAAAAAGAGCCGCCCCGCTATTCTGGGATTATCTGCAAGTGAAACTCTCGGTCTGGTTTCGCGCAGCGTAAACATGGTCAGAAAAGATGACACCAGTGACATTGTCAAATACTTCCCAGATTTATTTCAGGGAACAACTGGCTGCTTGCATCCACACTACCACATAGTTTTGCGCAAGGATTCAGCACTAGTAGTAATACCGGCGCGGCGCGTACCATTGGCACTGCGAGGACCACTCCTAGATGAGCTCGACCGGATAAAACGAGGCGGCGTCATAGAGAAGGTCAACGCGCAAACAGACTGGGTAAGCCCTCTAGTAATCGTAAGAAAGAAAAACGGAAAGCTGCGTTTGTGCATGGATCCTAGGAACATCAATGAGTGTCTAAAGCGAGAACATTATCAAATGCCAAAGCTAGAAGATATTGAGGCTGAGTTAGCAGGGGCCAAATATTTCTCGTGCCTTGATGCAAACTCCGGCTTTCACCAACTTCCTTTAGACAATGCAACGTCCAATATCTGCACGCAGAGCACATCATTCGGGCGATACCGTTTTCTCAGGCTCCCATTCGGTATAGCTTCCGCTTCAGATTTTTACCAGAAGGCGATGAGCGAAATCTTCAACCGCGCAGCAAGAGTGCACGTGTATGTTGACGATGTCCTAAAATAAGGAACTGCTAAAGATGAACGCGATGCGCGGTCTTTTGTTACTGACTTCCACTCGTCACAGATCTGGTACAACTACCATCTCGCATCTTTTCATCATATATGCGTCCGGCTGTGTGACCGTCCGTGCGTCCATTCGCCTATCCGTGCGTCCGTCTGTCCGTGCGTCCGCATGGCAATCCGCGCGTCTATCCCTGCGTTTGTTCATGCATCCAGCCTTTCGTCCGTTCATGCGTCCATCCGTCCGTGCAGCCATCCATGCGTCTGACCATGCATCTGTCTGTGTGTCCGTCCATCTACTCAATGCTTGAAGTACCACCATCTCACATCTTTTTATCATATATTCCGCAAATAGAAGCACTGCCATTCAGCAGACATTCCAAAGACTAAACGAGAGGTGGCACACGCACACTTTCTTACGGCTTACGCTTCTTGTCTACTTCCCACCTTTAACCACCTCGAGTTCATGGTATATACTAGTTCACTGTATTCATGGCACTGTGGCCCAACACTCACTAAACGTTTCTAAAACCAAGGAGGTTACGACCAGCGAATATAACCTAGTAACCCTTTTTTGTCAGATAGTGCTTAATGTGCATGCCAATGGCTGCTAATTGGGAATGAGAGAAAGGAGAATTCGGCTTTTAGTTAACGCGCACGCTGCGAATTTTTAATTGTTCAACAATGCACAGGAGAAATCTCCCACCGGCACTACCTTGCAGGTCAAAGCGTAAGACTGGATACGCACTACGACTACGATGAGGAACGAACAGATGCCGCTTTAAGGAGCTTCGCCCCTAAAATTCGCGCAAGCTTATAACAATTGGAACCCACCATTACATCGATACTGGTTTCAACGATATATCCGTGATGTTAATGAGATATAACTACCAATGTGTATATGCTCTCTTTGGCAAAATAACATGCCGCTTAGCCGCCTTATCAGTTATATCAAACAACGCTGGCTGCTGCTGTGTGTTCCTGCCAAAAAAAAGGGGGCGGGGGTAACGCGCGTGCGTTTATTCCTCGAAAAGAAAGAAGAAGACGAGAAATCTTGCGTCCCAACACCCCTCTATTATTATGAGGGAATCCGTGTGGTAGTGGTCTCTAGAAATTTCACTATCTGCCATTTAAAGAGATAATGAATAAAAATTGAAAAAAAAAATTGACGAAAACAAGCAAATTCTGTTAGAAAGGCGCGCATTATCCGCTAAACAATGTTGCCTTATTTTTGAGTAATTTGGTTGTATTTTTGGTAGATTGTCGTCGCGCGGTGGCAGCACGTGTCCCTTCCCGTCACATTCTCCGAGGCGTACGCAGTGTGCACGTGTTCAGACCCTTTTCTTTCTTTTTTCCACCTCTCCTTTCATCCTACTCTTTCTTTACACAAAAGTGCTGATGCTTTAGCTCCAAGCCGGGAGCATTACTTGCTGCCACTGCCGTTCTTAGTGGGGTCATTCCACGCCAAACATACAAGCTATTTTAGCGACCACCTCAATTCAATTCGAAGAAATATCCTGCTGATTTACTGCATTGAAAGCAGTGAATCACTATAATATTTCGGGAAGAAAAAAGTTGTGGTCGCGTGAGTGCTTTTCGAATTTATCCAAATGTTGTATGGCTGTTGTTCGTGAAAAAAGTTTATTTTTGTACTGTCACTCCCTCTTTCAATACCAAATTTAGTTTATATAATAAGTAATGGTGACTGTGCAAGGTGTTTTAAACTAATCATTACTAGTTCAATTTTTTACTAGTGCAATACTAGTGCAATCATTACACCTGCAATATTTCAGCCGAAAAGGGTTATGTTTGCATTTTTTATTGTATTATTGCTTTTTTAATAAATATTTGAGAAAAATTATATTTACTCCATAGAAGGTATATTTCGCAAAAAAATTACCTTTGCACCCCTCAAGCTGCAATACTTTAGGAGAAAAAATTGCAAATTTCCTAAAATTATCAACTTTGTACACATTGTGGCCGATTTGCGCCTCGTGATGGTCGTATTATAGATAACACTTATATCCAAACGGAAAGCAAGTAAGCAGTTGTTTGGATATCCGAAGTTTTATCATTACAATTTTTTTTAAGGAAGAAAATAATTTTCAAGAGACGAGGTGGCTATCTTCCTATTTAGTTATATGGCAGCTTCCCTTTTGTTCCCCGTGGCCCCGGCATTCCTCAAGATAGACAGGGCATTTCCTCTCTGCCCGAATATAAATCGACGACATGCCTCGCACGCGGGTGATGGTCTCGCATGCGCCCTTCGTGTGACTGCGATGGGTCAACTTGCTTCCCCTTTGCTTCGGTACCTACAATGACATCACTACGTCCGTTGGCATCCACGGCCGTTTTCTCGTTCTTCCCACGTGCTGAGAAGTATCCGTTAGCTTCACGTTAATTTTTGCTGTGACTCTCACAGACTGTTTTTATAGTGTACTTGTTGCTGTTTTGAAAACGATTGCCTTCGCATTCCGCCTCTGGGCGAAGACTTCAGCTACGTCCATTCGACTGCTCGCCTCTCTCGGCTACCGCTACGATCCCATCTCAACACAACGAATTCCTAACAGTGGTGGCAGTGGTGGGATGCCATCGAACCCGAATTCATAACAGTGATTGGCAGCTTCGGCATACGCTACCCTACGTTTGGCAAGTCGGATCGAATCTTTGAACACGACGACAACCGCCGTGATAGCGGCGCTTGTCCATCGCTGGGATACCACACCCTACGTTTGGCACGCCGGATCGGACTCCTAAAAGCTCGAGCTTGACCGACCTGATATCAGCGTTGGAATACGCTGGAATACACTACCCTGTCCTCCACGTTTTACTGTTGTAGAACCCGCCTCCCCAATCTCAAATGCTCGGACTTGCAGCGGATTCCTGAAGGCCCGGGGACACCCACGACACTGTTCGACAGCAGCTACGAGTGTGACCATCGGCGGCTACATTGGTTGGGTGAGTGCCCAACGTTTACTGTTCGTTTCGCCAGACCTCTCTAGCACAGGCAGATGTTAGCAGAGTGTTTTCTGTTTTTTTGTTCGTTATAATTTAATATTCACGTACTTTAAACCATGAGATTAGTTTTGAAGTACGGTGAATATAAGTAGTAGAGCATCACGAGGGACGAGATCGCGATGATGCAGTACCTTGAGGAGGACCTCTTCGACATTTGTGGAACCATGGGGATTGCCGCCGGGTTAGCTGAAACAAGGGAAGTGTTTCTCGGGGGGATGCGGGCAAAAAATGTGACGAACGATGAGGCGGACGAGTTTTGGGAGCTAATTTGTGAGCAAAAGCAGAAGGCCGAGAAGAGTCGCGAAGAGCTCGAAGCTCAAAGACGTGAACGGTGGGAGGCCGAGGAGAGTCAGAAAAGGAGAAAGCATGCTCTCCAAATAAGAGAGCTTGATCGTAAATTTCAAGCACTTAAGTGGCAGCAAGCGAAACGCCAGCTCCACAACTTTAAGACAGGCGAGAACATCGTGCATTTTTTTTTTGAAGATATAGAAGTTGTCTGCTGTAACGTGGGTTTTAGCCGCGAACTTTGGTTGGAGAAGCTCGCCACATTGCTGCCGCGCAAGATTGCCCATGTTTTCAATTGTTTACCCTCTGAGAAAGCCTTTGGTCATACTAAATATGCTTCGATAAAATATTTTTTCTTCCAAATTCTGCTGAAAGTTGGAGCCATAGACACAGCTCTGAAGTGCGTCGTATAGCAGCAGAGGTATACGCCCGCCGAAAAGAGCGAGAGAATGAGCCTCGTTGTAGAGCGCTGGAGGACGACACGAGCTGTACAACGATGGAGGCTGCGGCGCGTCGCGTAGTACTTGAAGGTGACGCACGCCGAAAAGCGTTAGATGAAAAGGAAAGACGGAAAGCGCAAGAGGCTGAGGCCCTTCGCTATGCGCACGCCACTGAAGGGCGTCAGGGAGAGCGGGACGCTGAGGGAAGCCGCGATGCGCCTGACGTTGAGGCCCGTCACAAGGTACAATACGCCGAAGTGCGTCGGACAGAGCCAGACGCTGAGGTGCATCGGAAGGAGTTAGGGGCTGAGGCCCACCACGTAGCTAAGGACGCCGAGGTGCATCATAAAGCGCCGGAGACGAAGCCGCTTCGCAGCGCACTTGATCATGATGAATCGCGTCAAAAAGAGTAGGAGGCTGACTATGAAGGCCTAGAACAACGGTTATCTTGGAAAGGGAGAGAGAACCATTGCGAACTAAAGAGACGCCTTCAGGTTAGATAGTTAGCTCTAAATGCATCAGGAATCCCGTTTTGTCGCAGAGACAGCTAGCAGCGGGCCCGAGGAAAAGCTAGCTAACCTGTCTGGAGCTATGACTCCACAAAGTGAAGGCGGTGCATTTGCAAGTAAGAATTCCAGTGCTGGGTGTACGGCGATCAGTTCCGTTGGGAAAAGTCACCGGAGGAAACTTAAGGTGAATTCGAATAACGCGCCAAACGCTTGAAAGTGGCTAAACGCCATAGCTCTCGATATGTCATACTCAACGTGAGGACTAAGGACGGGACAAAGCCCAATAAAAAAAGGTTGAAGTTCAGGCCCCTGCTGAGATCTAGATCAAACGCGACGCGTGTCGCGAAAAAAAGGAACCTCAGTGCAATTCCGAAGCCGTAATCTTCGTTTGGTCTCATCTCCAGAGCAGACACCTAACAATGACCACAAAGATAAGTAGGTTCAGCCGCATACAGTTTTGGCAGAGCCTGTTGCAGGCAGCGCACTTGTGAATAAGTGTGTTGGAGCTTCCGGCATTCCTAGCCATTCGAAGAGAAAAAGGCGTCGGCAAACGCGTAGCACGGAAGAGACTAGAGGAGTCAAACAAGTTAAGACAGCTGTTAAATGCCGTGATATCTTCATTCGAGACGCCATGTTCAGGGCTAGGCGTAGGATCACGAAAGGGCCCCGTATGAAATGTTTGAAGCTCAGATCTTCACTGAGATGGAGATTGGGTGGAAAGCATGCCAAGAAAGACTGGATTTCGGGGAAATCTGAACGCCGAGATCACCGCCTGGTCTCATCCTTTTCACTGCCACGTAGATGCAAGCAAGTGGGGAAACGTTGCGAGCGCTTGAGCTGTAACACAGGCGGTTGTCCCCCACTGTGGCGAAAGGGTCACTGGCCGAACGAGCGTGGTGAACGATGCTGTGCAGATGGCCCTTTCTTCGAGTTCAGCGGCTGCGGATCAAAAGTCACTGCTACTGAGTTCGGCGAAGAAGTTGGTTCGTCATCCTTTTGTCCAAACCGCAACCCTCAAAAGCTGTGGAGTACGCGACTCCCCAGAGTTCGCCTGAGAGAGCGCCACCTTGCTAATACCAAGAGTGCAATTGTGTCCAGTTTTAAGAATAATTTTTCTAATTTTGTCATCTGCCGATAATTAAGGCAGGCATCTGGATTTTTGCATGTTTTACTTTCTTTATCATTGGAGAAGCAGACATTGATATGTTTATTTGATTAATTTAGTTTTCATAATATTTTTAAAGGTAGCAGTTAGCGTGTTTTATTTTAACAGAGAATGCTGAGTAAAAGCACCCGTTTAAAATACCTCTTCTGTTTGGCATTACGTGTTAGTAAGCACGTCAGTGCAGGTTACTTTTTCACTTTGTTTTGTGTAACGCGCGCAAGTCACAGTTTAGTGTTATTTTCTTGTTTTTGGCGTGCTTTCTCTTGTCATGATGATCATTGGCTGCGCGCATTCAAATGAGGGCTTATAGAAGGACTAACTTTGTTATGTTAATGGTCTGACGCTTGCAAGAGACGCCAATGTGCGCGAATCAGAAGTGCTTGATATTCTAAATTGTAGTTTCGGGGCCACTTTGAGATAACCTCAGCAGCTTCGATCGTCCCCTCTGCCTAAGTCACACTTGAAAATCGCTCATGAAAAAAAAAAATTCTGTTTGGTTCAGCAGTGTCATCCACTGACACGTAGCTAAATTTGTGTGCACATTTTTATTCCTCCTGAGATACGTTGCTCGTGATGCTATTTTTTGATTAGCTTAATCTCGAGGAAATATTTTCGTTTATGCTGGTCTGGCGATTTGATCAGTGTTTGGAGGGGGCTTGCTTTGGCCAGAGTGGTTTGGCTTTGTGCTCGAATCCGTTGTTCCAGTGATCTCCTGCAGGCTCTGAAAGTCACCACGTGCGGAGGGAGTTACCAGCCACAATTTTCAACAAGCAACCAGCATCCATTCTTCCAAGCCGCGCTAGACAGCTCGAAACTCCGAATGCATTGTCTGGTGGCGGGGGTGCTGTTATGTCACAGGCATGATCCTTGTTCGAGAGCGCTTCTTTCCACCAGAACGAGTGCAGTTCAGGCGAACTCCCCCCCCCCCCCCTTCCAGCGCCACCTTCCACGCAGAAGGCGGCGCCTTGCAGTTCCGGGCAAAGCGTCGCCTCCTCTGCCTAGCCACCATGCCATTCCGGGGAAAGCTTCTCCTTCTCCTCCAAGCACCGGGAAGTGGTCTCGTAGAAGAGACCAAAACGTTATTTAAGGCCGTGCCGGCCTCATGTTGGAGGATTTTGCCCCAGCAGACTTCGTCGAGCTGGCCGGCTTTGTACGAACTATAACTTGCTATAGTAAACCTTTCTACTTGTTGCTGTTTTAAAAACGATTGCCTTCATATTCCGCCTTTGGACGAAAACTTCAGTTACGTTCGTTTGACTGCTCGCCGCTCTCGGCTACCGCTACCATCGCAACACAGCGAATTCCGCTCAGTGGTGGCAGCGGCGGGATGCCATCGAAAGCGAGTTCATAACAAGGCAGAACTGCCGCCGAAAGCAGGCTCTCTCCCCGCGAAACGCACTCCCGCAATCGTCACGTGGACGCTGTCGTGCCCGTTACAGCGCATATTTGGCGTGGCGTTGTTGCAAGCGTTTGACATCGAAAGTCCATTCGGCAGTGTGGTTTGCAGGATCCACACGCTACCGGCAG
Organism: Rhipicephalus microplus; assembly: GCF_043290135.1. Classification (NCBI taxonomy): domain Eukaryota; kingdom Metazoa; phylum Arthropoda; class Arachnida; order Ixodida; family Ixodidae; genus Rhipicephalus; species Rhipicephalus microplus. The sequence continues at coordinate 29,739,621 of NW_027464586.1, forward strand.
TTGCGTTCCCGGTCGCATTTTAGCGCAGCTCGGCAGGTTGCCGGATCATTGATACGTAGTTCCTGCTGGGACTCAGCCTCCTGGGCCTATTTTTGTGTCCAGATTGCGCCAGAGTGAATGGCCAACGGGAGTTCTTGCATGTTTTCACTGTCGGTGCTATTGGAGAGTTGTCCGCGGCTTATCCATGTTTAAGGCTTCAATAGAAACTCAAGGTTGCATGCTGGGCGTCCCAGCTTTGACGGTTTGGACGACATCACTCACAACACACCGAACGGCGTACGTGCTTGGGTGCGACGCCGAGAACGACGTATAACTTAAAGCACAGCCAATAGAGACCAACCCCAACAGCAGTGCCGAATCATTTTGTTGTTTCTGGTAGCCATATACAGTTTTACCTCTAAAAATACTGGAACGAAATGTGTGCATGCTGCATTATGCTGCTTATCAAATCCCAGAGCAAAGTCCGCCTCCTTATCTCGATGAAAGTGGGCCACTATATAGTCAGTGACAGAATCGAAGCAAAAAAAAAAAGTAGTGTACCACTATGCATTTTCAACTCTTATATCCACAGGTATCCATCATTACCCTCACTGGTCGTCTTTCAGTGCAGTTAAGGTTTCCCATTGTGCGTTGTTTGACGTGCACCGAAGTGGTAGCAACTTGCAACAGTGTTTCAACAAGTTGAAACAGTGTTTCAACAGTGTTTCACCGAAGTGGTAGCAACAGTGTTTCGCAACTCTTTACCGTGTTCTGTCGTTTCTCCAGTTTGAAGTGTAAAAACACGGCCCAAGCACGAAAAATAAGGGCATTATGGAGTTGTTGGTGGAACCAGCATTTCATCTTATTGTCTCTTTGACTACATTTATTTAGTATATACTGCAGTTCGTATACGAAGCAGAAGGGGTGAAAAAAAGGCAACACTGTGAAAACAAAGCTATCAGGTTGTACGGCAAGTTTTCCAACTATCTGAAGCGACAACTGGAAAACAAGTACATACCAAGTAAGGCGAAATAAATATGCACTACTAGGTAAAAAGTGCACAAATTTCTAAAAAATGTCTCAAGCACAAGAGTAAAGCAAAAAAACTGATATTATGAAAATGCATTTTTTAGGATGCTGTGCAGGATCGACTGAGGTCTGGCAACAGCCCCTTTTTTGACTGAGCCAACAGAACAAAAAAAAAATGAAATCCACCTCTCAGTGCGCAACGTTTCATTGGTTACGATGAAAGCAATCATCTCGTCAAAGACGGTCGACTAAGTTGGGTGGTGTTTTCAAACCAGGGGCATCTTCTTTGCAGAAGCGCAGAGGCGAAGCCATGCAATAAATGCGTCAGAAATTTTTTATGATGATATTTTTAGAGGCACGGGGTGTTTAAATTTATTTTGAAGCTTTTAATGCATACACTAAGTCATGTTTTAGAATAATCAGCGCGGTGGCCTCTAATATTAGTACGAGCTAAGCGCCTTACAACATCGCGACCGCAGCTAAACCCGAGGCCACACGTTAATCATCATGGTCAGTCTGTACATTCTATAGTGCGCTACTTCAGAGAATTGTGTAATGAGAATTGATGAAGTTGAATTGATGTCGCGAATGTTTAGACAGGAGCGAAGAAGACACTTTCGACACGGAGAAGCACATACTTGCAGCTAACTTTTATTTTATCGAGAGCTTAGCTTAAGAACGTTCAAGCACACACCACGAAAAGCAATACAACCATCTCTGAAAAGACTGCTTCATAAAAACTTATTTTAAAGAAAAACTATCCTCCTTTTGATAAAGACTAACAGTAGCAATACTCACACAAAGGCTGCCAGCTTTCTGAATGTAAATAGCCTCAGCTGATTTCCGCGCCACATTTTCGTTGCTCTTCCGCAAAAGGCATGCGTTGCCAACTAGTAGTTTACACGGGCAAGCCTTGCAGAATTCAGACGAAGTTATTCAGTTTTTTTGTAGATAACTGCTTCACCCAGTTTTATTCTCAATAAACGCGGAAAAGATATTTTGTGCGGCACCGCATACAGAGCTTTTTCAAGCTGTTCGATCATGCATTGACGAAAATGGAAAAATACCTAAAAGTACAGCTGACTAGGCGAGTTAGTGCATGGGCGAGTTGGTGGGAGATAGCTTCATGAACAATGATGCAGTACCAGTCGAAAGTTGTTTAGGGCTATTGGAATTTTACCTTGACGGAACGTTATCTCATTTCACGGTCAACTGTTTTTTGCAGAATAAAGGTATTTGTATAGGATCATGTGTCGTGCCTGTGCTGTGCGACATTTGCCTTTCTAACATGAATCACCTTGAAACGCTTTACTAAACAAAAAGCTTTTGAAAGTGTTTTGTCTTGTTCATGATTGTTTGTTTTGTCAAAACAACAAAGTTGTGCTCACTTTGATTGTGTGGCTCACGTCCTCTACACATTTAGGAAGGACAAGAGCTCAGGTTTACTTTGAGTTGTGCACTGATGACAAACTTCAATTTTAAGATATTATTTTTACGATAATGAACCCCATGTCTGTTGAATATATTACCCTCAAGTGCACAAAGTATTTGCGCCATTTCATTCCGCCCATTCAAAAAAATGTGTAGAGAGCAATAGCAACTGCTAGTTTGCAGGTGGCTCTAAATAGATCCTGCTAAAATACAGGTAAAGAGAGCTTTGAACGGCAGGTTTTTTTACTTTTTTTCTGTGAGTTTGCCTAATTGCTTTTAGGATCTGTGTGCGAGGATTTAATATGGAAGTTCGGCGTGGTATCGGTGGTGCTTCTTCAGAGGATGATAGGAAATAGCGTCCCGTCATTATTTCCAACATTCAAAACGTATATGACTCTTTCAAGACTGTGGCTTCTAGATATAACGTACAGGTAGTGTTTTCGGCTCTAAATAAGCTCTCGCCTATTTGTGCTGGAGTGTTGTCCGCGAAGAGTTCTGAATATGTAAAAAGACACACGAAAAAAAAACGTGTTTTAAGAAATGCTCAACTGGTGCTGTTTGCAAGATTCTGTGAAGCTGCGGGTTGATTTTTGTCGGCCAGGCTGGCCGATGTATTATTGACTGACTAGTGAACTATTCTCGTTTGCGTACGGCGTCCGCAAAAAGAGCGATGAGCACGGATGCGACGCTCTTGCAGCCAGCGCGCAGAGGTGGCCACAGAAAGCCGCCGGGTGCACTCACCGGCACTTCGCTAACGCATACGCGAAAACACAAGCTTGTCATTCGGTATACGTTTCAGTGTAACATTATGAGATAATTTTGTGCACATTCGATTTGGCTTTTAGCACTCGGCTATAATATTGAAGCTATCGGTTTGCAGGTGCATATCAGTACACACTGACACAGTCTCGGCTCTAACATATTGTCACTTGCACAAAACAAAATAAAATAATTTTTATCGATCAAGTGTGCGTGTATTTATCGAACATTGCATTGGACATAAAGCTTGTGTACAAGCCAACCAGCAGAAAGAGGGAGAAACGGCTGTTGCACACGGTAGTAACAGCTGATGATCCACCAAAGCTTCTCGGTAACTTTTGTATATATTGTTACGGGTGAGCATCTACAGGTGTTAGGGGTAAGTATCGTAACGTAATTGGTAGAGAGTGCTGGGTAACGCCTTGGAGCACCGGATAAGTACGGCGGAAGACACATCTCGGGAGCTTCGCCGGAGCCCCCGACACGCAGGGCTTTCGTCGCTACCAATCATCATGAACCCTGACGGCGCAATCCAACCAGCTGCACATAACACCAATGGACACCATTACAGGGAACTGCACCCGTTCTCTGGGAAACCTGGAGACGACGTCGATGAAGGGCTCTAGCGCTATCGGTGAGTGAGTCTGTACAACCACTGGGACACTACCAGCCAGCGCAACTACATACCACTTTTTCTTGGGGGAACCGCGTTGATGTGGTACGAGAACCATGAGTAGAGCTTGACTACGTGGGCGAACTTCGTGGACGAAATTAAGAAGTGTTTTGGAGATCTGACCATGATAAAGAAGCGTGCTGAGCAGACCTTGAGCCAACGTGCTCAAGTCCCCGGGGGAACATGTACGATGTATATTGAAGAAGTCTTCAGGCTTTGCAAGAGTGTGGACCCACTAATGTCTGATGAGGATAATGTCAGGCATCTCCTTAAGAGATTACGGAGGGTATCTATCACTACATTATAGGAAAAAAATGACTTGCAGTTGGCCAATGACATCAATCGACATTGCCAAACATTTGAGGCCCTTAAGATGGCAGTTCCACTTCCTCCTTCTCAGAATAGTTCGAAAGACGACACCAGACGACGCCACTCATCCACGCTTGCAAAAAGCGAGATAATTGCTCGCGCAAGTATGGTCAGCGTCACCTCGCGCGTGTCTTGTATGTCGTGCGGAAGGTGGAAATCGGCCGACAAAAACTAAGGAGGGCCAATGCAGGTGACGTCCTTCACTATCCGCCAACTGTGGCCGTCGTTTGAAGGACACGACGAAAGGTACCCCAGTGACAGCTGGCAAACTGAAACCAGCATCGTTTCAAGAAAGTGTAAACACACGCGCATATGCCCCCACATACACAAACACACGTTCTCTCTTTCTCTCTGACTCACTCACGTTCATGAAATAACGATTGAACATGACATCAACCAAACGCTTTGAAGCGTTTGAGTGCACTGGCATCGCCGCTGGCCTTCTTTTTGGGGTAGCGACCTCGGCACTGGCTTGATGTAGTGTCGCGCGAGTGCGTCATTTTTTTTTTTTTTTTGCCACGTGAAACTGCTCAACCTCAGCGAATGTAGCTTAAGCTAAAAAATAAGCCAGGCACATTTCAGCCCACAATAGCTTGAGAATCCTCAAGTTATTTGCTAAATTTCACCCTCTCCAACCACAATAAAAGGGTTACCTAAATAAAGTGCCTCTTTTTGGTGATCAGTTGAACAGATGATTTACACTAATGTAGAGGAGTTGAGGCTCCTAGAGCCAATGGTCTTTCTAAAACTTTTTATTAGAATTACGTGGACCATATGGGATGACGTAGGATAATCCATAAGTTAGTTCACGCTGTTTCCCTCCTTGCTTTCACCATCTTTGTGCTACTGCTTAATTCATGGTAAACCAAGCTCCCACGAAGTGTTTGCTTTAGAGAAATATTTGTTTTCGCCAAGAGCAGATATCCAAATGTGACGTAATCACAAGAACACAAAGATCATCGAGTAGCAGCACAATCAAGCTCAGCGTCGCACTTAGTGGGAAGGCGGGATAAGGAGCGGTTATGCATAATAAAAAATCATAAGAGATAATGACGACACCTACATAAGAGCCACACCCCTTGGCTCATGGTCATGTGTTCTACGAATCTATTTTCCTATGCTACGTTCTCTACATCAAGTGCAACGCTGTGAAAGCTAGCGAGAATTCTTGCAGAAATAGTAGGACTATATTTGCATCTCAGACATGATGATTTATTTTTTTATTTCTGTTTTGTTCATCGGATATAAAAACGCCCCATTATGCGGCTTGCCTTTATTCTTCTCCCTTGATATTTTACTTGTAGAATTTCGCGACGCTCTGCAGGCACGTTTGTGCTCGTCTCGCACGAGCGTTTACAACGATGAAAGCTAAACGCGAGACGCGCGAAGTCACACATGTTTCCGGCCGAACTTCTTGCATAGCTTTCACAGCGTTGCACCTGATGTAAGAAACGGAGTATAGGTAAATCTGTCAGCATAGGCGTTAACACGAAGAGAAATGACGGGCGCCCCTTCCCCCCCCCCCCTTGTCACCAAATAGTCGGTGCGCTAAGTCTGTCCCATACAATGCATTATTAGAGAGGGGCGCGCCAATGAGTCTCCTTTGAAGGGGAACCCTCCGCACGTGTATGTCATCCAGACGACGCCAGCGATGCTAAGATTATCAATGAGAGTTACGTAGATTCCTGGGGTCACTCAAGGGTGCTTATAAAGTAATATAGGCACCCAGCAATGCAGTTTACGAGATCTGACGACAGCTCCAGAACACAGTTTAGCGAGTAGGCGCAGCAAAGCCGAGTCTTCCAATGCGTAGCCTAGCGAGTAGACGCAGAAAAACAGAGCTTGCACGTGCATATCATTTTCTTTTTCAGTTCTGAGCAAGGGGGTCACGGCTGATTATGTAAGCTTCCAGGAAGCGTTCTTTGGAAACGCGACAAAAAGGGCACTGACACTTCAGCGTGTCACTGTGTTCAGCGAGCGTTCCATTTTTTCAGTATCTCAGGCGGTCGGTACCAGCAATGCTGAGGCGGCCCAAAGAGCTTCGTTGCGCCCTCAGGTCCACTATCGTGTGCCTATATATGGTCTATACATGCATTGGCTGCATAAGGTATAGTTATTTGCTGATTTTCTTCATTGTACATATTATCGAGTTCGTGTAGCGTAAATTGTGCACGTATTTAGACTTTCACATGCAATCCAAGATTTATTTCTTTCATGCTAGATCAGGTGCCATTCACTGGAAAAAGCAAAATACACTTCAATTGGTGATTTTTGAATGTACAATGAACACTCAAAAACGAAAAGCCGATGTACGGCAATTATGCTAGACTTGCAAGCGTAAACGCTCGTGGATACTTGTGTGAACGAAAATACAGTGTACTGAAAATCACGTGTTGCAATATTTCTGTCTTTCTTCTTGCTTCAGTGCCATATGATTTTAAATGCGAAGCAGTTCTTAACGAGCTTCGGCGACTTTGAGCATATCTATCTATCTATCTATCTATCTATCTATCTATCTATCTATCTATCTATCTATCTATCTATCTATCTATCTATCTATCTATCTATCTGTCTATCTATCTATCTATCTATCTATCTATCTATCTATCTATCTATCTATCTATCTATCTATCTATCTATCTATCTATCTATCTATCTATCTATCTATCTATCTATCTATCTATCTATCTATCTATCTATCTATCTATCTATCTATCTATCTATCTATCTATGGCATTTAGCTCTCCTGGGCGTATCGATAATGGTATCGATGACAAACTTGGTATGCCATAACGTGATTGTATAAAGAACGTATTTGATTAGTAATAACATAAAAATAATGATATGTATGTCATGAATATCAAGATTTACATTTTATGGACCTGCAGCTCTTATGGTGGTTTCGTTCAGATATCATGTTGCAAAACTGGTGTGGTATGACATGATTGCATGAAGAACACAAGCGACAGACTGTAACATGAAAATCATGACATGCGTGTTATGTAAGAACATCACTGTATACATGTCACGCTCATGATGCGCTCGCGGACGTTTGGCTATTCTCACATATACTAAATTTGGAATGACGATACGTGAATGAAGGACGAAAATATGTGACTGCTGCAAACATGATATTATTACAAGAGATGCTTGTGATGTAACGACATGACTACATGCTTCGCTCATGATGCGCTCGCGGCCGTTTCGCTAGCTTCACATACACCAAACTCGGTATTATGTGACGCGAACGAACAATATAGACAAATAACACATCCAAACATGATAATCACGACATGCTTGTCATTTAACAACATGACTACATGCCAGACTGATGATGCGCTCGCGGCCGTTTCGCAAGCTTCACATATGCCAAATTTTGTATTACGTGACGCCAATGGATGGCGAAGGTATGTGACTAGTGCAAACATGAAAATCATGAGATGGGGTCATGTGAGAACATGACTACATACCACAGTCAAGGCGCCAATACATTTCTACGTAACACGGAGCGCGTGCTCACGGGCATTCATTTTGTCGCTTCACGCCGGCGTTTCCACGCCAGGCACTGGTCCTGCCATATACTCGCAGGCGCGCGCCGCGCTCCATTGCTTTAAGGCATGCGCATTTCAGCACGTCCGGCGTCCCTTCGTCACGAAAAGAGGGAGACGCAGTGTTGTCTGGGTAATGCATCGGAGCGAAATGCAGCACGTGGCATTTCGCGCCTGTTGCGGTGGGGCCGCACCGATGGACGCTGCTCGTGCCTCGCGTCAGGAGCCGCGCAGCTTCTTTCTTTCTACGATCTTTTCCTCGGTTCAGGTACGCCTTATATGCTGGTGTGATGATCCTTGCAAGAATGTGTGTCGTTCAAATTTTTTTTCATTGTTCCTGTCCTTCAGTTTTCTTTTATTCCTGTCTCAAATGATTATGCAATTGTTTTTTTTTATCATTTCCGACCACTGCGAAGCAACTAGTGGCAGTCCTCAGTGAATTCTGCCATAGGGCGTATAACTTGAATTGCTCTGTCAGCGCTGCATAATTGCGCAAAAATAAATTATTTTTACACTGGATGATAATAGGGGAAACGCCAGGTGTTTACACACGCACCCACACCATCAGTACTAAACTCTTTCAGCACGCATTATTAAGTAAATATTTATTTATTAATACTGTAAGCTGTCAGGGATCACACAGAAGTGCTTTTTTGGAGACTGTATTCGCGAAGCGTCCATACACAGAAGATGCAAGAAGACGGGGCGCCGCTGTGTAGAATGAACACGCTATGTCGCCAAAAAAAAAAAACCAAAAAACGAGTCAAGTTGTGCGATGAGCAGATCGCGAAGAAATAGCTAATGGAATAAGAAAGGTATCGGCCTCAATGATGCATTGGGCACGGTGCTCGGTTGCTGACGTGAGGCTCACGGTTTCTATCTAGGCCACAGCGGTCTCATTTTGAAGCACGTAAATCACCAGGGGCCCATGCACTGTGTCAGTGCAGGCAAAAAAAAAAAAAACAGATTTTCAAAATTGCCGCAGTCCTGCACTGAGAGGAGGTTTTAGAACGTAAATGCCCCAGATAATAATTACCACTAACAAAGAAAGCATATAAACGACACCACCGGTATAGATTTAGAATCCCCTCTGTGGTATTCGGCGTAGGAATTTGTTTTCAACATAAAAGAGTCAGCGTCTGCCTCTAGCGCATAACTCATGCGCAAGCCATCAGCTTACATGAAGTATGTGCTCCCTCCACACATTCAGGCAAAATTAACCATAAAAGATGTCCAAGCTTCAACAAGAAGGAAAGCTCGCTAGCTTGCACTTGTTTCCAGGCCTATCAGGGCACCACACGCGCGTTGCGTAGCGCGCTTCTCATACCGTCAAGTTGTGGTGGGGAGGCGCAACGGCGGTGGTGGTAGCAGACGATGCGGCTGTCCTCACACTCAGCGGAGCGCGCGGGCATCAAGGCGGCCTACGTTACGTTGGATTATATCGGGCCTTTCATGATGCAGTCGCGGCCGTTTCGCTAGCTCCACATATTAGATTAGATTTAGATATATTTTATTTTATTTTCACCAAAACAGATACAATGGCGGAAAATGGGGAGAGGGCAAAAAAGCTGCATTAATTGCAGCTTGACTAAGCACCGTCCTCCCTACGTCAGCAATGACAAGGTGAAAACGAAATACAATAAAATGAAAAAAAATATCATAAATCAAGAAACAATACAAGCAGAAGACAAAGTAAATGACAGGACAAGGTATACAAACAAAAAAGAATATTTCATGGACACAAGCACAGTAATTAGCAGAGTACGTATCATCGCTTTCGTACATAAATTAGAAAGGTACACAATGACGTTACACAAAAGGAATAATAAGAAAAACATATAAAGGTACACAATAATTGATGCAAAGCAATACAGAGTGACCTATGTAAACAATACAAATCTACAAGAATAGTGTTTGCACATCGATATTGTTTAATGTGTCAATTTTTATGTCTTGTTGCTCGTATGAGTTCAGTATAGTAGGTGGCATGTGGCTAAGCCTTTGGGTGCCGTAATTGGTGCGAGATAACGGAATTTTCCACGGGGGTTTATATCGATGGAAGTAAATCGTTTGTGTATGTTCAAGATTTGCAAGTGTCAGGAATGCGTCGAGTTTCCCTCTGTTTGCGCTAATATAGGATTGTAACAACCTGAATTTGTAAATGTCATTTGCCTTAACAATTTTATGTCCAGCAAGGAGTTGTCCTGTGTGTTCAAGGTATGATATGTTTTCTATTGCCCTGATCACTCTCTTCTGAAGTATTTTAGCCTATTTAAATTTGTTGACGTAGTGTTTACCCGTACTAAAGCGCAGTAGTTCAAGTGAGCATGGAAAAGAGCCTGATATAAGAGTCGCTTTAAAGTAATGGGCAAAAGACGTCGACAACGATTTAGAGTGCCAACCACGCGTCTCAACTTTAATGTGATCTGTATGCTCATTCCAAAACTACTCCAAGCTCCAAGCAAAAACTACTCCAAGCGTCTTAATGGATTTGGTCAGTGCAATTTTGTAGGGGTCTAAGGTAACATAATTCGGTACATGCAGGGATATGCCGAGAGCTCGGAAAAGGACACGTTTTGTTTTTGATTCATTTAACACCAAATTGTTTTTGGTAGACCATTCACGAAGCTTATAACATGTGTTGGCCGCTAAAGCCTCGAGAATACTGAAATCTTTTCCAGTAAAAAATAATGTGCAGTCATCAGCATATATTATGAAGTTACAATTTTCACAAATTCTGACTATATCATTGATGTAGTATAAAAACAATACAGGCCCCAGGATACTACCTTGTGGTACTCCTGTTTTAATTGGTTGTGTGCGCGATTTGAAGCCATTTATTTCAACATACTGAGACCGCGCACTCAGATATGACTGCATAAGTTTGAGTGGTATTCCCCTAAATTCATAGCATTATAATTTATGTAGTAGCAGTTCAAGAGATACACGATCAAAGGCTTTACTAAAGTCCAAGTACAATGTCAGTGTCAGAAGTTTCTTTTCGATATTGCAAAGTATGATTTCTTTTTGTGCTAATAAGGCACTTTCTGTAAAAGTTTCTTTCTGAAAACATATTGGCATTCGGTTATTAAATTGTGCTTCCTCAAGAAACTGTCAATTCTATATATCATTATTCTTCAAGGCATTTCGAGAAAACTGGTAGTATAGATATTGGGCGATAATTGTTTTAGTTGTTTTATCATCGGACTTATATATTGCAGTAACTTTCGCTAGTTGCATGTTGGTTGAGGAAATACCTGTAGATAACACTAAGTTGTACATATGTGCTAGCATTTCCGCTATGAGGTCTAATACATACTTTATTGGTCGCATTTGTATGCCGTCAGGATCACAGCTCCGACTATTTTTTATTTTATTAAAAGGCGTAATTACTTCAGATGTAGAAGTCAGTTTAAGAAAAAGTGTGTTTGATAAGTGAGTAATGTCAGTTGTTGTTTGCACGCTCTGGCTGGCATTTCCTATTTTCGCAAAGAAGCCATTAAATTTTACATCAAGGTCGATGCCATTTAATATCCTTCCATCTATTTCAAGATTATTGATTTTTGTGGCAGGGGCTCCTCTGTGCAATACTTCATTTAACTTTTTCCACATGGATTGACGTTGCTCTGGACGTTCCAGATCAAAAATACGACTGTAGTAGTCTCTTTTCGCCCTTTCTTTTTCTTTATTCAATCGATTTCTAAGAGCTTTCTATTCAACCCATAGGTCCGCATTACGTGTTTTGACGAACTGCTGGTAAAGTTTATTTTTATGGTTTATCTGACGCTTAAGGTAGTTTGTTATCCATGGCTTCCGCAATTCGCTCGACCTGTGATGTGCCTTGAGAGGAAACAATTCGAAGTAATGTTCCTTGAATATTGCAATCAAGATGTTATATGCGTTGTTTGCATCTTCATCAGCCATTATGTCATCCCAATGTGTCTGCATGATGCGGCACCTAAAGTGCTCCAATGTATTTGGTGTTATTGAACGGTAGATGAATTTTTCCGGTTTGACATAAGCCAAATTTGTATGCGTTTTTAAGAAAATGAATATAGGCAAGGGATCACTTATGTCAGAATTGATCACCCCGGAAATTGTTTCTTCCGCAGTAAAATTTGTAACAAACATGTCTAGCAATGACACTGTAGATTCAGTAATACGCGTAGGCATAGTAATGACATTTTTGAAAGAGTTGCACTCAAGCACAAATAAAAATTCAGTACTTGCGGCTGAGTTCTTCGAAACATCTATGTTGAAATCGCCACCTTCGGTAAACATATAATCTATGACACTTGCATGTGACAAAAGACGATCAATAAATGTTAGGAAATCAGCCGTAAAACCACTAGGAGGGCGATAGACAACAGCAAATACATTTGTGCCCTTCTTTAGACATAGTGATTCGTAGTTTTTTTTTTATAAGACTATATTCTTCGATTACTTCACAAGACTCAAGAGTTCTTAGAATGGCAATGCCTCCCCCTCTACTCTCCATGCGATTTGAAAAGAAGTGAATTTACCATGGTAGCATGAAATGTTCTGACTCATCAGTATACCACATTTCTGTGAACATTAAAATGTCAAAATTTGTGCCACACAATTTCAACAGCGAAGTGACATCATCCTTTTTTGGTTGAAGTGATCGGGCGTTTAAATGCATCACTTTGAACAGACTACGGGCATTTTTTTCCTAGATTTCATAATGCGCTGAATGTCCGCAGCGAGGATATAACTAGCCGACAACATGGTAAAAAGATCCATCACCCAATACTTCAAAAGCTTCACTTATTAAGTGGCTCTAATTTTTTCAAGATCACTTTCTCGACAGATTTCCACGGTAGGTGACGTCTCCGTGCGACGGGCAAAAATGTTTCCGTTTCTTGTCGTGAGTTGTGTAGTTCGGCGCCGTAGCCTCAGCGGCACGCCATGTGTGGCTGGCAGCAGTTTTAATGCAGTAAAGACGCATAAATTCGTTAGAAAATAAAACCGCATCTGTCTTAAAACAGCGACCCGTGAAACAGAATGGCGTGTTTTTTGTCTGTTTGTTTGATTTACTAGTTTCTTTAGTTCGCAGTCAGTGCTAGGAAACAGGGGTAGAGTTCTCGACTATAAATATGAAGGTCTCAAGTTGCAATTTTTGTGCACCCATTTTTTTCTATTCTTAAACACTTTTTATGCTAGTGTCTCGAGCCTCTACCCTACTCTGATAGTCTGTCCTGTAGAGTGATTTTTCGGGCGCAGCGTTAGAAGTTGCCGCTGTTCCTTGCTTCGAAGGAGTTGCTGTTGGTGCTTCGGGAACTTAACTTACATCTGTGGCGGTATAATTACGAGCCGTGTTGTGGAATGGGCGCTTGCATTCCATTCTAGTTCCATTCCATCGCCGCGTGGTTCCACACGACGAATACCAGCGGCATATATCCGCTTTTATGTGAAGAATAGAGACAAACTTCGGCGCAACTCAGTGTTTCGAAGGGCAGAACTGCAGTTAGAGCGTTGCTGAAAAATGTACCAAACATGTATATCAGCCGAGCCTTTTAAATATACCGTTTCCATGTTTATTGGAGCGCTCTGACTTAATAAAAAGTCAAGCTGAAAAACAGTGCGTGATTGAAATTGTGCTCTATTTTCAGGAAGAGACGTGAATGCGTTACTATTTCATTTCTTGTAAACTTCGCTTAATTTCAATCCCATTTCATTCTTCCAAGAATTAAGCAAACTATTACCATTCCATTCCAGGGTCGTAAAATGTTGAATGGTTTCGGAATCATTTCAATTCAGTAGTGGCAACTCCGCAACACTGATTACAGGGCAGTTATATTTCTTTGCGGGGTCAGGCTTGAGATGAATGCGCTAGCTTGTACGTTTTCCGCGAAAGGCTAAGCGCCAGACCCCGTTCACACCACGTTTGCACAAGAGTTGCATATATTGAAAACTTCACCTCAGCACTGAAATACAAAAACAAAGACGCGCACCATCGAGGAAGAAAAAAATGAGCACCGGTAGAAAGGGCGTCTTTTGTGTATAAAAAGATCGCACCAACTAGCCCAACAAGAAGTTTCATTAAGTTGTACCTGTGTCGCAAAGCGCCCGCAGCTTCTTTTACTCCTCTGCTTTCAAAGGAGGATGGTAAACCACGCTATTAACTGCACACCCTCCCCAGAGAGTTAAAGAACTCTGAGGAGAGTAACACAACTGTTCCGATTTCAGCACAATGTGTACTTCGGCGGAGTCCGTATTTCACGTTACAGCACGCCTCTTATGTTCGTCATACAGTCACGTCACGCATCGCCAGTTTTGGTGTATTCGCCCCGAGATCAAGCTGAGTCGCTGCCTCATGGCCACTGGCTGAAGCACACGGAGTATGAATTGCTCCCGATGTCGTCTGCAATTGACATAGGCTAGCACGTGCGCGTAAGTCATGCTCGTGCTCAAAGTGCAGTTTGTCCCACTCTGTTAGCGCAAGAGTAACTGCTTGTACGTTTGTCTAGTACTGTCTACAGAAGCATTTGGCCTTACTCGCCTGTATATGTACCGCAATAAGATGCGGTCGAGCACTTGGCGAGAGTGATGTGTATCATCGTCGTAGCCTTATTCGCCATAATCATTTCGGTGTAGTTGCCACTTTTTAGCTGAAGCCCATCGCAAAGTGCACTTAGCGTCGCCCCAAACATAGGAAGTAATAAATATTGTGTGAATGCAGTGTTTTAGCGACTCAGTGATAAACTAAAGCTTTGCATTGTTGTTAAGTGTCTACTTAAAAAAATGTGGCGTTTTTGTTGATTGGTTATGTGACGAGCCTTAATTATGTTTTAAATATTTTAAATAACCTTGTATCGTACAGTCCTAGTCCTATGACACTGCTCTATAGTAAATTCTGACACTTTGGTACTTCAATTTAGTGACACACAGCTGAATAAACTTGAGTTGCCGTGCGCAATTTGAAAGGTGAAATATCAAAGGTGAACATTTGCCAGAAGTCTTCCTGGTTGGAATAGGAATGAGGCGATTGGAAAACTACAACCAAAAATTGTATTCAGAAAACCAACGTATCGGAGCCAGACCAAGCGCTCACTCAAGCGCTGTAATACAATTTTTGGTTGGAGTGTCCTAATTGCCTCAACCTTGTTCTTAGATTTGGGTTCTCTTAAAAGAGGTCAGATTGTCATAATTATTCCAGACGGCGTGCCTCACATATGCCGTATAGTTTCAAAAAGAACGTCACTTTTTTCACACTATGTTGAGAGCTTTTATGGCGTTGTGCTAGACAGACGGAAGGAGTGGACATACATGCTCTTGAAGAAAAAAAAATCGTTCTGTCAATTAATCGAACCATTCCATCACTTCGACGCAAATAATCAATATAAGAAAGCTGCAGGCGGAACAATTACCGTTTTGTACAGTTATAGGAGTAAGAGCAAGCGTGCCGTAAGTCACGTAGCTTTCTTGAATAAACTTATCGGCTGTCTAACGTTTATTCCATGATGAGTAAGACGAAAAGGCGAAATGAGTATTTGCTGTATTTTTGGGTTCATCGCCCAAAATTATCACTTCTTTCCTTTTTTCCGAAGAGAGTGAAAGGGTTCGTATTCATGACCAGCGTGCATGAAGAATTAATTCAGTCATGCTCAGCAGTGCATAGTAGACGGGACACAAGCTCGACACCTGAAATAAAAAGTCTAGAAACGTGACACACTGTAGCGCGAAAGTGCAGACAGTCGCGAAGCGCGAACGTCCCTTTTAATGGCAGACTGCGTTTCTGTCACAAGTAGAGGTAACGTTCAGAAAGCTTCGTGCATTCGTTAAGCAGTGAACTGCATATTTATTACGACTGGGCATAAACGCATTTATTCACTGACAATAGGCTCGCAGCGCTCAGAAAACGCACCGTTTCATGCATTTGCATGCGCGTGGCCGGCCACCTATCCACATTAGCGTGGTGACCGTGCTTCCCCTTATAGCCTGATCTCGGAATGAATAGCAAGCTAGTGAGACGGCTGTGAGCGTGCTAGGAGCGTGGCATCAAGTCATGACTTTTGTGGAGGTGCTGACACCTCCTGTGAAGTTGTTTGTGCCGCGTGGCGTCTTGCCCAAAAGCCACATTTCGGGGTGACAACTACCCGGCGATACATGGCGTTCTGTTCGCGAGAGTTGGCCACCGCTATCGTCATCTACATCATGATGTGGCGCCGGCTGAGACCCCTGGCGGAAGCAAGCCTTGGTGGCGGGTGAGAGTTGAGCCAGTCTCTTCTGCGCGTGGCGGTTGTCGCGAACGGTTGTCTCTAGCGTGGGTCCTCGGTGCGCGGTACCGCGGCCCGCGCGCTGGGGCCCCTCGTGGTAAGTCAAGCGTTGGCGACGCCGCCTTAGGTGTGTTAGTGTGTTTGTCTTATTGTGTGTTTGTCGTGTTATCGTGTTCGTGTTAATGTGTACGGTAGTCCTACGTTAAATACAGTTGATGTATCTATTCGGCAGACGATATCGTCGTTGTAAGTTAGCTAACTAAGTGTTTGTTGTTGTTTGGTTTGTACCGACAGCGTCTGCTGTGTCCGTTCACTCTAAGAGCGTGGTGTTGGCGCTCGCCAACGGGAGACCCCACACTTTTGACTTACCAGTCTTCATTTCTTTTTCATGCAACCCCGTCATGCACAAGAGAATTTGTATAACAAGCCATAAAAAAAAAAAAAGCTGGGAGCTCACCGTGAGCAAGGCGTATAAATTATGTTCTACTAAACATGATTTTAATTTGGCAATCTGTCATTTTATGTTTGTCATACAGACACGTCGCGCATACCAAAAATTTATATTCTTTATTTATTACACACTGCTGACATGTTTACCGGGACCTAATTAAGAAGCAATGAACATATGAACTTTTCGCTGCAAAGGCAACCTAATATCGTCACATAGCCATTGTGACATGAATAATAATTGCGAAAAGCCATACAAAAGCACTTTATTCGATGTAAAAAAGCAAACATGCGAACAGTTATATAACAATTTATAAGAGAAACGAAACAAGCGCATAAGAACGCGTAGCACAGTTTGACACACTGAAACGCATGAATACAAACGAAAGCATTGCCTATCCAAAATAAATGAATGCTTAGTCAATCTATAAGTAAAGGGCATAATAGGTTACTGGTTCTTGAGTGCATTTGGAAATAAATTAACGGTTTTACATCCTACAGTATAGGCCATCAGGCTATCCAAGGCGCGGATGCTACAGGAAAAAAAATTAATACCTAAATGCATATTTGTGGTTTACGTAATCTACAGCTTTCTTTGCATGACATGACCGCAAAGCACATTCACTTGTTTGTTTAATGTCTGCTGTCTTGCTTCTTCCAGTTTTGCCCAGAAAAGTGACGCAAATAAGCTTCATATTCTTTCTTGTAGTTTCTCGTACTCCGCTTTACCTAAAAGAAATGAACGCGATTTGCACCAACTACAACAATTAAACAGAAATGGAATATAATTTCCTTCGACTGTTTCTGTTTCGTGCTGTGCCGGGTACATATGAAAAATACGCAGATGTCAGTTTCGAGCAGTAAAAAAAGTGCTTAGTGTATTGAGTGCTCGTAATAAAGATAATAATGAAAAGAGTGTTGAATACGACAGAGTGTGCGCGGCGATAAGTGCCGGCATCGAGTGAAACGTCACAGGCTTTGATTGCCATATCAATACATCGTCCTTCCTTTGGATTAGTTTAAATACAAAACAAGACAGGATAGCAATTCGATGAGCGGTAACCCGTTACGAGCACTGCACGAAGTCCTCGCCATACGCTAGCCACTCTGGGAGCCTTCTGTCACGCGTAGATCTTCTAAGCCGGACCCATCACCTGCCGCGTTCGTTTTTCCTTGTGGCATCTGACCTCGGCCTGGGTCCTCGTTGTCAGACGCTTCATCTGACGCATCGTCCTCATAAGTACCACTAAATGGCACTTTCGTTGCCAACAGATGCTGTCGGTTCTGTCAAATCACACTGCCCTTTTCTGTCTTCAGCATGTAGGACCTGGGCCGCGTGCGGCTGATTACTCTTCCCTTGGTTTCCCATGAGCCTCTCTGGACGTGTACGGTTTGCCTTTTCTGCAAAGGTGGGAGACATATTGCTGTGTTGGGGGCTGGCTGGTCCCGACGAAGCACAAGAAGAAGACGGCTGACGGAGACGTACGCGGCCGGCGGGCACGCCGACCAGCCCGAGCACGCGGGTTGGCGCGAAGCGCCGAAGCGAAGAACACCAACCGCACTCCGCGGTTACCCAACACACACTCCCCTTTATTTTACAGTCGCCTTGAAATCCTGGATGCCAGAGCGGCGCCCCCTGGCATCCTCACATGTCATTCCGAAACCGAAACGCAGAACACAACACATAATTTGGGTGCACGTTAAAGAACCCCAGGTGGTCTAAATTTCCGGAGCCCTCCACTACGGCGTCTCTCATAATCTAATAGTGGTTTTGGGACGTTAAACCCCACATATCAATCAATCAACACAACACATATCTTCACTGGCTTCACATGCTGATGCTTTTTACCCGCTGGCCTGCTGTCTCGTCGAAGTCGGGTAATGGGGTGCATAGTGGTCGACAATAAAGAAGCTCGCCATGCGATTGACCATCCTCCGATAGACTGAATCTGTAATTCACAAAACCAAGCCAAAAGCATTATTTCCTTCGGTTGTTCTCTTTAGGATTCTTTCGACGACTTGTACACATTTTTCGGCCAAGGCATCCGAGCGTGGAAATCTTGGGCTTGAAATGGTGCGTTTGAAGTCGTATCTCCTTGCGAACGTTGAGAATTCTAGACTGCTAAATTTAGGTCCTCCGTCAGTACAAACCTCTGTAACAATGCCGTACCTTGCAAACATTGCGCTCAACTTGTGAATAACTGCAGGAGATGACGTGTCATGCAACGATTTTGTTTCCAGAAAATTTAACACAGCGTCACATGCGCACAGATAGGAGCTCCCGGCGTACTCAAACAGGTCTACCCAGACTCTGTACCATGCATGCTCTGGAACAAAGTGAATCATAAGAGGCTAATTTTGCTGTTTGTAGAAGTACGTTGTGCACACTGCGCGCGTGCTCACGACGTTTTCAATATTAGCATTCGTATCTGGCCGGAAAACTGCGAGCCGAGCACGTGCCTTGCATTTGTCAAGCCTCATGTGCCCTTTGTGTATTCTTCTTAGTATCTCAGCCTGCGCAGTCGCTATGACAGCCTTGCTTTTTTTAACAGTATGCCGTTTACTACTGTTAATTCCTTGGTGAAAGCCTTGAGCTCTCCGCTTATCGACTGGTTACTTCTCACGGATTCAACAACGCCCTTTAAGTCTTTGGTAGTTTCTTTTAACAACCGGGCTTAACTGGCTTCGTTAACGAGGGACGAAAGTATGCTTACTGTATGCACTTACACGTTTTCGTTGTCTTTGCTGTCGAGTGGAGCCCAAGACAGCATGTCCGCCAGCACCAGCTTTTTTACTGGAATGAAAATCAGGTCAAAGTCGTATATGAGCAAGCGAAAAAAAATGCTGCATTCGTGGTGGCAATTCTCCAGTCGTCTTCAGAGCGATTGCTATTAGTAGACGGTGATCGGTTTCCAGAACGATATTTTGTTCAGATACAATCTGATGAAATCTTTTTCACCTAAATGGCTAGTGCAGCCATAACTTCTTTCTCCTTCTGCCAGTACATTTCCTGGTTGTCCGTCAACACCCGCAAAGCCTAGGCAACAGGCTTCCACGTTTCTGCAAAGCTGACTTTATGCCCCTTTAAGACGCGTCCGAGGTTTTCTTAGTGTCTCGTTCGGGGTCGAAAGGGCACAGCACAGGTTGCATGCCTAAGCATTTTCACAGCTAGCTCTATTGTTCGGCATGATTTTCGCTCCACTCAAATACAGTGACCTTTTTATTACTTGGCGCAAGAGTTGAGCTCTTTCAGCCAGCGCTGGCAGAAACTTTCCGAAGTATTTGACAACAAACCTGCACTCATCTGCCTGCCTGCTTTGGCAACAAACCTGCCAATCAATTGCCGCTGGCATGTCAAGCATTAAACTGACAGTCGCGGGGCTTCGCTGGATGCCTTCTTTAGAAATTACAACACCCAAAAATGAAATTTTCTGCACCAATATTTCACATTTTTCCGCATTCAGTGTTAACCCAGCATTGCTCGCTGCTTCCACGACAGCATTTAGCCTTTCATCGCGTTCTTTCCTTGAGGGCGCCCGTATCAGAATATCATCTACGTAGATGCGCACTCCCGGAATGGCGTCAAATATTTGGCTCGTCATTTTATGGACGACACCCGAGGCCGAAGTGATTCTGAATAGCAGCCTCAAAAAAGTGTATCGTCTGAAAGAAGTAAAAAATGTACATATTCCAGATGTCTAGTCGTCAAGGTGCATCTGATGCAAGCTTGACATAGCATCAAGCCGAGAAAAAATTCTCGCTCATGCGATTCCAGCCTCAATGTCTTCACGTCACGGCATCTCGCAGTGCTCACGCTTCAGGCATTGCTTAATTTTACTGGGGTCTATAAACACACTTAGCTCGCCATTCTGCTTCCTTACAATTACTAAGCGACTCATCCAGTCTGTCGGCTTCTCTGTTTTGGCTATGATGTCTGCCTCGAGCATTCTATTAAGCTTTTGTCGTAGTGGCTGTCGCAGAGAGAGCAGCATGCGTGGCGCCATTTGGACGATAGGTACAAAATCCTCTCGTAGGACCAACTTATATGGGCATTGAAGACGCCCGTGCCTGAGAAAACTTTAATAAATTTCTTAAACAATTCCTCGCGGTTCCATGAAGGTACCTTGCTCACAGAGCACTGGAAAAGTTCCAAGGTCTCACTGGCGTGGAGCCCCAGAATTGCGTGACGTTCACCAAAATAAATTGACGTAGGTGGACTTATCGCGTGTAGTGTCGTTTGTTGTGACTATTTCAGAGTGCTTCATGATCCTTCCATCATACGCACTTAGTACCGAGCTACTAGGCTTCGTTTGCATTTTTGCTTGAACGCGTTCACATATGCTGTGCGGTAAAAGATTCGATTGAGAACCATTGTCCACCTTAAGCTCGACCACCTTTTTCGCCACTTGTGCTTGAACTACTCAGTATTTGGTGCAGTTCAGCCAGTTGACCGATATGTTGAGAATGTCGAAGTTTTCGCTGTTTTTTACTTTCGCAACTTGCTTGTTGCAGTTGCATTTAACGGCAAAGTGATTTCTACCACCGCACTGCCGACAAGTGCTTCATAATGCGGGACAGTTCCGAGCCGCTTGTCGTCGACCACACCTACGGCACTCGAACACTTCTGAGCGACATTTACCTGATGTTGCCCTTGCCGCGTTGATGCACCTTTCCTGTGTTTGTGTGCTGGTGTCGCCGTCTCCTGTGCGAGGTTCGACGCCAGACATCACTTTCAGTGCAGTGACTTCTTTTTCTACATCCCAGAGCTCACGTCGGATGGTAGGCACCCCAGCCGTCCTGCAAACTTGCTCAGTTTTCGTCAACGTAAGCTTTTTGTCGCTCAACAGCTTCTCTCGCATTTCGCCATTGTTTGTTCCGAACACGATCTGATCTTTATGATTGACTCAGCCAGCATGCCGAAATCGCAAGACTACGCTAGCGTCCTGAGATCTGTGATGAAATGTTCTACTGGCTCACCTTCAGCTTGTATTCGCTCTCGAAGAACGTACCATTCATGGACCTCATTTAGCTGTCATGCGCACTACTCGTCGAACTTCTTTATGACGGTGTCATAACTCTGCTTGCTTTCACCCTTAAAGAAGTCGAAGTTGTTGAATATTTTTAGACCATCGTCGCTGACCACGCTTAGGAGGAGAGCTGACTTCGTGGTTGCTATATGCGTTTGCCCGTGTGGTGCTGACGCCACGAGGAAGAGCTCAAACTATTGTTTGAACAGGCACCAGTTCCTACTGATATCATCCACACGCCGAAGTTGTTCTTGCGGCTTCGGGAACTCTATGGCCGGTCTTGGGTGGCTGGGCGCGGTTGCTCCTTCGATTAGCTGCAGCGGGCTCACGCAACCAATTCTGACACCATGCATGTTTCTTACTGTGTCGGGTACCTAATAAAGATACGTACAGGCTAGTTTCGAGCAGTAAAAAAAGAGTGCTTGGTTTATTATTTGATCGTATTTGAAATTAGTAAAAGAAAGAGTGTTGAGTACTACAATGTGTGTGCGGTGATAGTGCCGGCATCGAGTTGAATATCACAGGCTTTGATTGCCATGTCACTATGGTTTCTACTTTTTTTTAAATTACACACAGTAAGATTATCCCGCACAGCAGCTGGTGTTTGTAATAATGTTTTAAGCACCATTCTATCTGTCAGCTGCTGACCCGCAGGTTGCGGCCTCAAATCCCGGCTGCGGCGGCTGCATTTTCGATGGAGGTGAAAATGCTGTTGGCTCATGTGCTCAGATTTCAGTGCACGTTAAAGAACTCCAGGTACGAAATTTCCAGAGCCCTACACTACCGCATCTCTTATAATTGTATGGTGGTATAAGAAAGTAAAGCCCCGCAAATAAATCAACAAACAGCTTTATATGCCTTAAGTTTGATGTGTGGTGTAGCATTCGCAAGCCTTCTTCGAAAGTAACAAAGCTCATCTTGATCAGCGCACAAATAAGACAAAAACACAAGAAAGTGCACGACACGAAGCTCTTTCATTCTCATTTTTTCAATGTATTCAACATGTTTGCTTCAATTTAGGACAGATTGTAATATTTGCCGTAAATGTGTGTGATTAGTGAATTGCAATATTGCATTGTCATTGATGTGATAGGTAAATAAAAGTGGCTGTTACGCATAATTCTGATAACAAATTATCATCTACCGTTTTGGACACTACGTTTAAAACGTTGCTAATACAGTGTTCAAAGAATTTTGATCGCCATAACAATGAATTTTTTATGCTTCTACATGCTTACATCATCACTGATAACACACTGGCTCCTCATCGAAAGATAAGCTGCTATGCACGCAAGGGTGCGGTGATGGCGTAGTGGTTAGAGCATTGCCTCGCATGCAAAAGGTCTGTGGACCAAAACCTGGTGGCGCGAAGTTTCCAACGGGATGAAAATCCGCGTGGTGATGGAACTGCATTAAGAGGACCGGGGTGCGACTTCACCGGTAACCACCACTGGTAACGCACTTCCTTACCAGAGAAGGACTGGCTACCCTGTTGCAGTATCTGGCCTCTACCTCTAAAATGCATACGTCAATTAACTCGCGGCCCTCAGTCCCCAGCAGCTGCGAAGCAACTGACCAAGGCGGCGGTCAGATCTGCAACGCAGCAGAGGGTGCTAAGAATCTCTGGATCCGAACAGGCCGCCATTGGAACCTGAACTTGGCAACAATTAACGCTAGAACCTTATCTAGCGAGGGAAGTCTAGCTGTACTATGCGAGGAGCTAGAAGGTGTTAAATGGGATATAATAGGGCTCAGTGAGGTTAGGAGTACAGATGAGGCTTATATGGTGCTACAGAATGGGCACGTCTTTTGCCATCGGGGCTTGGCAGACAGAAGAGAACTGGGAGTGGGGTTCCTAATTCACAGAAACATAGCTGGCAACATAGAGGAATACTATAGCATTAATGAAAGGGTGGTGAAATCGTAATTAAACTGAATAAGAGATACAAGATAAAGGTGGTACAGGCTTACGCGTCTACATCCAGCCATAATGACGCTTCAGTTGAAAGTTTCTATGAAGACATAGAATCGGCATTGAGTAAGGTAAAAACACAGTATACTCTATTGATGGGAGACTTTAATGCAAAGGTAGGGAACATGCATTCTGGAAACCAGGCAGAAGGAGATTATGACATTGGTACTAGAAACGCCAGAGGAGAGCTGCTAGTAGAATTCGCAGAACAGAATAGTTTACGGATTTTGAATATTTTCTACCGAAAACAAGGAAACCGCAAGTGAACATGGAGGCGCCCTAATGGAGAAAATAAGAACGAAATAGGCTTTATACTGAGTGCACACCCATGCATCGTGCAGTATGTGGAAGTGGTTGGCAAGGTAGGATGCAGTGACCATTGAATGGTATGGTCTCGAATTCACCTAGACTTGAAGAAGGAACGACAGAAACTGATAAATAAGAAGCCAATCATTCAGCTAACACTGAGAGGGAAAGTACAGGAATTCAGAGTCTCGCTTCAGAACAGGTACTCGGCTCTTATGGAGCAAACCAGCCTTACTGTAGATACAATGAATGATAATCTGACGAGTATCATTATGGAGCTTGCAGTGGAAGTTGGAGGCAGGGTAGTTAAACAGGACACTGGCAAGCTTTCCCGGGAACGAAGAATCTCATTAGGAAGCGTCAAATCATGAAAGTGTCAAGTATAACAGACGAAATAGAACTGGCAGAGCTTTCGAAGTTGGTTAATAGGCGGAATGTATGCGATGTAAGAAGGTATAACATAGAGAGAATGGTACACGCTCTGAAAAACGGAGGAAGCGTCAAAGCAGTGAAGAGGAAATTGGGGATAGGCAAAAATCGGATGTATGCACAAAGGAACAAAGAAGGCAAAATAACTACCAATATGGACAGGATAGTTAAAATAGCGGAGGAGGCTTACAGAGATCTGTACAGGAGCCGGGAGGACCACGACCTTAATACTACAAGAACTAGCAGTAACCCAGGTGACACCCCACCAGTAATGATAGATATAAAATATCATCATCAAACGCCGGAAGAAGAAGAAAGAAGACTGCTGCCTGGAGCGAGCGCGCGCTACTTCACTTCTTATAATAAACCGTATTCGTTCGAAGCAGTCCCTGGTCTCGATCGTCTTAATAATGGTGCCGTGACCAGGACACTACCACCTCGCCGGCAAGAAAGGTCAACCTGCCACTGAGCAGAAGAAAAGAAATCGGCGGAGGAGCAGAGGATCGTCCTGGATCGAGCGACCAGACCGCGGTGGACAGTACGAGCATCAGAACGAACGATTGACAAGTAAGGAGTCATTGTTAACCGCCTCAATATGAGCAAAAAGTGATAACGAAGAAAAGGAAAGCACTTCGCTCCCAGATCACGCGACTGATTAACGCAGCCGAGCAGCCAATTAATGATGGAGCTAACCAGGAGCTGCTGCTTACAACGCAGGCGCAGATTAAAGCAATAAGCGACAGTCTCAAGAGCGCGAACGAGCAAATGGAAAAGTTCCTAACAGAAGACAATGCCGAAGCTGAATTCAAAAGCGTCATAGAGTACGACATTAAATTAACGACGACCTTATCTGCAATAGAATTGAGACTTCGACAGCCTGCACAATCGGATTCAAGCGAAGGGACAAGACAGGTGACGCCCTCAAGGACAGGACAAGAAGCAACGGAACTACTTAAGCTACCAAAGCTTGAATTGAAAAAGTTTTGGGGAAAAGCTTTAGAGTGGAGCCGCTTTTGGTCTCAGTACGAGTCGGCAGTTCACCTGAGACCGAAAATAAGCAAGGGACAGAAGTTCAATTACTTGTTAGCAGCATTAACCGGAAAAGCGGCGGCTGCTAATGAAAGACTTCAGTACTCGGCAGAGGAAAATTATGATGACGCAATCAAAATACTGCAAAAAACGTTCGGCAATCGAAAACATTCCATTGAAATACACATGAATGAGCTATTGACTTTGGAGAAAGTGAGGTCTGTTCAAGATACCGATGACTTAAATAGGCTAGTACAGAGAGTGCAAGTTAACATATTGACACTCAAGTCACTAAAAGAGGAAACCGAGAGCTATGCACCGATGTTGTTACCGGTATTGAAAAGAGTATTTCAATCAGAATTAACAGTGCAGTTCAAGTCAAAAGAGGCTATGAGAACCAGCTCAGCTTCAGAAAACGGCGAGCAAAATAACTCAACGGGAAAAGCGTGCGAGGAAAAGCTGGACAGGCTTATGTTATTTTTAAGAGAGCAAGCGGCTTTTCGAGAAGAAACACAACGTGAACAAGAGAGGATAACTGCAAAACCAAAAAAGAACCGCGGACAGATGCACATAACTTCAAGCTTCTATAGCTCAGCTGACAGAATATGCTTATTCTGCAAGCAGAAAACCCACGTAATCGAAAACTGTCGTAGGAGCATTCAAATGGATGACAAAAAAGCTATGCTTACCGAAAATAGAGCATGCTTCAGATGCACGCGACCAAACCACACTGAACGCATTTGCAAGGCCCAAGTCAAATGTAAGCAATGCAAGGGACGACATGCCACGTCAGTGTGTAGAACGGTGATGCAGAAAACAAGGGCAGAGCTGGTCTCAACAGCGCAAGCCGAAGCTACTACGACGTCTATGTTACACGCAACCGAAAATATCAAGCAAAAGTTTGTGCTTTTGCAGACGGCTGTAGCACGCGTAGAAGGAGAAACATGTGGCCGACATTGCCGTTTGTTATTAGACAGCGGAAGTCAACGTTCATTTATTGAAGCGGAATTAGCGAAAGAAAAATAGGTTAGAAGGTGTTGCGACAGGAAAGGCTGACGATTGGTTCATTTGGAGGAGACGAAAGGGTCAAACTAATGAACGTGGTGCAAGTGACTGTAGGTCACGAGAAACAAGCACGACAACAGTGATTGAAGCGTTACAAGTCGACGTTATCTCGCATAGTTGTATACCCACTCCAACTAAGAAACTCAGCGAGAAAATGAAACAGCTAAAGATGCAAGTGGCTGATCACAGGACCGAGACGACTGCAACAGATTCTGTAGGACTACTGATCGGCTCAGACTATTATTGGGAATTCTTTACTGGTAGAACTCAAGGAATTGAGGACAGACTGATGGCAGTAGAAACTATACTGGCATGGGTAGTGCAAGGACGGTCAGAGCAAAGCAAGACAAAACTAACACATAATCAAGCAGTCGTGGTTCTGAAGGTCGAAGCTGCAGAGACAGATCTCCAGCAAGAGGTACAGAAGTTCTGGAGCCTGGAGTCAATGGGGATTACAAGAAATAGTTTGGATAACACCGAAAGGGAAGTGGTCAAAGAATTCGACAGCAAGATTGTACAACAAAATGGTCGCTATCAAGTTAGCTTGCCATGGAGACAGGAAGTAAACTTGGAAAGCAACAAGGAAAATGCGATAAAAAGACTGCAAAAAAATGAAGACATGCTGTATCGGTACGACAAAGTTATATCAGAGTATATGGCATTAGGAGTCGCGGACGAGGCCCAAGAGCCATCAGAGCAGCCAAATTCACTTTGATACTCCTTGCCACATCATGCGATCATTAGAGAGGACCGAGCCACAACAAAGGTTCGAGTAGTGTTTGACGCCTCATCACATTCTCGAAAAGGCATCTCTTTAAACGAGAACCGAGAGGTAGGACCCAATTCGAATGAGGACATGCTATCGCTGCTATTTAATTTCCGAAAAGAAAAGGTGGTATTGGTTGGAGATGTTGAAAAGGCATTTCTACAAATCTCTATACACGAAGAGGATAGAGATGCAATGAGATTTCTATGGTGGAAGCATGATGCTGAAGGAAGGTTAATGAATGAAGTGCAAACATGGCGAATGACAAGAGTAACGTTCGGAACAACACCGAGCACGTTTATACTGGCGGCTACAATCTGCCAAATCAGACACCATTTGAAACAAGTGGAAGACCGGTTTCCTGATACGACAAGAAAACTGCAGAAAGCGATCTACGTGGATGATGTCATTCTGGGAGCAGCAACGCTTGATGAAGCAGTCAGGTTGTACAAAGAGGCAAAGCAAGTGTTCAGCGAGACAGCGATGAATGTGAGAAAATGGGGATCCAATGAAGAGCGATTAAACAAAATAATAGATGAAAACGAAAGGGACGATTCTCACATGGATATTCAATCTAGAGTATTTACAATGCTTCTGGGCTTGATATGGGAACACACAAAGGACATAATTTGCTTCCTCATAGAAAAGTGGAATATATTAACAGATACAACGTACTTGACAAAAAGGGCCGTGTTACAAACCACAACGAAGATATTTGACCCGCTTGGTTGGTTGTCGCCATTCACAGTACGTGCGAAAATAGGACTGCAGAGACTGTGGAAAACGAATGTCACGTGGGACGACCAGCTCCCTAAAAATGAATGCTACAAATGGAAGAACCTTATGTCTGAAGCGGAGGAATTTCGAGTTCTAGAAATTCCACGATGCTACGCAAGCAAGAATCAACCATTATAAGCATACAAGCTGCATGTATTTGCCGACGCGAGCCCTTTAGCATACGGAGTGGCAGCTTACTTGATAGCAGTATACCATGATGGAAGCAAAGAATCAAGGCTCGTAACAGCAAAAAGCTGCGTAGCTCTAATTAAAGAGCTGACATTGGCGCGACTTGAACTGATGGCAGTGGTGGTAGCATCAAGATTACGCGACTACATCAAAGTCACTTCAACGAAAGAACTCAGAAAATACACTGCTGGACGGATTCGATGATTGTGCTTCACTGGATCAAGGGAACAAGCAAAAGGGATTCGTTTGTTGCTAACACAATCGCAGAAATTAGAGAAAAAACATTTCGAGCAAGCTGGTCATTCGTTAAAAGTGACGACAACCCTGCTGACCTACTTACACAAGGAATAGGCGCAAAGGCATTGATAACCTCAAAGTTATGGTGGAACGGTCACGAACGGATAACATCACTGGAAAAGAACTTAGAAAGCATAATTGGCAAAAATACAGACGTGGAAGATCAGTATAATACACAATGTCACCAATGCATGGAAAGAGCCGAAACTGAGCCAATCTGGGAAATCGAAAGGTATTCATCATACGGACGGCTTATAAGAGTGACAGCATGGGCGTTCAGATTCATAAACAACACAAGAAAGGAAAATCACAAAGGGTCGTTGACAGGAAAAGAGGTAACAAATGCTGAGAAATAGTGGATAAGACAGACCAAAGTATCAATGAGACAAACAAAAGGTGAGGCCTGTTCAAACTCTCAATCATTTGAAATTATTGGACACGAAGTCTACTTTGATGACGATGGAATTATCAGACAGAACGGACGACTGCAGTGCAGCCAAGAATTCAACAAGCACGTAATAGTAGTTCCAAAGGATGAGCATTTCACGGAACTGCTAATACGTCACGTGCATAAGACGGTATCACACGGAGGAGTTGAAGTGACGCTAGTGCTACTTGGAACTAAGTTGTGGATATTGCAGGGTAGACAAGCAGAGAAAAGAGTTCTAAATAAATGTGTCGTCTGCAAGAAACATAACTCCAGACCGGCGACTCAAGGCATACCTCCACTTCCGGCAGACAGAGTCACTGAAGCAGAGCCATTCAATGTTACGGGAGTTGACTTCACAGGACTTCTTTACGCAAAGGACAAGTACCAGATTGTGAAGCAATATGTACTGATATTCACCTGCGCGGTAACAAGAGGAGTACACTTGGAAGTTACCAACGATTTGTCATTGTCAAGTTTTCTACAAGCATTCCGACGATTTACAGCTCGACGGGGAATGCCAGCAGTACTCGGACAACTCCAAAACATTTTTTAAAAGTTGGAAAGAAAATTAACAGAATGCTCGAAACAATTAAAAACGAGGTCTTAAAGAATTACTGCAATGGCCAACAAATTCAGTGAAAAACGATAGCTGAGTGCGCGCCATGGTGGGGAGGATTTTACAAGCGCCTCATGAGAGGCTTGAAGACGTCGATGCGAAAAATAATATCGAAAAGCACAGCTTTGGTAGAGGAGCTATGCACTATTGTAGCAGAAGTTGAAGGAACACTCAACAATCGACCATTGACTTACGTATATGGAGAACCTGACAAGCCGATGCCACTAACGCCGGCAGACATCATAGGTGGACGGCGACAGCCTCAAGACAGACAAACAAGACTGAAAAACGGTGACATTGAAGACGCATGTCGACGCAGATGCAAACTCGTGCGCGCTTGGTAGAAAACATGGCATCAAGAATACATCAAGGAAATAGGAGCCATGGTCAAAGCCGAGACGAGGCCAGAAAAACCACTCTCACAGGGTGACATCGTGTTGGTTGAGGACAAGGCTCCAAGAACATTTTGGAAAATGTGCCGGATTGAAAAACTCTACCCTGGGCGAGACGGAATAACAAGAGCTTGTCTCCTTCGCACAGGCAAAAAAGAGCTTCTAAGAAGATCGGTGAACCACATATACCCTACGGAAGGTTGTTTCAAATAGCCCGCGAGAGCTTATCCCATTTCATCTTGGGCGGGCGGGAGCCTATAAATAATCATCATCAAACGCCGGAAGAAGAAGAAAGAAGACTGCTGCCTGGAGTGAGCGCGCGCTACTTCACTTCTTCTAATAAACCGTATTCTTTCGAAGCAGTCCCTGGTCTCGATTGTCTTAATAATAGAAGAAGTCAGAAAAGCTTTGGAGAGCATGCAAAGAGGCAAAGCTGCTGGTGATGATCAGGTAACATCACATCCGCTGAAAGATGGAGGACAGATTGTGTTAGAAAAACTAGCCACCTCATTTACGAGGTATCTCCTGGCGGGAAGAGTACCAGAGTCTTGGAAAATGCAAACATCATCTTAATACATAAGCAAAGAGAGGCAAGGACTTGAACAATTACAGGCTGATCAGCTTGCTCTCTCTAGTGTACAGGCTATTTACAAAGGCAATTGCTAACAGAGTTAGGAAAACATTAGAATTCAATCAACGTTCCAAAGGAACAAGCAGGATTTCGAACAGGCTACTCAACAATCGACCACATTCATACTATCATTCAGGTTATAGATAAATATATCTATTATCTCAGAATATAACAAACCACTATACATAGCCTTCATAGATTACGAGAAGGTGTTTTATTCAGTAGAAATATCAGCCGTCATGCAGACACTGCAGAATCAGTGCGTCGATGAAGTATATATGAACATCCTGGAAGAAATCTACAGGGGATCAACTGCTACCATAGTGCTTCTCAAAGAAAGCAACAGAATACCAATCAAGAAGGGTGTAAGGTAGGGGGACACAATCTCCTCAATGCTGTTTACCGCGTGCTTACAAAAGCCTAGTATAAGAACAGTTAGGGATAAGAAGATAAGAGTACCTTAGTAAGCTGCGCTTCGCTGATGATATTGCATTGCTGAGTAACTCGGGGTACGAATTGCAACTCATGATTACGGAGTTATTCAAGGAGAGGAGAAAGGTGGGTCTTAAAATGATCTGCAGAAAACGAAAGTAATGTACAACAACCTCGAAAAATAGCAGTGCTTTGATATTGGTAATAGTGAACTTACAGCTGTAAAAGACTATGTCTACTTAGGGCAGGTAATAACCACGGAGCCGAACCACGAGATAGAAGTAACTAGAAGAATAAGAATGGGGTGAAGCACATTTGGCAAGCACTCTCAAATTATGACAGGTATATTGCCACTATCCTTCAAGAGGAAGGTATATAACAGCTGTATCTTGCCGGTACTTAGCTACGGAGCAGAAACCTGAAGAATAACAAAGAAGGTTCAGCTTAAATTGGGGACGATGAAGCGAGCGATGCAAAGAAAATTGGTAGGTGTAACCTTAAGAAACAAGAATAGAGCAGGGTGGATTAAGGAACAAACGGGGGTTAAGGATATCATAGTTGAAATCAAGAAGAAGAAATGGACATGGGCCGGGTATTTAGTGCGTAGACAGGATAACCACTGGTCATTAAGAGTAACTAACTGGATTCCCAGAGAAGGCAAGCGGGTTAGATGAAGACAGAAAGTTAGGTGAGAAGATGAGATTAATAAGTTTGCGGGTATAAATTGGCAGCAGTAAGCACAGGATCGGGTTAACTGGCGGAACATGGGAGAGGTCTTTGTCCTGCAGTGGACGTAGTCAGGCTGGTGCTGATGCTGCTGATGATGATTATGATGCTGCTGCTGATGATGATGATCACCGTAACTATGAATTTTTCGATATGTTATACCCTCATAGGCAAAAAAGCGTTAAGCCTATGGGCATGCTTTGCCCCCTAAATTATTATTTAACACGAAAAATAAAAGCGCCAGACTTACTCCTGAAGTCACACCTGATTTCACGGGGCCAGTACTCAGTCTTACACAATCACTGATAACACACTGACTCCTCATCGAAAGATAAGCTCCTATGCCCGCAAGTAATTTGCCGTTTTTCAGTACTGGTTGAGTTAAAGTAGTAACATACGGTGACTCACATGGTTTGAAGCTTTTTTGAAATCCCAAAATGTAAAATATACTTTCCCATTCATATCGATAGCTTGCCATATCATCAAACGTGCCGATAAGATAGGGCAACAAAGAGTACCCTTCGCGAAAGCCGTGCTGTATGGCGGTATTTAGGTTATCACTTTGAAGAAAGACAGTAGGATGCTTCAATATTATGTTTTATAATCTTCACAACAGAACGTAGCAAAAGGATGACATGAAACGAGAACAAAAGCGAGTGGACACCAGTTTTTGGTACTGGTGTCATCTTGGCATGATTCCATTCATTGGGAAGCACAGTGCGCCAAACGTAACATTACAAAGTCAAGCATAGGTATTACGCACTCTCTTGCTTATAAGAAAGGCATTCGACATAGAGTCGAGTCCTGGCGAAATTTTCGAATCACGAATAAGCAGAAGTCAGAACACCTTATTTGGTGATGTACGGCGTCATAGACTAGCTGTGAAGTAAGAAAAAACGTTATTATTAGGCGTTTATACTGAACAAAAATATTATTTTCTCATATTTACTATTTCCCTCTTGTTTATAGTATTACCATAAATAGATAAGCTTGATTCAAGACTTCTCGCATAAAATGTACTGCGAAGACTTATCTGGGGACGTCAAGAAGTTGTCAAAGCATCACTTGATATTTTTCGTTTTAAGAATTGTCTCTCAGTGTGGACGCATCCATTCCCGACTCTGATGGTTGTTTTATCTGCTGGTTTCTTGACTTATTAGGATATCGCACCACGGGTAAGATTTCCTTGGTCATACAGGGGACTGAGCGGTTCAATGCGTCGCTTTTGGGAAAAAGAAAGTCTTGAATACATTGTATTAAGTCCTTTAAAAAGCACAATGATGGGTCAACAAAACAATTACTTTTTAAAATGGTCGAAATTCTCTACAATGTCCATCTCTCTAGCATGCGAGAACACTGGTGCAACGGGGGTCTTTTTTTCAGGCTTTTTAGCGAAGCATCGAGAAAAACGTAAGGACGGAGTTTTATGGTCCGAAGCGCTGTCGTGAGTTTCTGTTACTGAACTGTGGCGATATGTACCTCTACTGAGAAGAAACAGATTTTACCTGTGGTAGAGTCGTTTCCCGAGCATCTGGCGTTTTTGGAACAAGATAACATTAAGAGAAGATACCGATGCAGCGGGAAAGGCACGTGGGAATTCATCTGACAAATTTACCGTGAGAAAATAAAATCGCGACGGAGGAAGACGTTCCAACTATTACTTTTGTAGGGACACAGACAGAGATACAATGAAGTTCAGTCGATCCTAAGGAGCTACTGGAAGCAGTGACAGAACTCCCTTACAGGTGGGGCGGGGGGGGGGGGGCTGTCGTAACTGCTGGCCGCAACAACGTGGAGGACAAAGCGCCATTATGCTGCGTCCTTTCATAGGCCCTCTTGATAGCTTGAGTTTGCCTTAGGAGCACGGTTCTTCTTATGGCTTTCTCCAGAGGCAAATAAACCAGATCCTCATTTAGCAGGACGCGGTACTTGCAGTGGAAGCTGCTGAGGTATAGACGCACTCACGCAAACGGTGACGGCAGCGATGCGGTTGAGAAGCTTGTTAAGGAAGCCAACGTCTGGCTTGTTGAGGACAGGAGGAGGAGCAGAAAAACTTTATTTATCCCAAGAGGAAAAGGTACGGTGGTGGAGTGTCAGAGGAACCTACCCAGCGTAGGTTTCCGCTACCCTCTTGGCCCAATCCAAGATCTTGTCCTGGACCTCGGGCGCCAAGCTGCACAAACCAGCCTCCCACTGCTCCTTACTATTATTGTGTAGAGAATTGGGTGGTGGGTTTCGAGTACAGCCCCACATTATATGGTCTAGGTTAGCTCTTTGTCGACAGAAAATGCACAAAGGGGAGGGGTATATCGCACGGTGTATAAGATGGCGAAAAGATGGGGTAGGAAACGTGCGGGTCTGTAACTGGCGCCCTAGTATTTCATGGTAGCGCGAAGCTCCATGATGTAAGGGGGGATATATAGTGCGCTGTAGGCGGTAGTGATTTGTGATATCGTGGAAGGTCAAAAGACGATCTCTCGCGCTGTAAAAGGCCGCGGGGTCTAAAGCGCCATCACAGGCCTACACTCGGCCGGTCATGAGCCGCCTCATTGCCCCTCAACCCCGCATGCGCGGGCGTCCATATAAGAGCAACGTCTTGCGTGCGAGGATGTTTCTTAAGTATTGAAAGGGCAGTTGATGAGATGCGACCTGCGCTGAAGTTGCGTATGGCAGTTTTGGAGTCACTTACAATCATGGTGATATTGGGGACGAATAGACCTAAAGCGATGGCAGCCTCCTCTGCCTCCTCCGAAGAGTTGACAGTGATGGATGCCGTTGTGAGCGCCTTGCCGTTATAGTCGACAGCAGAGAGGGCATAGTATGAAGAGGATGGGTATTCTGCCGCATCGACATAGACCACGTCCTTGGCTCCATGCAATTTCTTCTGAAGACCTTTTGCTCTTTGGATTATACGCTTATTGTGATATGTTGGCTGCATGTTTTTAGGATGGGGCGGTATGAGCAATTGTTTGTGTATGTTTGGGGGAATGTTGTATTTAGCATCGGTGAGTGAGGTGAAGTTAATTCGGGTAGTCGATAAAATGTGGCGACCTGCGCTAGCGGTCGCGAGCCTTGCGTATGGAGCTGTTAAATGGGCTTCGCGGATTTCACACAGGGTATTTATGGCTCCTGTCTGGTGGAGTAGTGCGTTAGAGGTATTCATTGCAATGTCTAGCGCGTATTTGTAAACTCTGAGGAGGAGGGTGCTGACCGATTCCTTCTCTGCTAATTTAAGGTGAAGGTAAGGGCGGGTATATGTGATTTTACTAATCACAAAAGCTTGTATTACACTAAGTAGCTCTGACTCTCGGAGCCCTCCATTTTCCCCTGAGATTTTTCCTATCATTCTTAGGGTGTTTTCAACGGTATTGCAAAAAGCTTCGAATATGTGCGTATTAAGTCGGTTGTTTTGGATAAGTAAACCTAGCATACGAATGCGTGATACTCTAGGAATGAGGCACTCATTTATGTGAACTTCGATCATTGGAACGTGTTTGTTCCGATGATGAGTTGGTAGAAGGAGTAACTCTGATTTACTTGGGCTACAATAGAGATTCATCCGAGATGTTAGCGCTGCTATTATATCTACAGCTGTTTGTAGGGTGTCTTGAATGTGTACATCTGAGCCTCCTTTCCACCATAAGGTGATATCATCGGCATAGATGAAGAAGTTCAAGTCAGTGATAGGTTGAAGAGCGTTGGGTATAAGTTAATTTCCTCCTCCTCCTCGACTAGCTTCAGCACTAGCTAAGGAGGGAAGATGTTTGAGGTTCGGAATGGGTCCCCTCGATGACTCGAGTGCACGGTGGCAGCGCGAAGGAAGTGCCATAGTCCGGTGAAGAGACGCTTTATTGCTGCCTCAGGCTACTGCCCGAGTCCAAGCCCGAACATACGCCCCCACTTCAGATTGATTGGCAACGAATGTTCGCATCTTGTCACTTAGAAATGGCAATAGAATCGTGGCCTGAATATCCTCAGGTATGTTCAATGCCGCAAAAAGAGCGTCCACGTTTTTCAACCAGGCGGGAATCATAGGCTTATCAGTGGGCATGGGTGCAAGGACTGCCTTTAGCTCCTTCGCGTACCGTCCGATACTGGATTGCTGGTTCCGGTTTTCCGGTTCCTCCGATAAGGCACGCGCTGATCTAATCTTTTCTAGCTCAAGCTTGAGCTTCAGTGCTCCAATTTCAAGCTTCAGTTCTCTGGTGTGATCCGATTCACTAACGGCGTCCCCTTCTATCACATCTCTATCTGAGTCCGCCATCTCCCAGAGAGTGCCTGAACGCAAGTGCATTCAGTAAAAACAAATATGGGGGCCCCGAGAGAGCACAAAGCAGGCCACACCTTGCAATGATGCGTCGCCCGATGCACTTGATAGTTAACACTGCGTCCGCCTTGTCGCCAACACTAGCTGCGACGACCAATTCCAATGCAGCAGGTCTCCGCCCGATAACTTCTGTCGCTGACTCAGCCTGTCACATCGAATGCCCTGCTACTCTGCTCCGGAAGCAGCACCCTGCAGCGCCTCTCTGGTAAGTCTGTCACTCAACGACGACCTTTGGCTCTGCTCTCGTTCAGTGACGCGCAGTGCTCTTGCGCTGCCGAACTCCAGGCTCCAATGTTGACCGGCAGGCTCGTACCGAATGTCAATGCTGCTTTTCGCAGCGCAACAGCAGGTCCCGAAGCGGTGAGCGTCTTGTCAGCTTCCCGGACTTCGACGCCTTCCTCGCTGCGGGCTCTCCAATCCACGTCGACTGCGCCAGTTAATTTCCTCCTCCTCGACTAGCTTCAAC
This sequence comes from Rhipicephalus microplus, assembly GCF_043290135.1. NCBI lineage: Eukaryota > Metazoa > Arthropoda > Arachnida > Ixodida > Ixodidae > Rhipicephalus > Rhipicephalus microplus. The sequence continues at coordinate 29,775,973 of NW_027464586.1, forward strand.
ACTACCTTAGGAGGGAAGATGTTTGAGGTTCGGAATGGGTCCCCTCGATGACTCGAGTGCACGGTGGCAGCGCGAAGGAAGAGCCGTAGTCCGGCAAGCTGACAAGACACTCACCGCTTCGGGACCTGCTGTTGCGCTGCAAAAAGCAGCATTGACATTCGGTACCGGTCTGCCGGTCAACATTGGAGCCTGGAGTTCGGCAGCGCAAGAGCACTGCGCGTCACTGAACGAGAGCAGAGCCAAAGGTCATCGTTAAGCGACAGACTCACCGGAGAGGCGCTGCAGGGTGCTGCTTCAGGAGCACAGCAGCAGGGCAGTCGATGTGACAGACTGAGTCAGCGACAGAAGTGATCGGACGGAGACCTGCTGCATCGTAATTGGTCGTTGGCGATGAGGCGGACACACTGTTAACTGTCAAGTGCATCGGGCGACGCATCACTGCAAGGTGAGGCCTGCTTTGTGCTCTCTCGGTGCCCCCCAAACTTGTTTTTACTGAATGCACTTGCGTTCAGGCACTCTCTGGGAGATGGTGGACTCAGGTAGAGATGTGATAGAAGGGGACGCCATTAGTGAATCGGATCGCACCAGAGAACTGAAGCTTGAAATTGAAGCGCTGAAGCTCAAGCTTGAGCTGGAAAAGATGAGATCGGCGCGTGCCTTATCGGAGGAACCGGAAAACCGGAACCAGCAATCCAGTATCGGACGGTACGCGAAGGAGCTAAAGGCAGTCCTTGCACCCATGCCCACTGATGAGCCTATAATTCCCGCCTGGTTCAAAAACGTGGACGCTCTTTTTGCGGCATTGAACATACCTGAGGATATTCAGGGCACGATTCTATTGCCATTAAGTAACAAGATGCGAACATTCGTTGAGTTAGTATGAGGCACCGATTAGGAGCATGTTGGGTGTAGCGCAATCAAAGCGGCTGATGTAGAGCGCGTAGTCAGTTCCCGACCCGTCAACTAAGGAAGCTGATTGGTTCCGCGAAGGCGAACGCGGAAGACCGGAGCGCGGAAAAGAAAAGAGACTTCTTCGTTCTCACAGTTCACAAGCGGAGCAGTCAAGGTCGCCCCCGTTCGGGATTAAAAGGGGAAAGCTTACTCGGAAAAGCGTCTGGCAAGAGGCAGGTCAGGTGCCACTGTCTGAGTCTAAGCCATTGTTGGCATGCACGCGTGTCATTGAGAGTGACGCGGGGACGCGACCACTTGGCTGACCGAGACATAGTGGCGGCAGGAAGACGAGCAAAACCTCCCCCGCTGTACGTCATTACCGAGTGCTGCTAGGATGTCCGGGCGCCTCGCTGTCGCATGTCCACCTTGTAAGCGCACGGAGCCCAACAATGTACCCACCGCTCTTAGGGAGCCTTCTACAAAGCAACAATTAATGAGAGAACTGATGGGGCTCGAGCGTGAGAATGGCTGCCGACAGAAGTCGGCCGACGGAGGCAGCACGGCCTGGTATGGGAGAGAGTGTCACACGCGGAGAACCTATCCCTGTGCATGTTTTATTTGGTAACGTGGTTTTTACAAATGTAGTGCCTTTTATGAAAGTGTTTCTGTGATTGGTTGTGATGATGCGAGTCCCAACACGTGATTGGTTTTTCTGAAGACTCTTTGTTCAACCAAGGGTTGAAAAGAGGATGTTTGAATTTGAAATGGGTGCGGAGGTTCGGGCTTGGACTCGGGCAGTCGCCTGAGGCTGCAATAAAGCGTCTCTTCACCGGACTACGGCTCTTCCTTCGCGCTGCCACCGTGCACTCGAGTCATCGAGGGGACCCATTCCGAACCTCAAACATCTTTTCTCCTCAGCTAGTGTTAAAGCTAGTCGAGGAGGAGGAAGTTAACTGTATAGGTAGCATAGCCAGGTTAAAAAGGATTGGAGAGAGCACTGACCCTTGAAGTGTTCCGAAGCTGCCTATTGTATAGGGTGATTAATGTTCTGGTCCTAATGTTAATGTAGATGTGCGGTATGTGAGGAAGCTTTTGATGTAGGAGTACATTTTAGCGCCACAAGAAATGCAGTTGAGGCCAGCATATATAGCTGAGTGGGCTACGTTAGACCAAGGATTGCTTGAGTATCCTCGCTCTGGTTAGGGGGTTATGATGTCATGTTGAAGGCGAAGCATCGCTACTTGCGCGGAAAGGGAGGCCTTAAAACCAATCATTTCTGGAGGCAGTAGTTCATTATCCTCTACGTGTCTCCGGAGGCGTGCAAGCACAACATGCTCCATAGTCTTTCCGAGACATGATGTTAAGGAAATGGGCCTCAGATTTTCTACCAAAGGAGCTTTGTTTGGTTTAGGTATAAATATGACTCTGGCATCTTTCCACGAAGGTGGAAGGGTGCCCGTGTCAAAACAGTCGTTAATTACTCAGTCAAAGCTTTAATAGAAATAGGGTCAAAATTTCTAAGTAATTTGTTGTTAACGCGGTCGATGCCTGAAGCCGACGTGGTAAGGAGTGTTGCGAGGGCGTGCCTAACTTCTGCTTACGTTATCGGCGCATCTAATGACTCATTAGGTTTCCCTGTGTATGATGGCATAGAATCCTTACGTAATTGAGGTAAATGCAACGTGCGGAGGTTATCGAAGAGCTGTCCTAAATGGTCGCTATGCTCGTGTAACAGTTTAGTGATAGTGTGAGAATGTCTTATGCGAGAAGTGCTGGGGTCTATCAGATGTCTAAGAAGTTGCCACGTTCGTTTATCAATGAGTTGGTCATGCATTCCTTCACAAAGCTGATCCCATTGGCGGGCCGCCAATTGAGTCGTGTATCGCTCGATTTGTTGGTCTAGCTTCGCTATTCTAAGGCGGAGTTTCCTGTTGTGGCGCTCGTGTTTCCACCGTCGCAGAAGTGACTGTTTTGCTTCCCACATATGGAGAAAAGAAGCTTGGAGTCGAGAGTAGTTATCGTAGTGTCGGGGGATAGAGTTATCGTGTTAATTTCAACATCTTTCTGAAGCTGTTGAGTCCACTCGATAAGGTCTGCAATACGTGAGGGAGCGGTGCTGTTGCGGGTCTCTCCAAATTTGTCCCATTCTGTGGGCATCAGTGGTTTAGGTGCAATGGGTCTGTGTTTTAGTTGTAAAGTAATGCTAATAATGTAATGATCACTGCCAAGATTAGTTTAGGTGTTAGTCCAAACCATTGTGGGGGCATTGTGAGTGAGGGTAAGATCGGGGGATGTATCTTTGTTCACACTGTTCCCCAAACGAGAAGGCTCCTCCGGGTCATTGTGCAGTGTAAAACGATGTGCCTGAATATGGTACCAGAGGGCTGTACCTTTCGGTGTAGCTGCGGTGTAACCCCACGGTGGGTGGGAGGCGTTGAAATCCCCCACTATGAGGAGGGTGCGTTTGCCTGCCTAGGATGTAGCTTGGGCGAATAGGGAATCGAAGCGGGGTCTTTGCTCTTGTGGTCTACTATATACGTTAAAACTGTATAAGAATGGCGAGTTAAGTTTATCAGGTGGTATTTGGAGAAAGTCGTGCTCAATGTCGGTGTCAGCAAATGTTGAATAGGTAACTGTAAGGTGCTTCTGAGTTAAAACATCGGTGTTTGGTTTGGTATCAGTCGGATTTTGATGCGTTCTATAACCTGGCAGCTGCACTACACCATTTGTTTCTTGTAACGCAATGATTGGGAGAGAGGTAGTTTGTGATTTGATGTACGGCAAGAGATTTGCCTTTTTTCGGTGAAACCCCCTTGCAGTTTCATTGCCATACGCAAAGTTCAGTGCGGTTACGAGGAGCCATTTTCGCTAGGTTGATTTGGCTTAGGTTGGGCAAGCTCTGGATGGTTAGCGTGGACTGTGTCAATCAACTGCGTGACTCTATCTAGGGTTTGTTGCATCGGTAACATGACTTGTTGTATCGAGGCGACGGATTCATGTAGCTTCTGCAAGGAAGCTGTTGAGAAGGTAATAAAATTGTCTAGTTTTTTCTCAAGTTTGGTTCCTTTCTCTTTCTCTTTGTCAACCTACTCTAGTTTCTCTTCGACTTGGTCTATTGCTCAATGAATGACAATGTGAGAGTCGACACTTTTCGTTTTTGCGCAGGTGGTTGAGCGGGGTACCTAGATATAGGGGTGTTTGAGAGAGGAGCTGGTGCTGGTGAGATAGGTGGTGTATGGGAGAAAGATGAGGCGGGGAGGTGTGGGTAGGAAGATGGTTGTTTGAAGAACTGAAGCTCTAGGCGTAGTTTTGCATTTTCATCCCTCAATTTAGCCACCTCATTATGCAATAGTTTAAGCTGCTTCTGAATGGAGCTTTCAGGGGAGGCTACATCAGCCCAGCTCACCTCGTTTCCAGGGCCAGCCTGAGGGCTGGGTTCTTGATGAACGCTTTTGCGGCTTCGGCTGCGGCTGCGGCTTTTTCGGCTTTGCTGTCTTGTGATACTGGTTGAGCGTCGTTTAGGGGCGTTCTTGAAAGATGGGCTTGGGTCGAGGAATGGAGCTGCATCTTGCTGGAAAGATAAGGGTGCGTGCTTTGGTTTGGGCTTGTAGAGCTGTGGGCACTAGGGCGATCCGGTGGGGTGGTCACTGTTGCAAACCACACACTTATGTTCACATTCGTGATCAAGGAATGGGTTCCGGATGCCACACATTGGACAAAGGCTGAGGGGCGCCTGTGCATACGTATGGTCTGTGGCCAAGTTTGTGGCAGAGATTTCAGGCTTCCGTCTTATGACGATAAGGTACGAATCTCTTGACGCCACCCTGATAACTTATGTAGAAAGGCACTCGCGTGCCTCTGAAGGTGACCAAGATGGACGTTGTGGAACCCATGCGACGTCCGGTCAGAATGAGGCCAAGTCTGTCATAGTCGAATAGACGTGACAAGATGGTTTCACATGTGTGTTCCGTAGGAATCTTACGGATGACCCCTCGGCAGGTATTCGATGGATCGGTAATGTGGGGTACCACTTCAAAGCTGCGCTCGTTCATCTTGATGGATTCGATACGGTGGTATGCTTCGGTGCCTGCCGAGTCCGGTGTTCTTATGAACAGAATGTTGCTTTTAGAGTTGATGCGGTATTCGTCATGTAAGGAGCTTTTAGGACGGAATGTATAAGCTTCGGAAGTGAAGTGTCAGCACAGCTGAGGCCTCCACGTATTCGCAGAAGTATTTTGTAGTCGTCCGCTGGAAGTGGATGGGGTCTGGAAGCACTGCGACGAGTCGATGGGAGAGCTTTATGCGACTCCTCTTGCGAAGTGTTGATGTCAGGCGTTGATTTCTTCGGGGATGAAGCGGGCTTTCTGGTCCTGGCATACACTTGACGCCAGCTGCCTTCATCATCGTCGAGAGCTTTGGCGGAGGGAAGTTCCTCTCCCTCTGTTTCGTGGATGACCATGTTGGTAGACCTAGCCGGTAGGCCTAGCTGGTAGGCCCACCGAGGTAGTCAAATGCTGCCAAAAAGTCGATCTTCGTGGATGCGAACTGCGAAGCACTCACTTGAAATAACTTCAGATGATGTGGTCGATTCCGTAGAAAGCTTCACATTTGTTCAAGTTGCCATTGAATGACTTAAAAAGTCAGAAACAGGAGTTTTGCCGGAGCGCTTACGAAACGCGGCCGCTCCCGGTGGCGTCTATGACGCGTCTACGCTTGAGGTCAGTGACCTTTCGGCGTTTGGCAGCAGCACCTAACACACGAAACCGGATACGTTTCTTAGTCAACTACAGAACATCAAAAAAAAAGAAAATTTGGCACATGCTAGGCGACGAGGAGCTCTGTGTCCAGGTGGGAGCCCACAGTGAACTTGATGCATGAGCTGTGCTGGCCGCCGCCCCCACGCCTTTGCCACCTTCTTCACTTCATCCCAACTCAGCCACATCTCACGATCTATCTTGAACTATGACTTCCTTGTCCGATTCTATTTGGTGAATGCTGACATTGTGATTGGCTCACTGTACTTTTACGTTGTTTACGTAGCGCTCTATATTGCCGGCGCTCTTCGTCGTCGTCTTCACCCGGCTTCTGTCTGCGCGTACACTGCTATTCTTTTTCTAAATGCGAAGCATTTCTTAGCGAACTTCGGTGGCTCTGAGCGTATCTATCTATCTATCTATCTATCTATCTATCTATCTATCTATCTATCTATCTATCTATCTATCTGTCTATCTATCTATCTATCTATCTATCTATCTATCTATCTATCTATCTATCTATCTATCTATCTATCTATCTATCTATCTATCTATCTATCTATCTATCTGTCTCTCTCTCTCTATCTATCTATCTATCTATCTATCTATCTATCTATCTATCTATCTATCTATCTATCTATCTATCTATCTATCTATCTATCTATCTATCTATCTATCTATCTATCAATCTATCTATCTATCTATCTATCTGTCTGTCTGTCTATCTATCTATCTATCTATCTATCTATCTATCTATCTATCTATCTATCTATCTATCTATCTATCTATCTATCTATCTATCTATCTATCTATCTCGCCCCCTATGACTTTTAGCTCTCCTGGCCATTTCGATTATGGTATCCGTTAAACCCCACATATCAATCGATTATGGTATCAATACCAAACTTGGTAGGCTATAACATGACTGTATGAATACTATATCTGACTAGTCCTAACTTGAAAATCATGAAATATATGTCATGACTGTCATGGTTTACTTTTCAAGGTCCTGCAGCTTTTGCGATGCTTTCGTTAACATAGCATGTTGCAAAACTGGTACGGTATAACGTGATTGCACGCCGAACACAAGTGATCGACCTCGACATGAAAATCATGACATGCGTGTCATGTAACAACATGACTACATGTCACGCTCATGATGTGCTCGCGGCTGTTTCCCTAGCTTCACATGTACCAAAGTCGGCATTACGCGACGCGAATGAACGACATAGGTAAACTACTCATCCAAACATGATAATTATGACATGCGTGTCATGTAACAACATGCCTACATGCAACACTCATGATGCGCTCGCGGTAGTTTGACATTACGTGACGTCAATGGATGACAAAGGTAAGTGACTGGTGCAAACATCATAATTATGAAATGCATGTCTTGTGAGAACGTGACTACATACCACTGTCAATGCGCCAATACATTTCGACGCGACGCTGTGCGCGTGCTCGCTGGCGTTGCCACGCCAGGCGCCGGTTTAGACATATACTCGCAGATGCACGCCGCGCTGCATTGCTTTGACGCATGCGTGTTTCAGCGCGTCCGGCGTCCTGATGTCACCAAAAAGATGGAGACGCAGTGTTGTCTGGGCAATGCATCGGCGCGAAATACCGAATGTCGCCTTTTGCGCCTGTTGCCGTCGGACTGCGCTGACTGACGCTGGTCGCGCCGGCCGCGTCTGGCGTCAGAATATAGAGTGCTCGCGTTTTTGCCAACGTAGCGGCGCTGCGCCCAGCGTGCGCATGCGTCAACACTACATGGCAGTAATATTGGGCTCTTAAAGATGCGCTGCCCCGCCGCGGTGGTCCAGTGGCTAAGGTATTCGGCTGCTGACCCGCATGTCGCGGGATCAAATCTCGGCTGTGGCGGTTGCATTTCTGCATTTTTGCTGTAGGCCGTGTGCTCAGATCCGGTTGCACGTCAAAGAACCCCAGGTGGTCAAAATTACCGGAGCCATCTACTACAGCGTCTCTCATAACCATACGGTGGTGTTGGGACATTAAACCGCGTATATGATTCAATCAATCATGATGCGCTCGCGATCGGTTTGCTAACTCCACGTACACCAAATTCGGCTTTACGTGACGTCAATGGATGACAAAAATATATGACTGGTGCAAATATGATAATGCTGAAAAGCGTGTCATTTAAGAAAATCACAGCATGCACCGCTTATAGCGTGCTCGCTGCCGTTTCAATAGGTCTACATATGATTGATTGATTTGTGGGGTTTAACGTCCCAAACCACCATATGATTATGAGAGACGCCGTAGTGGAGGGCTCCGGAAATTTCGACCACCTGGAGTTATTTAACGTGCACCCAAATCTGAGCACACGGTCCTACAACATGATAGCTCTACATATACAAAATTTGTTATCATGTAAAGTGAATAGATCACGAAGGTAAACGACACATCTAAACATGGTAATCACGACACATAAGTCATGTACGGCATCATGTACCTTCAACTTGTAACAATGGGCTGATTTTAGAGTGACATATCAACCTTCCTCATTCATGCTTCGCATATCATCGATTCCCACACTCTAAGCCAAAAGGGAGCAACAGGGGCATAGGGGTTGCTCCTTTCAGGGAGCAATTGCATTGCCACTCCCATTACTCCCTTAAAAGGAGTAACTGCTGAGGGACGAACCGTTGCTCTCCTTTCAGTTCCTCCTTGGGGGATGAATAGTTACTCCCTCCAGTTCCTCCCTGCGGACCAACAGTTGCTCCCACCAGTTGCTCCCTGCGGACCAACCATTACTCCCAACAGTTGCTCTTCTAAGAGCAACAGTTACTCTTTACCGTTCCTCCCAAGTGTTCGCAGTTACTCTGAAAACCAACTGCACATGATTCCAGTTACTTCTTGGGGAAATGACTATCTCGAGTATGCTTGTCACACGCTTAACTCATGGCGAGAGCTCCTTGGAAGAGCACTGCTTGGCTGCTTTTAACACAAAAAGTGCACAATATTGAAAGGGAAATAAATGCTTTATTGTTCTTTTTATGAGGCGACGTGTGAGCACACGTAAAAGTAGACTTCGCCACACCACAGCCAGCACTAAACAAGCACCATAATACATCAAACGTTTTCTGCGTCATCCGTGGAAAAACAATCTTGAATTTCTAGCATAGGGCAGTCTGTGTCATCTTTGGTGAGAGAAGGGCAACTTCTCCAATTCTGAAGAACTCAAGTTTCGCAGCTGGTGTTTCCATCAGGCTAGCGCAGCGGAATGTCACTGCAGGCATATGTGAAGCATCTCATTGCTGCATGAAAAAAAATAGAAGTGTGAGGTTAAACATGCCAGAATCAATACATAACAATGAGTCACACACACTGCAGCAGCGCTTACATTCTAGGATGTCTACTGCAAAACAAAATGTGAAAAAAAGGAAGGTTCGGCGAAACGTTACTTGTCAAGCCATTTAAATGCTTATGTGGTGGATGCTCTTCACATGATGTCTCAGACAGCAATATTCTGGAAGAAAATGTGCAGCACCTCAACAAGGCATACTTGTAGCAGTTAAAGATACCCTTAGGTTCAGTTAACTTGTTTCCTATACATAGCTGAGTGACATTTCTATGAGCCCATTCACCAATGGGCATTCTAAGTGAGATCATGTGTGTAGCAAATAACACGAACCATCCGCTCATGTTAAATTACTTATTTAGCTCGTGCACATAGTTGCTCACGATTCTACTGTTCTATCATACGCTGCTGCGTCTTGAACTGTGCAATACCTGTAGGCACAAGCCAAGCATGCAAAGCCTGCTTGAAAGCAACCATTTACAGAGGCTACATGATAATCTTCGGTATATTTCTTTGTACCTGATGCAAACGGCTGGACAAAACTATAGACAAATAAATGTAGACCGTGCTACGTTCAAAAAATGCTTTAAATTTAGTAAACTAGGGTGCATTTGTTTACTCGGTTGACGAGTCACAGCCACGAGATATGTGAACGAAGCAATATATCTTAAGGCATTCACAGATATTTTGGTTCTTTGTTTGACAGTGTCACAGATAGCTTGCCAATACATATATAGAGAGCAACAAGATGTGAAGCTTTTATTAGTTCAACGTCTTGTTGGTTCACAGCCAAACAGGTTACTGCTTTGTTAGACAAATTGGAATAAGCGCACCGTGGTTTCCAAAAAAAAGCATTATTATAAGTTAGCTCCCGGTGTGAATGTCTGCCTATTTATTTTGTACTGCCTTCTACATGTGCCACAAAGACATTTGTTGAGGATGTGCTACCAGTCAAGCCAAGATCCCATACTTGGTCAATGTGATGGAAATACAAATATTAGAAACACTGCCATCTATAGTAAGAGCATAACACTCCAGGATCTTGGAACAGCAAGGAGGTGCACAAGAAAGTTAAGCCCACTCTTGCAGAACTTTGAATGCGAATTTTTCAGAGTGGGGGAGGTCAACATGCTGTGGCACTTTTAAACCCACGAAACATCTGCAGAAAACAGGGTAAAGGCAAGTCACGAAACGCTGTTATGAAGGCCTGCGCATGGACAGCTTTGTGAATCTAGGCCCAAGTGTTATGCTTTGTGCAAGCCAAAATCCATGTAAATAGGGAAAGCATACCTTTAGGAGCACCAGTGTAAACAAATCTTGGCAGTTGGCTTTCTAGTACAAACAGCAATCCCTGCAATGAAAATATAGACATTTTACCTTAACGGTAACAGTGTGAGCACACACACGGGCCAGCGGAGCCTTGTCAAATTGTCAGTGCCAGTGTAACCATGTGGCATGATGAACTATTCTCTGGCCAACACATGCACAGTTGGCGCCTAAAAATTGATGCTTTCATGTACGTAGTACAAAAAGTGTGCACTTACCGAAATTCACTTGCTTTCTGTACTTTAGCATCGTTGGGAGCATCTTTATCTGCAGTACAACCAAATTTGTGTCATATCCCTGAAAAAAAGTAGTAGAAGACATGCATCCAATATTGTTTCGTTTGGTAGCAGTGAAGTAAGGTTAAGAACAGTCAAGAGGGAATCAGCCTAATTATGTGCATACGGCAAATCCCAAACGGCAATATTGAGGTTGTCGAAATTTTCGTCGATTGGTATGAACGTCGATATGTGATTTTAACGGCACGGCAAGTTTTCAAAGCGCATAAAGATTTCATGATGCAGAATAATGACAAGGCTAACGAGAACATACAGCATTTATGATTGTCTTTTAAAATATTCAGTTTTGCGAAGGTTTTGCATCACTAAAGAAATCTGAAAGATTTGGGTCATTGCTCCTCCAATTGTTCTGTCTATATGTAAACTGCTCGCTTGATGGTGCGCTTATAAAATAGTACGTTCAGCGCGGAGGTGAAGCAAGTGACGCAGTGATGTGGGAGGATTATCATTTTTTTTAGGCGTGCGGGGAGGGGGGGGGGGGGGTCCGCTTATCTGAATTGGAGGCCGGGCAAGCGAATATGGTCGTCATCATGGGCTCCCTACGCCCGGCCTAAGGAAATTCTGTGCGCAACCACCTGGCTATGCTAGTGAAGTGATGTGACAATGATTTCTTCACTTACTGATTTACATACACTTTACAGCTATAAAAACTGCGGCCCAAGGCCCCAACACTCAGCCATTTACATTACATAAAGACAATGGTAGAAAAGTGCCGGTATGAAGACAGCTACAGCCCCGCCCCAATGTTTTTTCAGGCGAGGTAGTGTTGCGGAAATGAACTTTTAACTGCAAAAGTACACTGGCACTGCAGTGGTGACAGGGGAAGCAAGAGGGTATGCAGGCGGTAATAATAGAAGTAATTTAGTCCGATACGGCTAGCAATGGATACGGTAAATAAGAAAGAGCAAATCATTTCTCTTTTGATAGTGCAACGACTCAACAATGTATTGTAAGAGCATTAAATGTTGCTGAAAATGCCACTCACCTGCACGATGAAGCATGTACAGTCCTTTGTCCGACGAGCGAACAGGCTTGCAGATAGCTGAAGCCGTGTTTACGATGTGTTTGTTCCACCCAGCAGCAAAATGCACAACAACTTCGCAATCCATAAAGATAAATATACACTAACCTTCATCACGAATAAGTAGAAACGCAAATCTGCGACACGCACACACACGATCAATACACAGCTCGCAAGCTCGCATGTCCATGTGCTCGCTGACCACAGACCATATGAATATGAGTAGTGCAAACGCGAACCTAGTTGCGCCGAAAAAAAAAACGCCGAGCAGTGGCAGCACAGGCGTCAGCGCAATGCTTTCAGTATGTTCTCCTAATGCACTTATAAAAAAACTGAGGTACACTAAAACTCATAATTAAATGTAAAAAATTGAGTGTAATATTTATTTGGTGCTAGTAAACATAAACACTGAATAAAAATTGCTTTGTAAATTACATCGCTTGCTACACTAGCGCCACACTTGTCGTGCGGGCGCAGATGGCGCAGATTTGTCATTCTGCCCTCAAACTACGCGGTGAAGCGTGCTACTAAGTGTATGGCTGATTGAAAGCGCGTCTGGATCCGCTTTTTTTTTCTCCGATATATTTGAGGGGGGGGGGGGGCTCCGTATGCACGTGTTTTGGTGCTTGATCGACTTTGACGCCCTTCCTTCGCGTACGAACGGCGTGTCTAGGCATTTTTTTATCGTTGTTTTGCACGTGTTTCGGCGTTCGGTCCGCTTTGACGTGCCAACTCTCCATTTTGCTGCTTGCGTGTTAGGTACTTGCCGTAGCTGTAATCTCAGGCCTTCTGTGTTCAGCCAGTGCTGTTATCTTATTATCTGCGGATGCTAAAATAAATCACTATTTTGGTTTGGTGAAGTTTGGCACACAGAACAAACAATAATCTGGCCCACCAATATCAGTGTGGGCGGCATGCTTATTTGTGTGCGGTGTCCTGCCGGGGAGTAACAGTTGCGTGACCAGAGCATTGACAGCGGTTCCTCCTTCCGTTGCTCCCTTACAAACTTAAGATGAATACATTTGCTCCCCCATTCTCGAACAAGTCGGCCATCTTGCTCCGCTTGGTCTTTTCGAAGAGTAACAGTCGGTCTGAAAAAGTAAAAACGGCCGTTGCTCCCATTTCGGCCGTTTTCGGCTTAGACTGCACTATACGTTAGATCTGCCAATTTTTTTGTGGCATTAGTAATAGCAGTTGTTCGTGTTTAACGTTCCAAAACTATGACATGCTTATGAGAGACTGTGTACTGCAGTAACATAGCGGTACATATGTGATGTTTATCAAATTGGATAGCCCGCACTGCAACCATATGTGACGTTGCCCGAACTTTAGCGTCTATTTGAAGAGCAGTTCCGAAACTTGGGTCTTGGCATTGTGACAGATTACTTGATTGCCACGCAGAATGCTTAGGTTCGATCGCTGTTGGCACCCTGACATTTAGTATTTGCATTCATCATGTCAATGCTGCCACTCTCAGGTTTTTTTTTTCATTTATTTACCCTAAGGGTCGAAAGGGGGCACTACATAGTGGGGAGCATAACATATCATGTAAAGTGCAATAAAAACAAAGTACATTTTGAAAAAAAGGAAACAATGAAGCAAAAATAGAAATTCTAAGCAGCTAGCAGTACACTTCTCAGCAATCGACACCAACGTACTGCATTTCTTTCGTTAAAGAAGAAATATACGCACATTGTTTGTCTTGTATATACAGGCATCGCGACAGCAGGATTAAGATACACATTTTTCGTGTTAAGAATAATCGCTAGTACATATAGGCTAAGAAGTACCTTTATAAAAACGCCTCATTTAAAGCGTTTTTAAATACTGCGTGGTCAGTTATTTCAGCTTTGTAATTGGGGAGACGATTCCATTCTGAGATAGGTAGGTGTAAGCATGAAAACTGTAATAGGTCAGTGCGTGTGAAAGGTTGCTCAACCTTAAATATGTGATTGATACGGGTAAAAATCTTTTTGGCGGGTACTAGAGAGAATGTACTTGGTTGATGAAAAAGCTGATAAAAAAAGGCTAACAGTCATATTTTTTTTCTAGTCTGCGAGGGGGTGAGACAAAGTTCATACTTTATTTTTGTAATACTTAATTGCTGTGAATAATTACCAGAAATGAAACGCACTACCATATTTTGCAAATAATCCAGTTTGTTGATAAGATAAATGTGGTGCGGGTTCCATTTAAAACAGGTGTACTGAAGTTTAGGGTGGAGTATGGTAGTGTATGCAAGAAGTTTAGCACTACTATAGGGAACTAGATAGGGGTAGTGGGACGAGCGGACTGCGAAAGGAAGGAGCGGCGGCGAGGTGAAACACACGGACATCTTCGTGCGTGGTGTGGTAACGCCCCTGTGCCTTTCCCCTGAAGCCTCAGCCCAGCAACGTCCGTTTGACAGCAGGCACTTATGATTGTAGTTGCTTGTGTGTGGTATTTTTGGTGGTGGTAATGCTGAGTTAGATAGAAAAACCTCGGTGGAAGAATTACTGTTTTGCGCAAGGTTGTAAAACTGCGTATAAGAGAATGAAACTGCTGCCGTCTGACTGCACTGAATGACTTGGGTGGTCGTTTTTACCCCTCACAAGATTTGTAGTACAGGGCTGGTCAGTATCGCGATTCAGTAGTATCTCATAGATACCTTGAGTTCCTGTATCGAAATACATTTGAAGAACGTACTTGTATCGCTGTAGGGAAATACTTTTCCTTTGTATCGGTACTGAAAAGACATGGTTATCTCACTACTCTTTTGTCGTAACTGAGCCGATGTGCATATAATATTGAGAGAAAAGCCTGTATGCGCTCAGCTAGTCAAAAGCGCCCCGCCAGTCGGTGACACATAGAGATTACCGAAGAATCCCTGACACGCACAGCATCTTCTATGTAGTTGAGGGTTTGACGCAACTGACAGCAGAATCGAGGAGCTAGGCAGTGCTGACGGTCTTGAATCTAGGTCAAGGCTGGTGAAACACAATCAATTTTTGGGGGACAATTTTGGTAATTAGTAGCTATAACACGAAGTTTAGGTTCACCTACAAGAATATACAGCCTTTTCTATACACTAGCCTTGAATTGAAACTGAACCTGCGCTCTGTCTATAGACAGTCTATTTTATAAGCTGCTCTTACTTTGATGTAATTCGTGTAAGCATTCCTAGCAAAACCGATCGATCATGTGTGTAATAAATAATAAGAGCACACTTTACCTCTCATCAGTGGTGTTCGTAACTGAGTTGAGCAATACAGCTAACTCAATTGCATTTTAATTATCTGCAGCGCACTTTTCGCAAAATAGCTTCAGTATATCGCGTTATGTCTTCTATAAATATTTCTCGGTACTTGTATTTTTATTTTAGGCTTGAGCACCTGTATTTTGACATTTGTACTTCCAGAATACTTTTATGAATGTCCGTCCAACCCTAATTTATGCCAACAGACGTGTTCCATTGTCTTGGAGCTACACAGAAACAGCATTATTTTGTAACATTGTGGCTGTCATGAAAAAAAAAAAACTTCCTCTGCTCTAATGATATTCTATGCGACACTCACAAAGAAGAAACAAACACGAGAATTATTGCGTCTGTGTTATCACGCATTTGCACTTGGACAGAGAGCAAAAGAAAGAAAAAGCTCAGCTAAATGACCTAAAAGCCTGGGTTTGTGTTCGCACATATATCTTTTAACGAGTGTCCTTGTATAAATTGAGATGGTTTGATTCATTCTTTTATTTGTTCATCTCTCACTGTTCCGTTCTTTTCCTCTCTTTTTTTTTTTCGAGCACGCCATTGGTTGTGCAGGGCCGCATTCCGTTCTGTGTGAGTAGCCACGCGCAGTTCCAAAAACTTCCTCCCGGGCAGGCTTGTCACTAAAATCTCACGTATTCGAGCTTTCAACACAAAAGTAGTTGTTCTCTTTTTGTTGACTCAGTTTACAATTTAGGCAATGAAAGGTCTAGCATCGGTGTTAAACATATCGTACTAGTCATTTGAAAGTGCGGCAAACAAGCGCCCACTGCGGCGCGCTTCAGGTTAAAGGCGCAGCAGCGCCGCTTAGTGGTTTCCGTGAAAACGGCCTCACCGGGAGTATCGCTCTCGTCCCACTACCTTATCGAGTTCTGTCAGCCTGATGAAGCGTATGACGGAAGAAGCCAAGTGTTTTGCATGCCGCAGAAACAACAAAATCTATTTGATTTTTCCAAGATAAATTAGTGGAGAGATGAATACCTAGATATGTAAGCTGTGCTTTCGAAGGCTTCACCATTAAGAATGTAAGTTTTCTCAGTAGTTTGGCTGGAGGTGTTAAATCTCATAAGCTTAGTTTTAGTAGTATTCGCGCTCATTTGCCATTCTGAACACAATCTTTCAATCACAGACAAGTCATCTTGTAGCTTAGCACAGTCATTCCTACATCTTATTGGTCGGTACAAAACACCGTCATCTGCATATAGCCGGATTGGTGAATGTATACCTTGATGACTAGCATTTATACAAATACGAAATAGAGTCGGTCGTAAAACAGAACACTGGGGCACTCCGGAGATAACAGGTAAAATGATGAACGAACAGTGTTAATCACAACGGCTTGCCATTGGTTTTTTAAATATTCTTTGACCAAGTTGAGTACTTTTTCACCAACGTTAATCCGCCACATTTTGTATAGTTGGTGGTTATGAGGCACGTGGTCAAATGCTTTTGTGAAATCAATAAAAATGGCATTGTTTTGTATAAGTTCATAAAGGTATCCAGGTTTATGTCTACAGTTAACTCGAAAAGCTGCGATTTGCATGATTGGCCATGTTGAAAACCACATTGGTTGGAAAAAAATGAATTTATTCGTAATGTACTGCATGATTTGGGGTGATAAGACACTTTCAAGTAGTTTGCACACATCAGACGTTAATGATAGGGGCCTGTAGTTGGTTAGGTTGTTCTTGTCACCACTTTTGCATATTGGTATCACATGGGCAATTTCCAGTCCTCTGGAATTATGCCAGTGCTAAGAGACTGTCAGTAGTGTAAGTATAAAAGCAGAGCTTTGTTTTGTCAGTTTTCGTACGTTTCTACAAATACCATCAGGACCTGGACCAGAAAAAGATTTAAAACCCTCAATGACTTTAACAATACCGTCACAGGTTACAGCAACACACTCCATAACTGTTGAAATATTGGAAAACTGTTGCGTTACATTCAGGGGTTTTTCTTTATAAATGCACTGCTAAAAAGTATATAAAGCCATCAGCAACGTCACGTGCACTAATTTCAGCACCAGACTCAGCATCAAACAACGTTAATTCTTTGGAGGTTGCTGGAGAAATGACAATTCAAATTTTTTTGGTCTGTTTTTAAGAATTGGTATAAATAGTCGTTGAAAAACTTATGTTTCGCCGCCTTAATCTCTTGCGCACATTCCTTAGAGAACATGAAGTATTCTGATCGATCTTCCGCGGATTTAGTGCGCGTTGTTTATCTAAACAAGCGCTCCTTTTTATTCAGGCATTGCTTAATCTCTCGGGTAAACCATGGCTTGTCTCCTGTATCACAGATCCATTTTTTTGGAACGTATTTCTCGCGCAGCCTTAACAGTTCATCTAGAAAATGAATCCAGTTGTCTTACACAGAAGTTTTGTATATTTCCATGAATAACAAATAAAACTCAAGTAGCTCCGAGTTGAAGCTTTCAGCGTCAGTTTTAGAATAATCACAAATCTCCTCTTTTGTCGCAGTTTTTTCACAGTTTGTGCATTGAAGGCACAGTGTATAACACGATGGCCGCTGATGTGCTCTAGAATATCTACAGTAACACGTTCAAGGTGTGTCGTTAGCAACAGGTCAAGTATTACATCACCACGTGTGGTTGTTTGAATCATTTGCGATAACTGAAAATATACTAAAAGATAAAGAAAATCTGTGCATTTGTGTGTGGGTGTTGTCTGCCAGGTGAGCTGAAAGAACACTGTATAACTGTAAAGTTGAAATCACCGGCTAAAATGATAGTCGAGCTGTTATACTTCGACTGAATGAAGCCTAAGACACTTTGCAGTTCCTCATAAAAAAAATTCTAGGCAGTCGGGCGGCCTATAGCAGGCTCCGATAACTAGAGTTACAGTTGGTAATTAACACGCAACCCAAGTAATTCTAAGATTACTTTCCGTAGGTTTCTTTTTAAGCTTGATATGCTTGCTAATGGTTTTTGCGGCACCACCACGCTTTTTTTCCCACGTGGTCTTCACAAAAGATACTAAATAATTTTGAAATATGTAATTCGCGGTTGTTAGTATCGGGGGTTGACCAGTTTTGATTCCGATTATGACGTTTGCACTAAATGCATGAATTAATGAAGCAAGATTATCTTTTTTGTTAAGAATGCTACTGAAATTGGCCGAAATTAAAGAGACTTCAGGTACTCAGATATCCTGTTTTTGTTCGTTGCGACTTCATCAAACGTTATCTTCTCGTTGGGTGAATTCGATGCCGTTTTCCGCAGAATGTTCGTACCGATGCGTTTTCATGCCTATCCTGAACTTATCAAATGACAGCTTGAACCTTTCACCGGGCTGACCATTCGCTCAAGCGAAATCACAAAGAATCCTGCGCGCTAACGGTACACGAGGGAAAAAATCGTCGTCTATCCAAACTCTTAGTGATTTCAAATTTTTTAGCTTGTAGGAGTTAGCTAGAATGCTGACCTTTGTCTTGTAGTTTAGAAACTTCACTTATACTGAGTGGTGCTGCCTTTGCTTGTGAGGCCCAATCCGATGCACACGTTCAATATCCGTTATCTCGAGACCAAGGTGGTCTTTGCAAAAGTTGGCAATGACGACTTTAGAAGCCTCGTAGTCCTCGTTTTCAGCCTCAGCCAAGCATTCAAATATCCATTTTTTTTTCTACGCATTTGATTGGTCTTGTCGTCGACAAGTTCAACTGTTTTTGAGCACTTTTTACCTGAGAAGACTGAAATGTCCCCCTTGATGTCCTCGACAAATATTTCAAGTTTAGGTGATGCTGTGACATTAGCTACAAAATTTAATAGTGAGGATTCCATTTTCGAGAGGCATTTTTTGATGTCGATTAAGCCCAACGGGATGTCCTTCATCTTACTGTTGACTTCCTTTTGAAATTTTTTCCGTGCACCTTCAGCATCCTTCAATGCTTCAATAACCTAGTAGATTTCGTTATGCCCTGGGTTTAGTTGGACGTCACAACAACATATTAGAAGATGAACAACAGAAAACACGAGAAAAATTAGCCGCCTTCTCGGGCAACACGCAGCTATGAAACCAGTGGTTGTCTAAAAACAAAAACCTTTCTCTGAAAAAGCATCTTCCCGCAACTTAAAATAAAACAAGAGGAGAAATTTATGAAAAAATTATTCACTGGGAATCGCCGGAGTTAGCCTTTAAAAAAGTATCTTAGTCAGCTGCGATTCACTGATGGCATTGTTTTGATGAGTAACTCAGGGAACAAATTGCAACACATGATTACTGAACTAGAAACGGAAAACTGAAGAGTATGTGCGAAAATATTTTGCACAAAACTAAAGTATTGTTCATTAGTCTCGGCAGAAAATAGCATTTTGCGATAGGTGGAGAAATAGACGCCTGAAGTTGTAAAAGAATATTTCTACTTGGAACACGTAGTTACCGCGGAGCAAAACCTTGAAAGTGAAATAACTAGAAGAATAAGAGTGGAGTGGATCACATTCGGCAAGCATTCTGAAATCAGGAATGCAACTAACTCAAGATTAGGGTATATAACAGCTGCATCTGGCCAGGACTCACTTGCGCAGGCTTACGAAGAGGGTACAGCCTAAATTGAGGACGACGGAGTAAGCGATGAAAAGGAAAATGGTGGCTGTAGCCTTGAGAGTCAAAAAGAGCGTAGAGTTGATCAGGGAACAAACTAGTGTAAAGGAAATGATAGTTGAAATCAAGAAATGAACATGGGCCGCGAGCGTAGCACGTAGGCAAGGTTGGTCACCAAGGCTAACTGGTTAGATTTCCAGAGAAGAAAAGCGCCCGAAGTGGAGCCTGATGGTAAGGTTGGCCAGTGAGAAGGCCGTCGTTATGACATGACAACGAAAGCACGATGCCGGGTTGATTGGCGCATCAAGGCTTTTGCTAAGAATGTGACTGACTACGCCCTGTAGCGGGCGTAGTCAGGCTGCTGCTGCTGCTGATGATGATGTGTTCTTTGATGGGCACTAAACGCCACATCCAACATGTCCTCCCTCCCCTCAAGGACATGTTGTACGCCGACAGGGACGTAAGAGAGACGATAACAAAATGCATTAGCCCATTGTGTTGTCGTCTATCTCTCGTTCCTGTCGCTTGGCACTCAATATCTCTTCTAGTTCCATCTACCAAAACGTCCAATAAATGTAAATTCTAAAATTCACATCCCCCCGCAAAATTTTTGGGAAGAGCAATATAAATGACAAAATATCACTTGATAACATCTGCTTGCCTGGCCTCCACTCCAAATAAAGAGGTACGCATTGCAGCATGGTGGCTAGATAGACGTGCTGGTTTGCCTTCACACTTACGGCACCGAGGTTGCGATTAGGGCCAGTTGGTTCGCTTGACTGAGCCTAACATAGCACATAAAGAACGCCTTTAAAGAAGAGCCGATGTAACACATATGGTGCAAACTTTCAGCAGTCTATTTCCTTTTTATGTTTCTTTCTGGGCTTGTTGCTTTCCCTTACTGCAAACCCT
Source organism: Rhipicephalus microplus (assembly GCF_043290135.1). Lineage (NCBI taxonomy): Eukaryota > Metazoa > Arthropoda > Arachnida > Ixodida > Ixodidae > Rhipicephalus > Rhipicephalus microplus. The sequence continues at coordinate 29,796,307 of NW_027464586.1, forward strand.
TATTTTCCTGGGGACCTTTTACGCAACAGAAATCAACAGCTGTCTCAGGCAACGAAACTGATGGAGACGAAAGCACTGTTCGCTGAAGGTATGATCGATTTTCAGGGCGCCTGAGTTATCCGAGGCATGTTCAAACAGACAATACCCCACTTGACTAATTTTAATGGCGCAGATTTATAACGAAGAATGATTTTGTTCACTCGTGGTTCATATCCCCTAAAATGCTCCGAAATTGTTGCACGTATGCACCTTGTGTGTTACATCGTCTCTTCTTGGGTACTTGTTCATTATGCGCAACGTTGTACCCCTCGTACTGACGTACTACAGTAGCGCGGCAACGAGTACAAACGACAAGACGAAGACAGGAGATAATCTTAGCAGAACTCCTGTACTCATCGTGTGGTTTGTATGCGTCACCAAGCTGCCGCAGTACATCAATCTGAAAGTATAACTAGCCGTTGATGCCTATGCATTCCGTCGAGGCGCTCGTGTGTGCGAAGAGCGAAGCGGTGCCAACTGCTGGAGCCCGTGCTTACACAGTGGCATGGGCTGCTCGTCAAACATCAGAGTGCTGCTGAGAAAGGGAGGATGTTCGCCTTGCAAGAAATAACCCCTTGTGAAGCGCTCTGTGTTTGTTCGGAACACTTGTCACTGGCTGTCTTGGACACCAATGAAACAAGAATAAGCGTGCTATGTAGTCCTTGCAACATGTATGACCTATGGCAGCGGACACAGCGGGTGCAAGGATGAACAGCAGACGAAGGGACAACACAAATGCATGAGATTGAACTGACACTGATTACAGAAAATTGCTGAGGAAGGCACTTTCTTGGTACATGCGGTGGTTTCACGCATGACATACGTCTAGTATGAAGATGACGAACAAAAGCCCTTTATCGATCAGCAGCGCGCACCTGGTGCAAGCAAATGATGCCCTGTCACCGTGCGCGTATTTAGATACGTGATTTCAATTCTACTGACGTGCCACAAGGTGTACGTTGGAAAGTACACGCCTCAGCACGAGGCTTACGGAGCACAAGTGTCCCTGCCCCAAGAAAGATGCTTTTGTTACGTGAGAAACAGCTGCATCAGTTTTGATAAACAGGCTGTGTCTCATCTGAAAATTGGGAGAAAAAAAGACATCATGAGGTCCTCTTTTTCAATAAGCCATCTTTTAGGCAACTGCTTTCACCAAGTTTTAACATAGCACAAAGTAGAAACATTTGTTGGGAAACTAATTGGTTATGCATATTTATGGGGATACTTTGACTGCATAATGTATTTTTATTACTAAAGCAGGGTGCAGTCATGAGAGATCCCCATCAATGCAAAAAAATGAAGACAAACAGTTAAAAAAATTCCTTTACCCTCGCACATTATAGAACAGATATTATCTGAACTGAAAAAAAAAGGTTTTTTTTTTACTGACAGCATTCTGGGAGCAGCATTGGCGCAGAAGCACTTTTTAGTGTCCTGGTTTTTTTTTTCTTGTAGGTACGTGCCTTTTAATTTATAAACACTACTGAAGTAGTCAATGCACTTTTATTTGCGAAGGTCATTTTTGTCGTGTAGGATTTGTTGCCAATGCTCTATTTTAATTCAATGTTCCTTATTGAGCAGTCCTGCCGCTTAGTCGTGCAGCTGACTGCTTAAAAGATGAAATTGGTTATGTGCTCTGGCTTCCACCTTCCACAAATCGGCAAGCTGATAGAACAGGAAATAAGAATATACAACATTTAAATGGTGAATATGGTGGAGGTGAAACAGTTTCTAGTGGGGATTATAGTGGCCGTGAAATTGTTTAAATGCTGAATCTTGCTTCAAATGACAGAAGATGGCTTTTTTCAGAAAGGCAACATATATAAACTAAAAAAAAATTGTATTAGTTGATAAAGTTGCAAACAAACATCAGTGATGCAGTATGTGCAACTTTCTGGCCCTAGTGAAACATTTTCTAAAGAACAGCAACCAAAATACCACAGCATTGAGAAGTCTACGTAACAAAATGTCATAAGCATGTTGACAGTAAAAAGCGAAGCAAAACCAATATATTTGTTGTCTGTTGATGCTCACCAAGAAGAAGCAGCAGCACATTTGCAGGCCTTTAAATGAAAATTTGTTCTCAGCGGCCCAGCAGTACTTCTTTGTAATCACATCATTACAATATTCTGGAGCTTTCTGTGCACAGCAAGTTCATCACTGCTGGCACTTTCTAAGAACAAATAGCTGACCTGTAAAAGAAAAGCAATACGTAAATTAGAAAGTTGATAGACGTAACACATGTTTAGAAGCTTTGAAAAAGTCCCTACTATAAGCAGGGGTTGTGGTCGCAACAGAAGTATAATCTTGTCATAACAAAACAGCATCAATTCATCAAAAATTCATTGCACAATCTACGATGTACTTGTAGGACTGGCAAAAGTATGCCTTCGTTGAAGAAAATTGTGATTAAAATTCACAAAACCCTGTAAGTATTTAGGCCCGATTATTTGTTGTAAACAGTATTTTTTGGTGTACATTTCGTAAAGTTTCTGTTGGACAACTGAACGTGCTTTTTTGTAGTTTATAAATAGTCTGACGAGTGCCACCCACTCCATTCAAGAAAATAGAACAGATATGCGTTACTAACAACACATTTAGCTGATGATAGATCATTTACAACAGATTATACAATGAAAATTCTTGAGAAACGCATTACATTAGGAATGACATAAGGATGCTGCGAGTAGTATATACATATATATATATATATATATATATATATATATATATATATATATATATATATATATATATATATATATATATATATATATATATATATATATATATATATATATATATATATGTATATATATATATATATATATATATATATATATATATATATATATATGTGTGTGTGTGTGTGTGTGTGTGTTTGTGTGTGTGCGCGTGTGTGTGTGCGTTTAGAAGTTGGCAGAATGTGCGAAGGTTCAATACAAATGTTATTCTCTCGTTTGAGTATATATTGGCACAGCACGAAGAGTCACACTAATGTGCTTGAACGTGGCCCTAGGAGCTGTGTCTGGCGTTTACAATTAAAACGAAGCTCTGCCAGATGAAAATTACCATTGTGATCGACTCCGGGGAGATCTATTTCGGCGAGGACACGTATGACCACCACTACAGCATTAATCTTGTCACCGAGCCAACATAAAACGCGCGTGGCCGAGATTTCTGCCCAAAATCTCACAGAGTGACAAAGCCTCGACAAACACCACGATATGTTTCCCCGTGTGCAGGTATTATTCACAGTAAAAGCACCTAGGAATAGCTTTGCGATAGCAGCACCTTTAATTTCTAAATCATGTGAGCGCGAAGCGACGAAAAAAAAAAAGGCGGGTAAATGGCGAAAGTGGGAGGGGGGGAGAGAGGTCGTGCAAAAAAATTTAGGGGGGGTTGAATCCCCACCCCACCCTTGACTAAGCCACTGACATTTACAGTATCTCTGAATAAAACAGCATTGCCGCGCCATATGACGTGGAGAGTGCGCATGCGCGTCTTTTCAATTTCGCACCCATATCTTTTTACCATCTTGGAGCGTACCAGTGATTACTCAGTTCAACGGGGCAAAGTTTAACGCGGCTCACTTGACGGACAACGCAGAGCAGCCGAACTTTTCGTTCGACGCACTGGTGTTAAAAGCTCCTTACGCAGTACTTCCGGTGTCCGTATTAGCGTAAGCATCGTTGGCAGTGGGCGAAAAATCAGTGCGTTCTGCGTAGCGAAAATGTGTTCAATGTTACGCGCACAGGCTCTGTTTTCCTCAAGGCACCTTGAAACTAATTATGGAGAAGGCGATGCCAAGTAATCTCGATCAGGGTATCGTGTTCTACTCTTGCACGCGAATCTCAAGCGCCCTTCTTGTTTTATCATGGTTTGAAGAGCTCACACTTAGAGTACAAAGAAGCAAGAAACGTCTACTGATTCATGGACACGCTTTGTTTTTTTTTTTTCAGCTGTAACGCAGCGTTTTTGAGTTCATCACTGCTCTCATGTGTTTTGCTGACTTTCTGCAGCCACGTGGGAACGCGTTGTGATTTACATGCTCTCTATAGCAAATCTTGCGAGCTCCAATGAAGTGTGATTACAGCTAATGTAGGTTCGAAGACTTGCATCGTTCGGTATCCTGTCGAAAAACTTGCCGATCAGTGTCTGAGCGTGACCACGCAGGTCAGGCAACAAATTCACTGTAATTAATGACAACTCACTACGTCATCAAGTGTTTTGGCTTGCAAATTTTCTGCTCACGAACACTTGTTTCTCAAAAAATTTGCAAGGCACAGTTATTTCCACTGAAACGCCGATTGAAACTGTAGTTATCAAAAGCCAGCCAGCAAGAGATGCGCCGCGCGACCATAAAGGAGTAGGAGGAGGAATAAATGAGGAATGACAGGGAGGTTAGCCAGTTCTCAGGCCGGCTGGCTACCCTGTACTGGGAAAGGGGGTAAAGGGGATAAAGAATGAGAGAAAAGTGACGTTGTAAAAAAAGTAGAGAGAAGGTCATCAGACGATCCACGACGCTGTTTACAGTCTGTCTCTAAGACCACTTGCCCGCAGAAAGCGCAAGAACGCTGTCAATGCCTTGCGTGCAGAGGGCGGTCTCGGCCATAGTCCTAATGCCCTTTCTTCCGACAATTGGCGATTGTCTATTCTATCTAAAGCTTTCGACAGTTCTTTTTTTGGCACGCTGAAGCGAGGACACTCGCAGAGAAGATGGGAGAAAGTCTCTGCGCAGCCACAGTTGTCACATGTCGGGCTGCTGGCCATTCCGATTCGAAACGAATAGGCATTCGTAAAGGCCACCCCAATCCACCTCGGCACAAAAGTGTCTCCTCTGCTCTGGTTATTCCTGATGGAAGACGGAGCTGTAGGTGTGGGTCCAAATTATGAAGGCGGACGTTGGTGAAAGCCGGTGAATTCCACTGAGCGAGTGTCAGTTCTTGTGCAAGTGATCGAAGCCTTGCAGCGGCGTCCGTTCTTGATAATGGTATAGCTACACAAGGGGCATCATCATGAGCAGTTCGGGCTGCTTTATCTGCACGGTCGTTTCTATCAATGCTGCAGTGGCCTGGTATCCATTGATACGCTATGTCATGTTGTTTCTCTATAGCCCGGTGATGAAGCAGTCGTATTTCAGCAATTAGCTGTTCGTTTGGTCCATGAAGATATGGCGAGGCAATGCCCTGGAGAGCTGCTTTGGAGTCGGAGAACATTGACCATGTCTATTGCGGTTCTTCAACTAGGAACTCCAGTGCGGCACAAAAGGCGGCGAGTTCTGCCGCCGTGGTTGATGTTTTCAGATGCGAGGTCCTGAACTTTATCGTGATGAATTTCTCCGGAATTACCACTACGCTTGTTGAACTTGTTGAAGTGACCAACCCATCTGTGTAAATGTGAATGCGTCCACTGTGTTTCTCATGCAGAAACAGTAATTGTCACACACTTCGGGTGAGGCCCCGCCGATCCAACACCGTTGTGCGGCAGACTCGCTGGCTTCCACTTTACGCTTCGGCCTGCGACGCCTGAAAGGTCTCGAAGTGGCACATTTCGAATTTATTTGCGGGTTGTTCGACCCGTGCGGGGTTGCACGTGTGGTGATGTGTGGGCCTGACCGACGCACTCATAAACAGACACGGAGACTTTATGCAAAACGAACTAGCATTTAATTGAAACAAGGGCAAATGCACGAGTTAACAAAAATAACAGAGAAAGAAAACTGATACGCGATGAGAAAAAAAGGCTATAAAACAAACTATGCTTTATAAGAACACTACAAGAGGCAAAAACAAAAGACAAATGCGTAGAATGTTAACAAACTAATGACATGAATCAAAGGAGATACAAGAAAAGTTACAAGAAAAAGATTATCGTAGCGCTTTTGAATTTTTACGTGTGACGCAGCGCACACAACTACACATATTTAAAAAAAAGGCTGGTTATAATAAATTAACGATTTTAAAAAAAAGTCACAACAAAAAGTTCCATACAGACCAGGCCAGCTCTTGGTGCACGTAGGGGAGCTGACGGGTGCCGCTGAAGATCTCGCCGGCTTGGTACATGACGAGGGTGCCCGGAATTGCAGCCGTCTCAATACGTTGCGCGGGTCACTCCATGCTCGCCGCCTACGCGAGACTCGCGACACCGACGACCGCACTTGTTGCTGGCTGTACGTCAACTGCCCTTATGATGCAGTTCAAACCTTCTCAGGGTCATACACATGCTCCCGTCTCATCTGGGAGTAATTTTCCTTGTTTCGACCACCGGTGCTCCTTCCGGTACAGGGGCAGGAAAGACGAGCCGGCGCCATGCTGGGTCGTTAGTCGCCGGATGTCATCCTCCCAACACAAAAGTGCCCTTCTTGGAAGATAGGGTCCGCGGATGATCTGAAAATTGGAGTCGTTTGTGACAGTAATGTTGTTTGTTTCAGGGCCAAATTTGACAAATTTTTCTTCTTTTGCATTCCGGGGATGGTTATCAGGGCTTCTAGTGGATGTAGACACCACAATGGTAATGACGGTCTCGCTGCGTGCGTGAAGTTCGTGGGAATCACAATGCGATGTGGGGCAATAATAGAGCAGAACGTAGAGCGTGGCCTGGAAGTTGGAAGGGAGGCGAGGTGATGCGATTGATCCTCGTGGCATGTCTTATGTGCCTTCTTAAAGCACCGACACGAATGTAGGTTGTGATAGGGTGTTCATGAGCGATTGCGACAGTCGCTGTTGAGGATGCGCATCTCGGCAGCCCGAAACATATTCTCGGCGCTTGAGCTTGTAATGACTGGAGGACGTGTACGTTTGTTATGCGGACCTTGCCAAGCACAGGTAGGCTGTAGCGCATGAAGCCAAGAAAAAGTGCAGCATACAGTTGAAGCATGGCTCGTACCGATGCACCCCATGATTTTCCCGCAAGAAACCTTAGGACGTGGGTGATCATGTTCAGTTTATTCTTCATGTAAGCGATATGAGGGCTCCAAGACAAATCATGATCTATTATTACTCCCGGGAAACGGTGAGTCTTTTGATAGCTGATTGTGTGTCCATTAATTCTGATGCGGTATGGCGTCATTGTCTTGCGCGTAAACGCAACCAGTAGCATTTCTCAGATGACAGCTCCAGTCCTCGTCCATGAAGGTAGTTTGACGTCAGTGTAGCCACTGTCTGAAGCCTGGCTCGTACGTGTAGATGCGTGACCCCTGATGCCCAGATGCAGATGTCGTTCGCGTATATCGACAGATGTAGTGTGGCAGGACGTAAACGAGGCCGATGATCGCAAGGTTGAAAAGTATGGGGCTTAGGACCCCACCTTGAGGTACGCCGCGATAAGTATGATGTTGCCTTGTTGCGCCATCTTCTGTCTGAACGAAGAAGGTTCTGTACTTCAAATAGCTGTAGATTCATTGGTAAACGCGGCCTCCCAATCCAATGCTGCCCAAGGCGTCCAGGATGGTTTCATGTAGTACATTGTCGTATGCAGCCTTAATATCCATAAAAAGTGCCGCTGATAATCTCCTTAGGCTTTTCTGCTGTTGTACAGACGTGACAAGATCAAGAACATTGTCTATGGAAGACCGTTCACGTCGAAAGCCGGTCAAAGCATCGCGGTATATATTGTTATGTTCCAAGTACCACTCCAGGCGAGTCAGCACCATTCTCTCCATCACCTTTCCAAAACAGCTGGTGCGACCATAAATATATCTACACAGTCCGTGAGCTGATTTTCAGTGGTGACTGCTGTCACGCCATTCCTTTATCTTCAGCCGTCCGTCATGAAGTGGGGAAATTGATTCACTAGCGATACTTGTTAAACATGTTGAAATATCGAGCGCCAGACAAAGGTATGTCGTGGACTGAAATGACGCTTCGTGTTCCCATTGAAGACCAGTGATAGAACGCCGGACTTTTCATGAAGGATGTTCCGCAGAAAAAATTGCCCGAAGAACTGGGAGGTCGAAGACAGCAATCGCCAGGATTATACGGGCTTTTAGAGAAAACAGAACTTTTGCGGATGCCAAGTCGTCTGGGCGGCCAAGAGTCACGACGCACGAGGCCGACATTTTGATTGTAACCGCAGCTGTCGTGGATCTTTTCTTGTCCGCCAAAAGAATCCGAGACGAGCTGTCACTGCATATTTCTACAAGGACAGTGAGCCGACAATTGAAAATGGTAAATGCCGGCCTCGAGGCCGGCGTTTACCATTTTTCCGCGGCGCCAAAGTCTTTTTTCTCTGAGGGACAGTGCCAACAACACCTGGACTTCGTTTTGAACCACGAGAATTCGAAGGAAAAATAATGGAAAATTGTAGTTTTTTCTGACGAGTCGACTTTCTGCACTTGGTGGGATCAGCAGCACAAAGTGTGGTGGTCCTTGAATTCGAGGCAACCAACGCGTTCACTTTTCACGGTGCAAATGTTTTGCTGCTTTGCATGTGTCGAAATGTTTTCGTACATGTAATATTCTTGAGATATTGTTGAGTTTTTTCAAACCATTTCAACAAATTAAAGTACCCTATTTATGCCAGTAAAGAAACTAGGACCAAACTCTAAGCAAACGTTAAGACACGCAGCAATCAAAGCAGCAATAAATGGTGAAGGCCCCAATGGGTGGAAACTAAGCAGAAGCAGCATGATCTATAAAGGAAATGGGGACAAAGCTTATATAAACAAATACCGTTCTATAACAGTGACATCAGTAGTTTACAGGCTGGTGATGCAGATAATAAAGAGTACAGACATGGGTGGAGAGTGAGGGTATGCTGATAGAACTACAATATGGGTTTCGTAAACGAAAGAGGTTGGAGGACAGCGTGTTATCATTGATGCACTGTATTTAAATAGCGCGAAAAGAACACAGGCTCATGTTGCTGGCATTGCTTGATATCAAGAAAGGTTACGATTGTGTGATTTAAGAAGTCTTGTGGGGAATGCTAGACACACTATACGTGGAAGATGGAATGACTAATCTTCAAAGAATATCTCTAAAAGTAACAAGGTAGATATAAAATAGGGTGAACAGGTATCCGTACCTATAGAAATACAACGTGGGCTTCAACAAACAGGAATGTCCCTTGTACTCGTTGTTATTTATGTTCTATCTACAGGGACGATAAGCCAAATCAGAGGTGAGTCGACTCGGCTTCAGCCTCTCTTTGGCCAAGCAATGAAAACCTGGTGAACGGTCATTGCCAGCATTTATATATGTAGATGATATGGTATTATTAGCCGACTGCAACGAAGATCTGCGGTAATGAGGGAGATAGGTTAAATTTGAAGTTCAGTCGAGAAAAAGTGGCAATCATGATATGTAATGATAATGAAGGCAGTGAGCATAGAATACAGAAATCGACGCTGGAAATAGTTGATAAATAACGGGGCTGCGTACCTAAGAGCGCGCGAAAGATATGTAATGACTAGTAAAAGGAATAAAGCTGTAATAAAGGTATGAAAAATAGGGCACTATGGAACTACAATAGGTATGACATTGTGAGAAGGTTTGGACAGGTGTCATGGTCCCGGGTTTGACGTTCGATTATGCGGTCTTGTGCATGAGTTCAGAGGTTCAAGCAAGATTGGAAATAAAACAATGTGGCACAGGTAGACCTGCTTTGGGTGCACACGGGAACAATCCAAATCAGGGGGTACAGGGTGACATGGGATGGACATGGTTCGAGTGCAGGGAAGCTAGCAGTAAGATTGAATTAAAAGAGCGATTGAGAAAAATGGGAGAGGAGCGTCGGGCTAGGAAAGTTTTCAGCTACTTGTGCATGGAGAGTGTTGATACTAAATGGAGGAAGCGGATTTGAAATTTGACAAAGTAATTGGACAACAGCAGAGTGACCAAGCCTAAAGGAAACACTGTTTAAGAAGAATGTGAAGGAAACAGAGAGGGGCATGAGAAATATTGAAATGCCCATGAAATAATCACTGGAGACCTACCAAACTTTCAAGCAGGAAGTTGCAAAAGTGAAGATCTACGATATTTCTCAGGGTAGTTTTCTGTTGTTCGAATTCAAAAAGAGGGTACTGCGGACCAAGGCGTATCGAGCCAGATACGAAGGCAAAGACACGTTATGTAGTGCATGTGCAGAGGAGGATGAAATGGCTGAACAATTGATAAAGTTTTGTAAATGGTTCTACCATATAGTCCAAGATAATGTCGCGCAATTGTTTCAAGGCATTGGGTTTTACGGACAGTGAAAGGAAAATAGACTTTAAACGGGTGAAAATTACCAGCAGGAAGCTAACTGATTGGTGGCTGCAATCAAGGCGCGAGTGAAACTAAATCTCTCAACACATAGTGTTAGTGCTTAACATTATAGCTCGGTGGCGTGAGCCGCAGCCGGATCTAAAGAGCACAGCTGGATACATTCATCCATCTATTTATCCATCAGATTGTGCTCGTCGCTCACACGTTCCGACTTATTTTGTCAACGAGTGTACCGCAAGAGTCTGAGAAAAAGGAGTGAGGGCCAGGAAGAGCCAAGAAAAAGAGATCAAATCCTAGCCTAGAAAGAGAAAGAAAGAGAAGTATAAAAAGTAATAAAGTGCAAGATATAGAAAGAAGTTCCTGTCATATTCATTGAAGTGAATGATGTTAGACTACCTAGCTCGAAGGTGCACGGGGGTTTAGTTGGTGAGTGCATTTGTGTAGGAAGGCTTGTTAACGAGCCGGTGCATGATCTTTAAGTAGAAGGCTGCTCCTTTTGGCACGTTCTGCGGCCGGCACTGCCCAGCGTTGGTCAGATTATTCGATGCGTTAACCAGTGGTCCTTTTAAGCCATATTGGCTGGTGCCATAGTCTAACGCGTATAAATGACAGCCGTGGACCTACCTAACAGTCTTCAACGGCATTAAGAGCAGGTGAGGGGGCTTTGAGGAATATCGGTACCCGTGCTTAACACTGATCGTAGAAACATGTCACCTGCTGCCGTGCCTACGAGGTGACAAAAATGAAGTGGACGTAGTCGTGAGGAGGCGAATGAGCTCATCGACGCACTCTACTGCCTTGAGTGATGGTGTGGCCGCTAGTGAGAATTGCAATTACTGAGAGGCGACCGGCACGACGACCTTAAACGGAGGCAACGCTGGTGTACACGCGGACTGTCACGGCCGCACACGCCGCGAGAAATAGAAGCTTGCCGACCAAGTTCCTAAAAAGCGGGAGCAAAAAGCAGAGATGAATAGAAAAAAGGACAATAAAAAACACAGGACACTTGGAGTTATAAATAAAAATAATGGGGACAATAAAGAAACAGAGATGTCCATGAGAGTAAAAAAAAGAAATAGAGAAAGAAAGGAGAGAAACATAACGACAGCTGTAGGAATGACCCGAAGTGTTGAAAGGCGGACGCCAAAGACCACGCAGATAGATATGTGAAGTTTAACGTCTCAAAACGATCATATGATAATGAAACACGCCTTATTCGGAGGTTCTAAATATTTCGACCATCTGGGGTTCCTTAACGTGCTCCCATATCTGAGCACACAGAACAACAGCGTTTTCACCCTATACAAAAATGCAGCCGGGATTCAATCACGTGACCTGTGGGTCAGCAGCCCAGTTGCTCAGCCACTAGACAACCGCGGTTGGGCGCCAATGGGGACGTACCCGTATGTCTATGCGAGGTGTGAATGCTTGGTATCTGCGATAGTTTCTGTCTCTCAAGCTTGGACAACCGTGTCGTGTCTGTCTGTAATTTAGCATTTTTGAACCGCGCCTATTACAAGGTTGATAAGCTCAAAATGCCTCACTTAAATTTTGGCGCACTCTTAGTGCTTTGATAGAGCTTAGGTCATCCAGAGGGTGAATAGCATGCCTTTTGTCAGTTGCAGTAGGGTTCCATTTTTTCTGCTGCGGGAAAATTTTGCTTCGGGTCAAACGCTATAGTTTTTTCGCGCTTGGCCTCGACGTCGCTCACGCATACTCCACTGAAAAGGCGAAGTTAGACTGATTCTCGTTAATTTTAGCTGGAAACTCCAGATCATAGTAACACCACGTACACAGAAGATGACTTGTATTCGACTAACATCAGTAAGAACTGTTATTGTGCGTGAACAAAGAACCCCCTAACATCAGCAGGTATCCACCGCTAAATATCGTCGCCTACTTAGGCTCCTGGCGCTTGTCCTTGAAAACGTATCCCGGGGGTACTGAAGCGCACGGCTGTTATCTTCAAAGTGTCCACTTTTTTTGCGTAAGAGCATTTGGCATCGACTGTAGAAACAGTGGAATTCATACTACGAAGACAGCGCGCAGTGCACCTTGACCTGGCAATCTGGAGCGCCGCACGGTGGCGGCTTTTTCCTGTTCTTTTTCACCACAGAAGTTGTCTGACACATATAGTTTTCTAAAATCAACAAGAAGGTACTGTGGCGCTGTCATCGTTCAGCGACCGTGGGAGTGATGGATTTGTCTATATTCTTCGTACTTGTGGGCTGTGAGTCATACTTCTGGCTTCGTTAATTGCTGTATTTCGATTTTGTTTTGATGAACGAGGCCTATTGAATTTTGTTACCTGATTTGAAGTAATAAGCTTAAAATATCAAGGTTGTCAAGCGCAATGGTCGAACATTTGCCGATTGTTGTCTCGTGACAAAGCAGCCTCAAGCCACGCGAAGCCAAAACGAACGGAAAGTACGAAGACTTGGCAAATACATGTACTACCCATAATTACTATTCTCCCTGAAGCACCATGCGTTGGAGCTTCTATAGGCACTAGCGCCAGAGTTCCCTCTAGCGTAGATATCGGAAACTATTTCTCGATCGGCGCGTAGCGTTTCGATAGCGTAGTACTTCATTCGAGTTGCGTATCACGTTTCCTACCGTAGAGTAATGACTCAGTGCACGACAAGAGGCAGCAATTTCACCCAAGTAACGATAACATATCCACAACAAAAGCACACCACTACACCAACGAGGGTTATCTTTCCGAGAGTACCACGTGACGCATTGATACAGCTTGAGCGCGAGCGCTTTTGTTTTGTTTTGTTATTTTGAGAAAGGGGGCTTGCACGTTTGCTTATATTTAAGCCATATAAACAATATTACAATGATTATTACGTAGTTCCCGTAGTTCTCACGACCGTGTACACCAAATAAAACTGTTAAAGCCCATATCCTTAGGGAACTATTTGCTACGCGCATGCTGACCATTCCTTCAAAACCGCCTGTGCGCCGGCAAGTTCCACGGGAGGAAACGTTGCTCCAATTGTGCTAACAGTTCCTCCCTGTTTGCACACGGTACTCTCGTCTTGCAGTCAACTCCTCCACAGACTAACTGTTGGTTGCAGGGACGAAATGCAGCACTTACTCCATTTCCTTCCTTTTTCGCTCTTTTGCTGCTTAGAGTGTATATATATCAAAACGTATGAAAGAAAAAAAAATCCAGAAATATACATCGGCTTGCGGAATCGAACGGAGAACACCCCAAACGAAAGTGCGAGGCGGTAACAACTTAGCCACCAAGGAACTCAACGCTCAAACGACAAGCTGGTTATATCTGCCACCTATTGCTGGTGACGGGCATCTTTGGGGGGGAACAATCGTATTGTCAGCATTACCAGAGAAATGGCGCAATGAGCGAGTGGTAGCACGCGTTTTTGGGGGGGGGGACTATCGCATTTTCAGCATTACCAGCAAGATTGCGCATTGATCACGCGGCGGCGCGCGTACTCCGATCCCACGTGTATTTTGCCCCTCATAGTAGAGAAGGTACATGCTTGCTCACGCGCTTCTATCTCGCGGTGGAGACGTCTTGCCTCACGTCGGCCTTTCACTACAACGTTTCTGTTGTAGTTACCGGGCGCACAAAAGTAACTGCAATTGTTGCACAGTCTCCATTTGCGAAAAGAACGCGCTTTTCAGACCCAGCGTAGTAACAACTGACACGCTAATTAATGGTATTCTGTACTTGTGAATACGTTTTGTGCGTCATTTGTGCGTGAGAAACCCAGGGCACGTTTAGATCTGTTTGTCGTTCGGTGAATGACCTCCCAATTTGTTGCTATCGCGTTTATTGCTTCGCCTTTGAAGCAAAGCTGTGACTTTTGCTTTTCTTTCTTTATTGCAACAAAGACTTGCCTTAAAGGCCTAATATTTTTTCACGTGTATGTGTAATAAATGTGCGCTGTTGGGCCGGTGTTGTGTATGAAGTTAAGTGGTGTCTTGTGGAATATCTTGTCATGTATCCAGTGGTTGTAACTGGTAGAAGATCTGTTTGCCACGCAAACCACCGAGGTTCAATGCTCACTTGGAGCTTATATTTTTGTATGTACGAAAATAATTTTTGCATTGAAACAGCTTTTATTAGCACAAATAATTTGTACGGGTGTGCGTTTAAAACCCACATTTAGGTTTTTGATGTTTACCCTGTGCAGGGTATGTTGTTAATGATTTTCTTTTCTACTGAACGTAGGAGGAACACAATCACCCGAGCAGCAGTTTAAGCCGAGTAATGTGGTGATTTCATGATTTTTCATCGTTCTGAAGTATATTTATTGTGTGATAATTTTACAATCCCTATGTAAATATGTGGTCCAAATTTATTACTTTTAGAAAGACTAGTTGTTCCTTTATCGCCTGATACCATACACCTGAGCATGAATGAATTTCTGTGGCAGAAAAAGATATCTTCTGGACTACCGAAATCATTCAATTTTTTCGCGGGCTCAAAAGCGTGAACTCAAACTCTTCGGCACTCCGAGTGAATGTAGGAACAAGCTAGCATCCCCCTGCTAAAACTTGGCAGTGACCTAGAAAGAACCTATAAACAACCCGAATCACCTATCTGAGGCCTAGCAAAAGCTTAAAAGCAATCAGGTTGTGTTAGGAATTACCTAGGCTTGTTGTTGGAAGACTCACACGGCTTAGTTAAAGCATCGTGAACCTTTTTTTTTAATGTTGCTCCTGTAGAATGTGTAAACAGAAGCTGATTTCATTCTCTCTATATATAGAAGGTTTTTTCTTTTCATATGGTATCTGGCAAGTATGAATTTGCGTAATTCTGCTACCTGTTTTTTTACATTTCATTAATTCGCACTTAGCCAATGGCCTATCAGGGCTGTACGCTATATTTAACTAACCGATGAAGAACACTTCGTAAACAGGAATTGAGTGCTGAAGCCGATGTTTCGACGAGGTGATAATTTTTTAAGGCTGCAACTGATACCTTCGGGTGGCTTTACGTGTAACTTGGTAGTTCATTGTGAATAAACGTTCTACTGAGAGGGGATAAAGCTGACGGCACGAAAAAAAAACTGGCATGAACAGCGCTTGTGCTTGTACACCTTTTTTTCTTTCATTCCTGCTTATTTTTGTGGTGTGAAAGTACTACTCCGATGGCTTAGAGTCATTGGATGACGACTACACAGTCTTCATGAGCCGCAATGCGAAAAAGGAGACTGCTGAGAACATCGTCGAGGGCGAGTTTATTTACCGTGCAGGCTACCGTTGGCCCACACTACATTCTTCATGGCTGTGGACCCTTCAGCCAACCTACGGCGGCTTAACAGGCAAGTCCTCTCTGCATACCTTGAAAGACTCACTCTAAATGAGATTAAAGACATGAGGAGGAGGAGGAGGAGGAGGAAGGGAAAAATGAAAGGCTGGGAGGTCAACCAGATGCACGTCCGGTTTGCTACCCTGCACTGGCGAAGGGCTGAGGCGATTAAAGGAGAAGAGAGAGAGAAGTGAAGGGCACCGTGTTTGTAGATGTGACCTTGTCCATTGCACGCTTATACGCGGTCGCGTAGTCCGGTCGTCTTTAGAAAACTTAGCAGTGCTCGCGCCACTTTGCTGGCCTGCGACGCGTACTGCCATAAACCAAGGATTTTCTCTTTGGAGAAAGGTCTACTGTCTAGTGTCTCTAACGTTTCACGTAGCAAGTTGCGTTCACTCGAAAAACGTTCATATGAACGCAGTAGATGTTCTATTGTCTCATCAGTGTCACATGATTCACATCGGGAGCTATCCGCCATTCCTATGCGAAAAAAGTACGCCTTTGTAAAAGCTACTCCTAACCACGGGCGGCACAGTAAAGTTGCATGCTGGCGGGAGAGGTTCGATAGAACTTGAAGCTTTCTCGTGAGGATCAACTCGTGGAAGAATGTTCTGGCAATTGATGTTCTACACCGTAGTGCTTTGCAAAGCCTATACAGAACATCTCGGAAATCGACAGTCACACTAAATCTGTGATCCCCACTGACTGTCAGGGCAGTGTTGGCGTCATTTACGACCTGGACATTTTCATTCCCGCTGACAATTTCTAATTTTGATAAAGCCAACTACAGACGACGTCCGCATCAAGCACATTGCTAGCCTCGGTCAGTCACGTTGCCTGAAGATTGTTTTTGAGGGAGACAGTCTTCCACCACACGTCAAAGTTGGTGACGTTCGCCACCAGGTCCGTCCATACATACCGAATTCTCCTTCCCTCGCCAAAGCTACAGATGTTTAAAAATGGGACATGCGAAAGGAGTATGCACCAGCAATGTTGTGTGCCCATGGAGTGCCGAACCTCATTCTGAAGACACCTGCCACGCAACTGCGTTCAAATGCTCCAACTGACACGGCGCTCATAGAGCGTTGTCTTAAGATTGCCCACAAGTGCGGAATGAACGCTGGTGCTGAAACGCATGGTGC
The DNA here is from genome assembly GCF_043290135.1 of Rhipicephalus microplus. Taxonomy (NCBI): domain Eukaryota; kingdom Metazoa; phylum Arthropoda; class Arachnida; order Ixodida; family Ixodidae; genus Rhipicephalus; species Rhipicephalus microplus. The sequence goes on from NW_027464586.1 coordinate 29,812,986, forward strand.
GCGACAATTCAACGCACAGGGAAGCCACTGCTACTGTCAGATGACGTCGGCGTCACCACAGAAGATCATCACAAAACGTGACATCTGCCGATAGAGACACGTTATCTCAAGCAAAAACAACTGGCCCCCCATCATCAAGCTCTGCCAAGATGAATACGCAGAAAACAAAAGCAGGGCCAACACTCCCACCCGATGAAGAGTGGTTATCCCTTCCACAAACACAGCCTGATTCATAGCTACATCGAATCCCGCCAACCTCGATGCCCTCACGAACCGCTGATGCAACGACAACTGAGAATCGCCTGGTCAGTAACTTGTTGCAGACCCTTATGAGCGCAATGCACCTGCTCCTAAGCAACATGAACACCCCGTCAGGACAGAGCGCACTCCAGGTGCTGGACACTTTGAGTCCGGTTCTTGCAGCTCTAAAGTAAAACTATAGCCCGTGACATATTATCCCTTCGAGAGGAGGTCAAGAACACATCTGCCCTTCAGTGCAATGTTAGAAGGCTTAGGGCGCGTATGTCGGAGATCCGAGAATATGTATTCACGAACCAGTTCTTCGTCATTGTGATTTGTGAACCGAAGCTGTCAGCTCTCTTGAGACTGTCTGGGTATGAGTGCTTTATGTCTCCTACCCACGGAGAGCGCAGCAAGGTTGCTGTGTTCATACTGCGCGACTTAACTTATGTTCATCACCCTGTGCCCCCTGACGAAGAAAACGAGTGCGTTTGCCTAACCATAAAGAAAACACGAAGACCGCATTCACAATCATCGGTGCCTACTTACCTCCATCAAGTCGTCTAGAGCACGAACGTTTGCGCGGAATTTTGAATTCAACTCTCTAGCCATGGGTAATAACTCGCGACTTCAATGCCCACCACTACTTATGGGGAAGCTTCAGGGTCAACACTAGAAATAGACAGTGTCTTTCGCTTCTGATTGTAAACATCCTCGTGAATGAAGGCAGGCCAACTTATCTACGTGCATTGGCCTATTTTAGTTGCCTGGACCTCACTTTCGTCTCACGTTCGTTCACCAGCAAAGTGCACTGTTTTTCAGATTTGAAAACAAGGGGTAGTGACCACGCCCCAACATACCTGAAGATTGACGGCTTTGTAAGCCTCAAGTCCTCCAGAGCCATACAGCCCACCGATTGGCAAAAATACAAGTTAATCAAGGAAGACTATGTTGGTGGTTCACCCTTCAACCTAGAGGACGGAATGAAGAGTGTCCTGCAGTCCACTACGCGTTTGCTTCCGGTGAGCTGATGTCGCAGTGATATCGACATTGACCTCGTAAAACTCCGAGTGATTCGTCATCGTGCAGAACGACGTCATGGACGCACGAAGTCATTTGATGGTCTGAGAGTGGCCAGACGCACACAAAAGAAAATACAGCGTCACATGGACAAGTCGGACAAGCGACGATGGGTATCGTTTTGCAAGACTTTGGATCTTAGAAAGCCTCTGTCACTAATCTGGAGAACTGTCCGGGGTCTTCGTACAACCATTACTCAGTGCTACCCATTTAAATCTCTGATACCTCACTCACGCTGCGAAGAGCTTGATGTCGCAGACTCTTTCTGTTGAAGGATTGCCTGCAGGGCAAATTCAACTGGGACGAAGACGCCCGACTTTTCTGTATTCCCACGAGATCCCCGAGTGGAGCGTTCGTTTTCAATGAAAAAACTAAAGGCTGTGCTGGCATGTGTAGACGTTTTTCAGGGCCAGGACCTGACGGCATCACTTACCGCACTCTGTGTCACCTAGGAGATCAAGCTCAGAAGGCACTCTTGCTGCTGTATAACGACTCGGGCAAACTGGCATTGTTCTACAGAAATTGAAGTCAAGTTACCTGATTTCACTTCTCAAAGCTTGCAAGTCACCTTTCGACATTTCTTCTTACCGCCCTCGTGAGCTGTTTGGGAAAAGGTATGGAAAAAATAATTTTAACGCGTCTGGAATGGTACTTAGGTTCTACGAAATATATTCAGATGTCATGTCTGGGTTCAGACGAGGCCGCTCATCCATTGAGATTGTAGTTGACTTGGTGACATATGTAGTGCACCAGAAGGCCAGCAAACGGTTATTTGCTGCTCTGTTTCTCGACGTTAAAACGGCATACGACAATGTCACACACGAAGCCATTTTCAGCGCATTAGAAGGAGTGGGACTCGGGGCAAGATATATATGTGGGTTCAGTGCTACCTACAGAACAGATCATATCACGTGCAGACAGAGAATGGCCCGACACCCGAGTATTACTGTAGCCGAGGAGTCCTGCAAGGTGGAGTGCTAAGCCCGACGCTGTTCAACCTAACACTCATTAGGCTTGTTGGCAAGCAACCAAGCAGTGTACGACTTTCCATTTATGCTGATGACATCTGTGTGTGGACATCACGTGTGACTTGACTTCCACTTCGCGCTCGACTTAAGAAGCCAGCATCAGTGACATCGCACCGCCTACGCAAACAAGAGCTCAAAATCGCAAGTGGAAAGTGTGCAGTCGTGGCTTTCACCAGAAAGCCAATGTACGCTTACGGCATATCAATTAACGGGCAGTTGGTGTCATGCAGCTGGAGTCACAGGTTCTCAGGAGTCACAATTGACTGAAACCTGTTTCGAACCCCACACGTAAACTACTTGAAAAAGCGGCTGACCGCCATTTGTCACTTGTTCAGGTTTCTTGCCGGGAAAAGTTGGGGAGTGTCTGTCGAGTCAATGTTACAGCTGTGCAAGGTATTATTTATTGGATTCCTGCGACACAGCCTGCCTGTCATATCTAACACGTGCAAAACGAACCTGCGCACAATCCAAAATATTCAAGCCCAGGCGCTTAGGATATGCCTTGGTATTCCCCGCTGCGCATCGACAGCTGAAACAATTGCCATTGCACAGGACTACTCGATAATGACGCACGTCACCGTTGAAACGACGCGTACGTACCTCAGGCAACATGCTAGTAATCCTTCCCACTACTTGGCAACCCTCGCTACTGAGAGGCCCCGCACGAAATTTAGTGCAATTGTCTGTGCACATCGTGCGTCGTTTACGTCAATTTTTACGCCTGCTGAGAAACTGGTGTATCCTCCGTGGTGCCTGAAACTTTCACAAGTACGTGTTTTAATTCCAGGAATGGAGAAAAAATCAAATTGGCCTTCATCAGCCCTAAAACAATTGAGCTTGAGCCTTCTGCACGAAATGTACAACAACCACGTGCACATATACACCGATGGTTCAACCAGAGCGTCTGGTTCTGGCAGTGCGGAGGTGATTCCAGCTAAAGAAATCGCTCTGCAAATCAAGCTGTCACACGTCACTACGTCTATGGCGGCAGAACTTGTGGCTTTGCGTGGCGCCTTAGAGTACATCAAATCCCAGAGACCAAGTAAATGGACTGTGTTTTCCAACTCAAAACCGGCCCTACGGAGCATGCAGTCAGTCCTTCGACGACATTGTCATTAACAGTTAACTTACGAGGTTGTCAGGCTTCTTCACCACGTCACATAAACAGGCCACGAGGTCAATAATTAGCGGCTACTCGGCCATTGTGGGATCAGTGGCAATGCTTCCGCAGACAATGAGGTTCGCACATCGCAACAAGAAGAGCGCACCCTTCCGATTCCTTTGTCAAGGACAGACGCTGCAAAGCAGCTTTGTCACCTGGCCCGTAGGCCGTGTCTACTAGAGTGGAACACCCCAAGCATAAGACATACGAGACTCTACCAAATAAACCTTTGACTGGAACTTCGACCTCCATCCGGACTCCGTCGACGTGAAGCTTCGCTTCTTTGTCGCCTTTCGTTGGGGGTTGCCTTCACAAAAGCATATACAACCCTCATTGGATTGACAGACAATGCGGAATGCGACGTCTGCTGCACCGAAGAAGACATCAACCATGTGATATGCCACTGGCTTCGATTTCCTCTGGAAGACAGAAGCTTCCGGACGCATTGCGACAATTGGATGATCGGCCACTGTCGATGCAGATGCTACTGAAACACCGTCATCGCCTTTCGTCGGCTCAAAAAGCAGTCAAAGCCGTCTTGTGCTATTGAAAACTACATGTCTATGTGAACCCCTTTACCTTTTGTGTAGTGCCACCGCTGCATGCGCCTCAGCCCATTGACTGACAATCCTCTTTTTTCTCTCTCTCATATTTATGTCCCCTTCTCATTCCCCCAGCGTAGGGTAGCAAACCGGGAATGTGCCCGGTTAAACTCCCTGCCTTCTCTCTTGTTGTTCTCGTCCTTGTCCTCTTTATTAATATTATTATTATTAGTAGTAATATTCTTGTGGTACTTCATTCAACGAAATCAGTAAAATATTGCTGGAGCTTCTTCCCTGACTCTACCAAGAGCTAAATAACTGCCCCGGAAAAGCATTGTGCTTCTCGTAATGCCTGACTGCCGGCGTCGTCTGCTATGACCACCGAAATGAAAACCACGCAGGCCGAGCACGCTACCTCTGTATAAGGTAATGAGTCATTCCATGTCAATATGAAGCATCAAATAGGTATGAACGGTAAGGAAACTTAATTTTGCTGCAAGAATTATGCGGAAGCATTATTTCATTCATTTTAGGTTCGCATCATAAGAAGGGCCGGGGCTGGCATCTCCACAATAAGCTTTAATAAGCATGCACGAGTCTTAGAAGAGGCGGTAAGGTTGTGAGCGGAGCGGTGCTAATTATGAGACAACGGCAAATGACCAGAATGCATCTTCCGCGCAGGACCACTTTCAAAGTTTTCTCTCCAAAAGCAATGGTTTGCAAAACGTGTTCTCTGTTTGGAGCGCGTTGCGAGACTGTCGGAGGGTGTTCGGGCGAGAACGTCCGCTTCCCGGCGCTTGATTGGCCCGAATGAGGAACGAGGATATTGCCGCCCCAACAGAAGCGCGCGACTCACGCTGGCGGCATTTTCGCACACGGTCTTCGTGCACAGCGATTTCGGCAGCTTTTACCTGTTCTATTCGCTGTGCAATCCGAGTCTTGCTGAAAAACGTGAAGCTATTTTACGGTCACTGACGCCGATGAGAGGGCGTCGCAATACAAGTTTGGGGACGAGCTCTACCGTATTGAGAAATCGTATCTGTTGGGGTTATGTAACGCCTTTTTTATTAGCACCGTTATGATTACCAAAGCTAACTGCGGAGCCATGATGGATACAAAATTCATAACACGAAGCGGCAATGACCACGAATATTTTATTGAAAAAATGCCGAGCTTTTGGAGATCGGAAACAAGCGTGTAGCCAACACGCCCACGTCATGACAAGTTGGCTCATTCCCTCATTGTGGTATAGATTAATACACCTAGGGCTATAGCAAAGAATAAAAGAAGTCAAGGAACTCCAACCTATATAAAAGAATGTTTAGGACATTACAAAAAAAAACGTTCGGGCTACCGTATGTTATAGCCAAAACCTCAATATTTATTATACGAATGTTATACACGAAACGTCAATATTTAGAGTACGATAGCCAAGACATCAATATTGAATTTTTAATACTCTTATTTCTGACCATAACATCAACACCCTTCCTGTGTGTGTGTGCTTAGTCTGCGTGCGCGTTCATTTTCTCTCTCGTCTTCTTTTTCTCTATGCAGCCTCTTCCTTACCGCTACTTGTGCATCCCTGTGCTACGTAGCAAACCAGATGCTAATATTAGGTTAAACTTCCGATCTTCCCCTATGAAGCTCTCTGTTTAATGTTTTAAGCTTTCACACTTTGGTAGGCTTTTTTTCATTTATTTTGGCCGTTATACTTCTTCCTCAGAAGACGGTGTGTTGTCAAGCCATCGACTAGGATAGTCGTCAGGGAGAAGACGACAGTATTTTCAGTGCTCTTTTGAAACGCTTTTGTGACATCGACATTGACGCATTGCAGTGTGGCAGTTATATGCTACGAAAAAAAGCCCTTGCATGCAGCTGAAATGTCAATAAATGGGCACGTCTGATATAATAAAGCTGCAAGCCGGATGTAATCATCGGTGTAAAAATAAACATGAGGACAGGAAACAGGTTCCGTTGCTTTATTCATGAGCGTTGATAAGTTGTTACTATGTGGCACGCGGATGAAAGAAAGAGTAGAAAATTTCGAGAGACTGATGGACATTGAAACTAACGAAGATAAATTTGTTTGGCTTAACGTCCCAAAACCACCACATGAATATGAGGGACGCCGTAGTGGAGAACTCCGGAAATTCGACCCACCTGCTGTTCTTTAACGTGCCCCCAAATCCGAGCACACGGGCCTACAACATTTCCACCTCGATCGGAAATGGAGCCGCCGCAGCCGGGATACGATACCATGACCTACGGGTCAGCAGCCGCTACCTTAAGCCTGTTTCACAATGGAGTGATTTTGCTCCAAGAGCGGAGCGGCCGCCGCCGCGCGAGGCCACAGCAGATTTCTACCGCGACGATTTGTCGCTCTAGAGAAATTCGCCAGAGTTGGCAAAATTCGCTCCCAGCAGAAGCGGCAGAGTGACCAGTGACGTCTTTGACACGTGATGCCAGGGGTGGAGTCGAGGAGATGGACACGCGCACTGCGGGGAACCCGCTTCACAGAACTCGCTCCGACTGAGTAGCAGACGTTATCCGTCCTCTCCCCGGCTCACAAATGTCTCGCGCTGCTTGCGACGAGTTGCTCATTGCAGAGGTTGTAAAACGACCTCTGCTTTGGGACATCAAGATGGTACATTTCCGTAAGCATAAGAAGAGCATTCTTTGGGAAGAAATTTCCGAGCTCCTTAATAAGTCGCATACTTCCGCAAAGTAAAGGTCGTCGCTTGAACGCGTCATGTTCAATGGTGCACTCGAAGTGGCACTGTTTTTCTTTTGTCGCTCTCGACAATGCTTCCGCCGGAGTGACAATCGTGTGCGGTACCTTTTTTATTTCAATAATACTATTACTGCTTTCTTTTTTTGCATTTTCATCGAATGTTACGCCCACGTAGAGGAGCTGCATGGAACACCGTACTTCTATGTTGCAGCAAATGTTGCTGGTTTAACAAATGATGAAATTTTGTGACACGGTGCATAGATGAAAGGGTTCACACGAACGAGTGAGCAAGGACGGCTGGTATATGGCAGTCGACTTGGGAAGTAGTATTACACACAGGTCAGTGAAAATAAATTTCGTGATGTGACTCAACGAGGAATGGGCGCGAAGCTTGCTGTCACGGTTCGGGGAAATAAGACACTCACCAGGGGCCTTTAATTTCGTTCTCCCCTTCAACAACACCTCGATTTCTCACTGAAAACCAGGCTCACTTGTCCGCGCGCGTCTTCTGCGACGCTTTTCGCGCAAGGAAGAATTGCATATCACAGCGCTCAAGTTTGCAGGCTGTCGACAGGTCCTGCCACACTGGCCAGCTGCTCTCCGTGACACTCAGTGCCGGAATGCGTGGCTGGCTGGGCGAAAATAGATGTTTGGTTGCGAGATCAACACACACTGCATAGATAACGAAGAACAGCTGCTGATTTCAGGTACCAGTGCAGCAACACATGCCTAGCGGCATGCACCTAAACTACACAACCAAAGGCTCTCAATTAAATGTCACTTTGTGGTGGCGGCAAAGGTGTGTTGTGCAAAATGATGTGCTACTTCAGCTTTCCTGCACACCGCCGCAGCAGTTATGGACGCTAATTCCCGCTAAAGCGAGAATTGATGCGTAGTTCCTGACCTGTACCACACGCAAGTGTATATACAGCAGCCAAAGAACTGGGACAGCGAGCTTATTAGGTATACGATGCAACCTGCCGTTGGTGAAACTCTTCCTGGGTGCTTTACTGAATCATTGAAAAACTTAGAAGCTTACTATTTAGGCTGGAAGCATACAAATTTTAGCGCCAGAAGAGATGTGGACCATTCGGAAAATACAGATGAAGGGTGTGTTAGCATATGCCCCAGGGTGACCACAAACACGGCCAAAGCTCACCACTGAGAGCTTTTATATAAACTTTTATATTGACTCGAGCAAACAGGTGCAAAAATTTAGGTGTAAATTTTGCAAGGTGTGTAAACTGGGCTGACAGAAACCACGTTCCGCGTCTCAAAGTTAAATCGCTGAAATCAAAAGCAATGAATCGGACAAACATGATAAGTGCTTCGCAAAACACGCACGCAGTTCTTAAGCATTCACCTAGCTGGAACAGCTGTCTAATATAACCACACAAGCACTTTTTTTTGCTTCTCCATGGTCATATGAGCGCGAAACAGGAGCCATACGTTAAAAAGCAAGGGCAGAACAAAAATCAACTACAAACGCTGTTTATTTCTGATATAATTCACGTTACACATAGTTCAATCAGTGTACAGACGCGTGAAAGTCGAGTGGTTATTGATGATGAACCTGGCAGCACAGGAATGCCAAAGAAAGGACACTTGTAGGAGAGCGTGGCTTTCAGATACCACTGAAAACAGCGGTTAACCGGCGCCTTCCGCGGACGACACTGCCCGCTAGAACTGCGGGCGTCGCGCAACAGCAGCAGTAGCAGCGGCGCAAGTGAAACGAACGCGCGTCCGCGCGTCCTCCCACCGCTCATCGCCGCGAACGCCACCGCTCGGTCACTCGCATGTGAAACAGGCTTTAGCCACTATACCACCGCGACGGAGCTAGAAAGTAATGAAAGGGAACAACTGTGTACGGGATGGAGAAGTCACAGCTTTGTTGTGAAGGCGAAGCAATGAACGCGATAGCAATAAATTGGGGGTCACACGCAGAATAGTAAGCAGGTGAAAACATGCCCCCGTCTCTCACGCACAAATAACCCAGGAAAGGTACTCACAGGTGCATATGAACGTGAATAAGCTTTTCAGTTGTTACTTCACTGTGTGTGGAAAGCGCACTCTTTTCGAAAACGGAGACTGTGCAACGACTATAGCGACCTTTGTGCGCCCGGTAATTACAACAAAATCATTCGAGCGAAATCCAAAGGCCAGCCCAGACGTACGATTTTCCCCACTACGAGATAAAAGCGCACGGTCGAGCGTTCACCTCTTCTCTCCGCGGGGCAAAGTACGCGTGGAGGTTAGAGTACGCGCCGCCACGTTGTGACTATGTGGCGACGTGAGCTCGTTGCGCCTTCTTGCAGGTAATGCCGAAAACACGATAATCCACCCCGAGATGCTCATCATTAGCGGTAAGTGGTGGATATAAATAGCTTCCCGTTTGAACGTGAGGAATGTGCTCCTCTAAAATATATACACACACACACAAATATATATATATATATATATATATATATAATTGTTGCAGCAAGGACGTAACGCTGGCCCCTCTAGAATAAGGAAAGTTGAGTACGACACACGTTGGTTTTGCACGGTAAATTCTGACTGACGTTTCAGCTGGTGGACCTGCCTTTGTCAAAGTAACAAGTACATATCAAAACGCTTGCTTATAAATACGTTATACATGGGATAATAAAGATCGGCGACGTATATCAGCGATTACACAATTCATAGCGTTAAGTGTTCATGAAGGTATAGTTAGATATTAAGCAAAAACATAAATAAATATATATACATATATAAAAATGTAGAAAACCAAAGAGCAGAAATCACTTCTTGGTGCACACAGCATACTGCTGCAAGAACCGGCGATAGATAATGATAAAGCAACAATGAAAACATGGACATCAAAATATCAGAAAACCGCGTGATATAACAGTCAAATTGCGCGTCATATACACAGCTCAGTCATTGTGATATGAATAAGATGAGTAGTTGATGCTTCCATTGCGCGTGCGCGTTCAAATACAGTCTTGTATCCACCTTCGTGATAGCGGCGGCGATTATTGAACTCAAGTGACTATAAACATTGGATACACAAATATACACAATAACCGAAACATTAGAGACGGTATTCAACAAGTTTAACCGATCACGCTACGGACCATGGATTAAGGCTGATAATGCTTGGTGGGCACACTACAAAGCGTGCCTGTACTTTCGTTTATGCCTGATGACACGGTGTTGAATTTGTAGATGAGGTACGATTCGCGGATTTCCCGATCGTGGTGAGAATGAAAGCACGATTCAAGTATAGTGACCCTAATTTTTTCGAAGGAATGCCCTGGTAAGCGAATATGTTTTGAGAGCGGAAGGTCAAGTTGCGTATTGGTATGTGATTTATGGTTGTTGAAGCGTATTCGGAACGATGTTCCTGTATGGACAATATAGTGTTCTTGGCAGACGGCGCACTAGAGCATGTATATGACGTTAGAGCTATCGCAATGAAAGGGGCCGCGAATTTTAAGGGTGAAATTAGACGACGTACTAACGGCTTCGTGGGTGGTTTGAATATGTAGACAAACCTTGCAGCGTGGTTTGTTGCAATGTGCACAGCCAGATGTTGAGAGTTCATTTAATTTTGACGATGTTAGCATATCGCAGAAATTCTTAGAGTGCCGGTAAACTACGCGAGGTGGTTCAGGATTGATATTGTTCAGATGCTCACTTTGGTTAAGGAAGTTGTGGTGGCGTTTGAGTATAGAAAGAACCTTTGGCCCTGTTGCCAAGTAAGTTAATACGAGATTAGTGCCAGTACGTTGTTCAGGCAAACTGTTTGCGCCAAGAATGTCAGCTCTATTCAATTGGTCTCCTCAGTCTATAGCGTCATTGACCAAGTCCGCTGGATACCGTCGTTTAATGAGAGCGCTTTTAAGTTTCTCGCAGTTAGAAAGGAAGTCTTCGCGATCGGAACACAATCGCTTAAAACGGTGAGTCTGACTATAAGGTATACCTGTCTTACAATGTCGCACATGACTGTTCTGAAGATGAAGAAGCTGGTTTCCATCAGTAGGTATGCGGCATAATTTTGTGAGCAATTTTTCTTCGGAATGCGCGACGGTGACATCCAGAAAGTTAACAGAATTTGTCGAATAACTGCGCGAAAGCTTGGTTAACAAATGGAAATAATTAAATCCATCTATATATTTTAGGAGTGTGTCTTCCCCATATGTCCAAATTAAGAATATATCATCTATAAACAGTCTATAAAAAGGCTGACGGTCAGTGCTGGACAGATAATTATTCTCTAGAATGCCCATGAAAATGTTAGCATAGGTAGGGCCTTTTCGGGTTTCCATTGATGTGCCACAGATCTGAACGTAATGACAGTTATTAAACTCAAAGTTGTTGAGTTGAAGAATAAGCTTCAATATCAACTGTAGGGTTTCTTTATCGATTAGTTTATCGAGGCAAGAATCCTCGTATGCATTAGGCACTGCAGCTATTCCATCGGCATGCGGTATGTTAGTATAGAGTGAAGCGACATTCAGTGTTACAAGTATTGCATTTTGGGGAATGTTAAGACTTAATATGTCTTGAAGAAAATTATTGGTGTCCTTGACGAATGATGGAAATATCTCGGGAATATGCTTAATAACGGAATCAACATAGCGCTGCAAGTTCTCGGTTGTAGTCTTTATGCCGGAGATGATTGGGCGTCCCGGATTACCTTCTTTATGAATCTTCGGGAGTATGTAAAATCTGCCGGCTACAGGGCTGACCGAAATAAGTGACCAAACAATTATTTCCTCAAGTTTTTTTCTCTTGATAGAGTCATTATGTTGGGTCGGTTAGGGGGGCTCTATAAAAACTGTCGTCGGAGAGTTGGGTAGCTTCCGCTATGTAATCCTTCCTATCAAGAATGATGATTGCTCCTCCCTTATCGGCAGGTTTTATGACAATGTCAGGGTTATTGGATAGTTCTTCGAGCGCTGCTTTTCCCTTCTTTGTTAAATTTTGTCGGTAATGAACATGTGTCTTGTACGCCTCGAGGAAGTCATGCTGTACAGCCCTGATGTACATTTCGAGGCATTGATTACGTTGTTGTCGTGATGTCCACCTCTTGTGCGACGGCAGTGGTATTGTATTGTTATTAGAATTTTCACGGTCATGAAAGTATTCTCTAAGGCCGGTACGTGCAAAGTGATTCAAATCTTTTAAAAGCTGGTATTCACTAAATCCTCCTGAGGCTGGGCAAAAAGTAAGACCTTTCGACAATGCAGCTATTTGAGCACAAGAGAGAGTGATAGCCGATAGGTTTACAACATTATCGCTGGGTTTAGTTGGCATGCTTCGGACCGATGATTTAACAGAAGCATTATTCGTATTAGCGGTATATACAGACGGGTCTATGCCATCGCGAATAAATTATTTGCATTTAGGCGAGCTTAAGTTAATCTTTTTCTTATGTTTGTAGGCTTCTAAGGATTTCGACTCACGAGACCCTAATTGAGCAGTAAGTTAGGCTTCTTCGCTATGGAGGCAAAGCGCACGCCATTTGTAGTGATCAATAACTATACGTAGTAGTTCTAGTGAGGCGTCACTCAATACTTGTTGTTACTTGGCTTTGTGCAAAGAAGATAGGTCACAAGTGGCCGGTTGCAATCTTAGCTGTAGACCTTTAGGAACTTTAGAAACACTCAAGTATGCTGACATTGTAGTGACACGCAGCTCTGAAGGAATGCTTTTCTCGGCAATCTTCCTAGATTATAGGAAAGTTCTAGAAGGCACATACATAACAGATTTACCAAGGAACTGGCTGACATTTGGTAGCGTTGTCGCGAGCGGGGTTTTCCGGGAAGGGTAGCGGCGGCCCAAGGACAGAGTAGTCTGTGCACTTTCTTCACTCAAGTTCTGGCGTCTCCGAACGGGAGAGTTGATATCGGCGTTAGGGGAGTGTTGAGGGTAGCATACCATTGGAGAAGTCTGCGTAGCACCATGTGAAGGGTAACACGACGCGAATTCACACCACAGTGACACTTTGTTGTTGCGCTTGCAACAAAGTTCACGAATGTGGCTGGCGATGAGAGCGACACCTCCAAAACTTGGATGAAGACGATCGGCAGCCAGTACGCGCGCTGAGGGCAGGTGTTGGAAGCCGGGGTCCAGGAAAAAGACTTTTCTTGAGTGACTGCAGAATCCGCGTAGCACTCGGTTGAAGTAACTTGCTTCCCTGTTACAACGTCGGAGGAACGAGAGGTTGCAGTTACCGCGGCGATGGTTGGTGCAACGAGGAAGGACGAGTGTTGCATAGATTCTGGCTTGCGACAACGCTAGCAAATGACTGCCAGTTCCTCGTAAATCTGTTATGTATGTGCCTTCTAGAACTTTCCTATAATCTAGGAAGATTGCCGAGAAAAGCATTCGTTCAGAGCTGGGTGTCACTACAATGTCAGCATACTTGAGTGTTTCTAAAGTTCCTAAAGGTCTACAGCTAAGATTGGAACCGGCCACTTGTGATCTATCTTCTTTGCGCAAAGCCAAGTGGCAACAAGTATTGAGTGACGCCTCACTATAACTACTACGTAAAGTTATTGATCACTACAACTCGCGTGCGCTTTGCCTCCATAGCGAAGAAGCCTGCCTTACTGCTCAATTAGGGTCTCGTGAGTCGGAATCCTGGGAAACCTACAAACATAAGAAAGAGAAAAACATAAGCTCGCTTAAATGCAAATAATTCATTCGCGACGGCATAGACCCGTCTGTATACACCGCAAATACGAATAATGCTTCTGTTAAATCATCGGTCAGAAGCATTCCCATTGAACCCAGCGATAATGTCGTAAATCTATCGGCTATCACTCTCTCTTGTGCTCAAATAGCATTGTCGAAAGGTCTTACTTTTTGCCCAGCCTCAGGAGGATTTAGTGAATACCAGCTTTTAAAAGATTTGAATCACTTTGCACGTAACATGCGCCTTAGAGAATACTTTCATGACCGTGAAAATTCTAATAACAATACAATACCACTGCCGTCGCACAAGAGGTGGACATCACCACCACAACGTAATCAATGCCTCGAAATGTACATCAGGGCTGTACAGCATGACGTCCTCGAGGCGCATAAGACCCGTGTTAATTACCGACAAAATTTAACAAAGAAGGGAAAAGCAGCCCTCGTTGAACTATCCATATAACCCTGACATTGTCATCAAACGTGCCGATAAGGGAGGAGCAATCATCATTCTTGATAGGAATGATTACATAGCGGAAGCTACCCGACAACTCTCCGACGATAGTTTTTATAGAGCCCCCCTAACCAACCCAACAGATAGTTTTAAGTCAATCTTGCAAGATAAACTAATGACTCTATCAAGAGAAAAAAACTTCAGGAAATAATTGTTCGGTCACTTATTCCGCTCAGCCCTGTAGCCGGCAGATTTTACATACTCCCGAAGATTCATAAACAAGGTAATCCGGGCCGCCCAATCATCTCCGGCATAAAGACTACAACCGAGAACTTGCCGCGCTATTTTGATTCCGTTATTAAGCATATTTCCGAGACATTTCCGTCATTCGTCAAGGACACCAATAATTTTCTTCAAGACATATTAAGTCTTAACAATCCCCAAAGTGCAATACTTGTAACACTGGATGTCGCTTCACTCTATAGTAACATACCGCATGCCGATGGAATTGCTGCAGTGCTTAATGCATACGAGGATTCTTGCCTCGATAAACCAATCGGTAAAGAAGCCCTACAATTGCTATTGAAGCTTATTCTTGAACTCAACAACTTTGAATCATTTATTGTCATTACGTTCAGATCAGTGGTACATCAATGGCAACTCGAATAGGCCCTACTTATGCTAACATTTTCATGGGCATTCTAGAGAATAGTTATCTGTCCAGCACTGACCGTCAGGCTTTTTTATAGACGTTTTTTAGATGATATATTCTTAAATTGGACACATGGGGAGGACTCGCTCTTAAAACTTATAGATGGATTTAATAACTTCCATCCGTCAATCAAGCTTTCGCACAGGTATTCGGCTAATTCTGTTAACTTTCTGGATGTCACCGTCGCGCATTCCGAAGAAAAATTGCTCACAAAATTATGCCGCATACCTACTGATGGAAACCAGCTTCTTCATTTTCAGAGCAGTCATGTGCGACATTGTAAGACAGGTATACCTTATCGTCAGACTAACCGTGTTAGGCGATTGTGTACCGATCGCGAAGACTTCCTTTCTAACTGCGAGAAACTTAAAAGCGCTCTCATTAAACGACGGTATCCAGCGGACTTGGTCAATGACGCTATAGACTGAGGAGACCAATTGAATAGAGCTGACATTCTTGGCGCAAACAGTTTGCCTGAACAACGTACTGGCACTAATCTCGTATTAACTTACTTGGCAACAGGGCCAAAGGTTCTTTCTATACTCAAACGCCACCACAACTTCCTTAACCAAAGTGAGCATCTGAACAATATCAATCCTGAACCACCTCGCGTAGTTTACCGGCACTCTAAGAATTTCTGCGATATGCTAACATCGTCAAAATAAATGAACTCTCAACATCTGGCTGTGCACATTGCAACAAACCACGCTGCAAGGTTTGTCTACATATTCAAACCACCCACGAAGCCGTTAGTACGTCGTCTAATTTCACCCTTAAAATTCGCGGCCCCTTTCATTGCGATAGCTCTAACGTCATATACATGCTCTAGTGCGCCGTCTGCCAAGAACACTATATTGTCTATACAGGAACATCGTTCCGAATACGCTTCAACAACCATAAATCACATACCAATACGCAACTTGACCTCCCGCTCTCAAAACATATTCGCTTACCAGGGCATTCCTTCGAAAAAATTAGGGTCACTATACTTTAATCGTGCTTTCATTCTCACCACGATCGGGAAATCCGCGAATCGTACCTCATCTACAAATTCAACACCGTGTCATCAGGCATAAACGAAAGTACAGGCACGCTTTGTAGTGTGCCCACCAAGCATTATCAGCCTTTTTCCATGGCCCGTAGCGTGATCGGTCAAGCTTGTTGAATACCATCTCTAATGTTTCGGTTATTGTGTATATTTGTGTATCCAATGTTTACAGTCACTTGAGTTCAATAATCGCCGCCGCTATCACGAAGGTGGATACAAGACTGTATTTGAGCGCGCACGCGCCATGAAATCATCAACTACTCATCTTATTCATATCACAATGACTGAGCTGTGTATAAGACGCGCAATCTGACTGTAATATCACGCGGTTTCCTGATATTTTGTTGTCCATGCTTTCATTGTTGTATTATTATTATCTATTGTTGCCGGTTCTTTGAGTTATGCTGTGTGCACGAAGAAGTAATTTCTGCTCCTTGGTATTCTACATTTATATATATATATATATATATATAGGCGAGAGATAAATCCAATGGTTCCGGTAGGAAATGCAGTCGAAAAAAGGAAGACGACAAACGTACGAAACGCAGTTTTTACTAACGTTTCGGCAGGTGAAACGAAACGTTAGTAAAAACTGCGTTTCGTACGTTTGTCGTCTTCCTTTTTTCGACTATATATA
Organism: Rhipicephalus microplus; assembly: GCF_043290135.1. NCBI lineage: Eukaryota > Metazoa > Arthropoda > Arachnida > Ixodida > Ixodidae > Rhipicephalus > Rhipicephalus microplus. The sequence continues at coordinate 29,829,307 of NW_027464586.1, forward strand.
TATATATATATATATATATATATATATATATATATATATATATATATATATATATATATATATATATATATATATATATATATATATATATATATGTGTGTGTGTGTGTGTGATTTAGCATGATATCTGACTATACCTTCATGAACACTTCACGCTATGAATTGTCTAATTGCTGATATACGTCGCCTATCTTTATTAACCCATGTGAATTGTATTTATAAGCAAGCGCGTTGACATGTACTTGTTATTTTGACAAAGGCTGGTTCACCAACCGAAACGTCAGTCAGAATTTGCCGTGCAAAAGCAACGTGGGTCGTACTCTATTATATATAAACCAAGATATAGAGGATGGGCAAAACTAAAACTTTTTATTTTTGCAACGTTTCAGCAGGAGACTGGCCTGTCCCCAGATAAAAGCCGGTTGCCGGCTGATACGTAGGAAAAATAAAAAGTTTTCCTTTTGCCCATCCTCTCTTTGGTATTTGCCCACTGGATCCAAGAACACCTTCTTTTTCATATATATATATATATATATATATATATATATATATATATGAATAAAAAGAAGACACACGTCCAAAAACGGAAAGGTTTCATTACGTTTCAGCCGTGGGACCGGCCTTCGTCAGAATATTCGGCCTTCGTTGGTTATTCTGACGAAGGCCGGTCCCACGGCTGAAACGTAAAGAAACCTTTCCGTTTTTCGACGTGTGTCTTCTTTTTATTCATACTATTTACCGGCGTCCAAGAATTTATTCCCTGCAAATATATATATATATATATATATATATATATATATATATATATATATATATATATATATATATATATATATACTGAGTGACAGTGACGCCGACGCTGGCGGTGAAATCCAGGCGAGAGTGTCCATATATTTGCTATAACAATAAAACAAATAAGACGTTTACGAGTACCAAAACTATCATTCAATCATTAAAAAACAAAACAATACCAGCAATGTTTTTATGAAGAAACGAGGTGTACATCCTGCCGTTTCAGAAAGACTTAAGTAAGACCTCCGGGTAGGCTGAGTGGTTTGTTGCATTTAGACATGCATGAGCTGCGCAAAAAGGGCTTGACATTCAGGGTGAGCAAGGAAGAGGGATACAAACAGGAACATGAACTTGGGACCAATCTGCACATCCTGCATGTGCTGGTGAACATAACGTCGTTAAGTAATATTGCAGCCCCTGATAGCGGCCAAGCGGACACCGCCAAACGTGGAACCAATCTCGCCGAGCTTAGCACGTGTGAAGGAAAGCAAAAAAAAAAAATGCCAATGGGGTCATTTCATGCCGAATCGACCAGCGTTTTTCTGACCATCACCAATATGACTGAAAAACTTTCCACGTGTTTCCAATGCTCCAAACTCCCCCGTCTCATTTATTTCCGTTAGCTAAAATTTTCCCGCCTATTTAAGAGAGTCTGTATATTTGCGCCGACTGAGCTGGAGGGGGTCAAAATACAATTTTCTTCAGAAGACGTTTTTAAAGCACTCAATGAAATGGCATTTACGGTAAGATAGCGAATTTATGTAACAGTAAATATATTGACCTATTTATGTATATCAATTCTTAGAGAGCGTTTCCCAGGAGTAATATTGAATAAACTTGCCAAATCTGTGATATTTTTGTACTAGGCAAGCTGAATGGACACAAATAAATTAGGTGTGTGTAGCCTGTTTCACATCGTATATCTTAAAAAATAGTTTAGTTGCTGAAGTTATAGTGGATAGTCTTAAAACTTTGGAAACATCACTTTTTTGATGAAAAGCGATGTACTCGGCGTCAAAACAACTTGCCTTGGTGGTCGGACTAAAAATATGCACAATACCTCATTTGAAAGCCTAATGTATTGGCTAAAAATAGTTGAAGTTACTTGAGGGCACTAATTTTCAAACTTCACAAGTGTATTTTTGAAATTGTGTATATGCACCAGCTTTTTGCCTACGTAACTCAAACATCATGACGCCCTGGCAAGAAGAGTCGTCAGCCCAAGGCCACTGACGGGGGATATAGACAGCAAACTTAGTGAACTTAGCAATCAGCTAACTTAGATCAATCGGTATAAGTTTGTGGAGCCATCTTTTGCGTTTCATTGCCAACGGAGGTGCGCTACAAGATTGTGGGCAGAGTGTGGAGACAAGCAGTGTAGTAAAAAAAGGTTTTTTAAAAGGGGGGGGGGGCGGTGATTAGGTGATTACGCGTGTACGTTCTCATGTATGATTATATTTGTGCGCATACAAATGCGCACGCAAAACTCCAAAAATTCAGTTTAGACTGCGCGGTGGGGAGTAGGGGCTTCATGCTGCTTGAGTTACGTAGGCGAAAATGTGGTGGAGGTGCATAACTTCGAAAATAGATTTTTCATGTTTGAAAGCATTACTTTCTAGTACCTTCACCAGTCCTAACCTATAGTATAGCTCTTTCAGAAAGAGATATTGTGCACCTTTTTCAGGGCGACCACCAAGACAACGTTTTTGACGCTGAAAACAATGATTGTGCCAAAAATAAAGTGATATTTGCGAATCGTTTTCACAGTATCTGCTACAACTTCCGTACCTATACTATTTTTATTTCCAGTATGCGAAACAGGCTATCCGCACATATTTTTTGTGGTCATTTAGCTTGTCTTTTTTCTGAGAAAAGAAATCTCAATTTGGCAACTTTATTTAATGTTGATCGTAAGAAAAGCCCTCGAAGAATTAATATACAAAAGTAAGTCACTCTTTTGACAGTCAGAACACTTCATTACGTTGCAGAAAACGTCGTTTTATGGGAGCATAGCTCAGTCAGCCACAAACTAAGCTCGCATACATAGAAATCAAAACTTTTGGCAGTATAAATAATTGACCAGGACAAGTTTCGCAATTCGAAAAACCCGTGGAAATTCTTTCAACCATAATCGTGATGATTGAAAAACACTTTATAACTTGGCGTTTATTGAACCATTGGTCAATAAATAAATCGCCCCCAAAAAGATGAAATGATGAGAGGAAAATAATGAAGGCTACATAAAGACTGAAAAGTATAGTACTCTGGAAAAACAACAAAAAATAAATGAACAAGTGACGAAATAATGTGCGACTAAGTAAGACAGTCTTCCGATAACTGGAGGTCACCCGCAGTTTTAGCATAAAGAACAACAAATGTACACCGCAACAAATTGCAACGAAAACATGGAAGATAATAATAATTGATGGGTACGTTAACGCCACAGAAGCATTATATAATGATGAGAGACGCCGTTGTGAAAGGCTCCAGTAATTTCGACCACATGGTTTTTTTTTATTAAGTGCACCGTCAACTAAGCACATGGGCCTCAAGCATTTTCGCCTCCACCGCAAACGCTGCCGCCGTGGCCGGAATTTGATCCCGCCACGTGCGGGTAAAAGACGAAAAAGATGTCATGTCCACAAAGTGATTGATGATGAGTTGACGAAGCAGTGGTATTGTTCGGTGTTACCGTAAATTGCCATTTGCGTTGCCCCCTCACGCATGTAAATGAGCGCCATGCGTTCCACAGTAGTATAAATGTTTATTGGCCATAACTGGTGCGTTGTTTTGAGCGGTAAATTTCGTTTTTTCTTTATTATTACTGCTTTGTAGTATCGGATCTAGCAAGAAGTGTGCAAAGATGAGGCTTGTGCATGTTATCTGGTAGCTGGTGCTTGTTGCGAATAATACAGAACGCATCGTATCAAGAGGTGAAATACTGCACAAGCGAGTCGTTGTCTATCATCGTCATGGCGTATAGTGGGTACCTTGCACGTGCCGGGTCCTCATGACAGAAAGAGAATGCATGGTCTGGAACGAACTTAATCTTTAGTGTCATGAGCATCATCGTCATCATCATAAAGTATATGGGTACCTTGCAACAATGTTGCCACTGCTGGCTAGTTTTCGCCAAATGGGCGAATTCGAGAGGCCCGTGCTGACCTAAAATTAGGGTTGACAACATAGCGAATTATCAGCGATTTTAGGCTCACGTCTCAACTGAGTTATGTATTTTATACTCAGTGTCTTCAAATCGAATGAGCACCATTTTTTTATTAGATTGACATTCATCAGTAGAAGGTGCATTTTACGAGCAATTTAGTACATGTGTCATGTTTCTCGTGTGTATCTCGTTATTCACCTAGATCGTGGAGGCACTGGCGCACTAGCTGGTGCGTCCGCCAGCAATATTTCAGCAATTTAGGTAAGTGGGTTGCTTCACGTGCCGTGAGGCAGTAGTGTTATACAATGTTTTTTGGTGCTGCAAGCGTCTTCAAAGTTTGCCGTCTGAAGTAGATATAGTTGATGGTTAGGCCGCCTGTTCTCACTAACTGTCGTTTGCCGTGGATTCAAAGCACGCACCAAGCGAGCCGATCTGCGCCTTTTCCTTACAACTTTTGTAACGTCTGCACTATCTATCCGCCGAGGTAGCTGCACTATCTCGGTCTTTTTATACGTAGTTTGATGGCGTCCCTAATCCACCTACAAACCACTGAATGGGCTCGTTTTCGTCGTGACACCTGTCGAACAAAATGCGTTAACGAGACATGACAGTTATTATGTGTTTTTTTCCCTGAAGCAGCTGCAGGTAATATTGTGGTAGGACACCTGCTTGCCACGCGAGCGGCCCGGGTTCGATTCTCAATGGGAACGAATAGCCGAACAGCCAAATGTAGCCAGAGAGCGAACAGCCGAGCGAGCCAGGCGATGACAATGCGCTTACACGTCTATCTTCTTCCTCACAATAACCCCTGGTATTGAGAGGTAGCCACCCTGGCGACCTAAAGAGAGGTCAGAGGGTCATAATACGGCTTGAGATGGTTAATGTGGACCCGATGACGAAGTTCGAAAAATGGTGTAACGGGTTCAATCACATAATTAACAGAAGAGGTCTGCGCAACTACGCGGTAGGGTCCGTGATACTTCGGAAGAAGCTTAGACGAAAGGCCGGGAGCAGCAACTGGTGGAAAGCACACGAGAGAGTCGACGATGAAAAGGAGAGATCTCGGAGTCGTGACGCTGTTTTTGGCGAAACTGTTGGTCGTAGGTGAAAGAACGGGCCAGTTGTTGGCATTTCTTGGCCTGGTGAGTCGGCACTTCTTGGCCTGGTGAGTCACCACAGACACAAGCTGGTAGTCTTTAACGTGTGGATGGCATGGTAGATTCGTATCAATGGTGCTAGTGGGTTCACAGCAGTATAGCAAGAAGAATGGTGGGAATCCGGTGGTGGCTTGAGAGGCGCCGTTGTAGGTGAATGTGACAAACGGAAGAACAAGGTCCCAATTGCAGGGGCCTGACACAACGTATTTAATACCATGTCACCCAGAGTTCGGTTAAATAGTTCCGTTAATCCGTTTGTCTGTGGGTGATATGTGGTAGTGGTGCAATAAATAATTCTGCATTCGGATAGGAGTGATTGCAACATGTCTGAGAGAACTACAGGGCGCCGATCAATGAGCAGTTCACGAGGGGTGCCATGGCAGAGAACAAAGCTGCGTAGAATAAACGACGAAACGTCTTTGGCTGTTGCGGCAGGTAATGCAGGGGGTTCGGCGTATCTTGTCAAGTGATCCATGGTGACGACAATCCAGTGGTTGCCAGCGCCAGTGCATGGGAGAGACCCGTACAAGTCATTGCCGACGCGATTGAATGGGTGGACTAGCAGAGAAGCGGCTGGAGAGGTGCTGTAGAGAGGTGCAAGACTCGTTTTCGTCTTTGGCAGGCGAGGCATGAGTGGGCGTACTTGCAGACGAAGCTGTACATTCCGTGCCAATAATAGCGCAGGCGAAGGCGCGTGTACGTCTTGAACACGCCACCGTGGCCACACTGAGGGTCATTGTGGAAAGTGGAGCATAGATCACGACGAAGATGACGGGGAACGACCAATAACCATGTGCGGCCATTATTGTGGTAGTTATGGTGGTATGATGAACATCGCAGTTAGCGTAATGCTCCACCTGGCGGCGTAGCACACGTGGAGCCGGGGTGGTCATGGGGCTTGACAAAATGTTCAGAATTGTGGTGAATAATGGGTCATTTCGTTGATCCGAGGCCATGTCCAAGATGTCAAGTGGTGAAATATTGTGATTGTGACTAGATACGCTGGCGTCTGATTTAAGTGGGAAGCATGACAGGGCGTCAGCATTAGAGTGTTGTAGGCCAGAACGATATACGACACGGATGTCGTATTCTTGGAGTCGGAGGGCCCACAAAGCGAGGCGACCTGACGGGTTCTTGAGGTTTGACAACCAACACAGAGCGTGGTGATCTGTTACGACTTCAAAAGTACGACCGTAAAGATAGGTACGAAACTTCTGTAGAGCCCATATGATGGTCCGGCACTCTTTTTCGGCTACGGTGTATTGGTCTCAGGTTTTTTGAGTGCACGACTGGCATATGCAACCACGTATTCGGCGTTGGCATTGTCACGTTGTGCGAGCACAGCACTAAGGCCGACACCGCTAGCATCAGTGTGAATTTCTGTGCGCGCGCTCGGAACGAAGCGACGAAAAATTGGTGGAGGCGTAAGCAAGCATCGAAGTGTCGTAAACGCATCGTTACAAGCTTCTGACTAGGTAGATAGTCCGTTGTCGCTTTGGCAAAGTGCATTGAGAGGTGCGATGACAATAGCAAAATTTCGAACGAAGCGCCGAAAATAGGAGCATAGGTCAAGGAAGGTGCGCAGTGCTTCCAGGTTAGTAGGCTTCGGGAACTCGGATGCGGCGCGAATTTTAGAAGGATTGGGAAGAATGCCTTTTTGGAGGCGACGTGGCCTACTATAGTTAGTTTTCTAGTGGCAAAGAGGCAATTTTTCAAGTTAAGCTGGAGACCGGCATTTTAGACACAGGTCAAAACTTGATCTAATCGTTGTAAATGGGTTGGGAAATCTGGTGCAAAGATGACAATATCGTCTAAGTAGCAGAGGAAAGTGTGGCACTTATGGTCGCGTAAGATGTCGTCCATCATGCATTCAAAGGTGGCGGGTGCGTTACAGAGACCGAATGGCATTACAGTGAATTCATACAATCCATCTGGTGTTACAAACGCGGTTTTGGAGCGGTCAGTCTCAGCCATGGGCACTTGCCAGTAGCCAGAACAGAGATCCAAGGAAGAAAAGAAATCCGCTCCTTGCAAGCAGTCGAGTGCGTCATGAATTCAGGTCAACGGGTACACATTCTTTCGGGTAATTTTGTGAAGCCGGCGATAATCGATGCAAAATTAAATTGTGCCATCTTTCTTCCGAACAAGGATGACAGGTGATACCCAGAGACTGTTTGAAGGTTTAATGACACCACGTTTAAGCATGTCATTCACCTGGTCACCGATAAGGCGCATTTCATTCACCAATACTCGATAGGGACGATAGGGACGCTGTCGATTGGGTGCATGTCTTCCGGTGTCGAAAGTATGCGAAACAGTCGTTGTGCCGCCGAGTGCCTTTGCTCGGCAGTCAAAAGAGGAAGAGAAATTGTCGAGTGAGCCAAGAAGTTGGTCTCGTTGTGTCGTCGTCAGGTCGCTGGCTATAGCTGGTGTACAAGGGTTACAATGAAGTAATGGCAACAAGGATGGCGGCGAGCTTGGAGGAGCAATGGCCTCAGCGTCGTCATCCTTGTATCTCAAAACTGAAATTGCGAATGTCTTCCTTCTGTGCACCCCAGCTCACACCAGCGTCCCGCTCGCAGATAACCAGGCAGCCCACACCGCAGCTCAAGATCTCACTCAACGAGCCGCGGTCGATTCGGTGGCTACCTTCACCTCCGAGGGTGGGGCGATTACGTTATCCACTCACCAACAACTGGAATGGTCGTGGAGTGATCGCCTGACGACATTCGACGACATTGTGCAACATTACAGACTAAACAGACACAAATATCCACCACCACACAACAAATTGAACCAAAGACAGGCTATAACTTTGAGGTTATTACAGACCAACTCGTACCCCGGCCCGGCGATCCTACGCTTGTGTTATTCTCACCTATACCCGACGGACACGCGTAAAGCGTGCGGGAAAAGAGCCACACTGCGGCACATGCTTTGGGAGTGTGCTGGAAAAGTTGACGTCACTGCTAACGCTCCCTTCACGACGCATGTTAGGCAGGGAAAAATTCCGAGGGCAATTGCTGCAGCTACCCTCGCGTGAGGGCAGGGGCCAGCCTTCGCCCCGGCTGCGGTCACAATTGCAATTCGGCGGCGTCAGCTGCGCTGCCGCTGGGAGACGGCACTCACCAGCGACGAGCTGGCTGACCATCTTTAGGCCGTCCGGCAAGCTGTTGATGCCACCCGAGTCCATGGACTTCGAGCGGGCACCTGAGGCACCACCATCATAATCGACGGAGAGTGGGAAGGGACAAGGGTTAATCCCCTCTTCCCCCACCTCGCCCGATAAAACTGCCGGAATTGAAGTTCATTCATTCATTCATTTATTCAGCCCCAAAACATCACAAGTAAGCCAATGAATTCGTGACTTTCATTGCACAAATTGTCACAAGATGTTGACAACAACTTCGAAGTAACCTTGTAATTCTCCACCCTTTTGCGCATGCGTCGATATTGCCACGTGCCATGCCGTTCTGCGCAGCTGCCATTATAGAGCGACAGCCGTCGCGCCATTTCGATAGGCTAGAGCGGACTGCGATTAACTTCCGATGGGCCCATCGTATCAGACAGTGCAGTATCTGATGATAGGTGTGCGCATTTTCTGTGTTGTCTTCTCAGCGCTTAAATAACTGGCAGCACGTAAGCTGTGGGTTGTTCTTTGGTGGATCGACAGCTGTGCATGGGCACGCCGATCCGATCCTGTTAGTGTTCCTTTTGTGTCCTAAGCGAGAGGCGCAAGTACGCCTCCTTACTAATAAACCTTGTCTGCCGCACCCTCGTCTTCTGTGGATTCCAGTAACGACGACGCACGTGACATCTGGTCGAGGTGCTGGGTATGTTCAGTAACCCCTCGTGTAGCCGTGACACCAGTCCTCACCAAGCAAAGGAAGACTAGCAGAGAAGAAGCCACCGACAGCTAGGACTTCCCCGGAGCACGGCCTCCTTCTAGAAAAACCACCCACCACGAAAGAAGCCAGGCCTGTCAAGATGAGTGAAGCCCAGTTGCCAACAGCCATCGTATTGCAGCAACGCCGTGCGACGACCCCGAGGACTGGCTGGAACAGTTCGAGCACGTGGCGGCCATCATTAAGTCGAATGACGAAGCGAAGTTGCAGTGGGTCAACTTTACACTGGAACAGTCTGCGCGTACCTGGTTTATCAACCACGAATCCGTGCTTAGGACGTGGGAGGATTTCAAAGGCAGCCTTCTTCGGACGTTTTCAAGCGTCGTTCGCAAGGAACGGGCGGAGAGGCAGCTGCATTCACGCTTGCAGCTCTCTAACGAGAGCGTCGCTGTCTTCGTCGAAGAAATGAAGTGTCTATTTGGTCGAGCAGATCCGGAAATGCCAGAGGAAAAGAAACTCGGATTCTTGATCAGAGAATTGAAGGAAGAACTTTTTGCGGGATTGATGCGCAATCCACCGCAAACTGTCTCCCAATTTGTAACGGAAGCAGCCTCCATGGAGAAGATTCTCGATGTGCGGCGGAGACAGTATGGACGCCCTGCTCTGGTAGGCGGTACGTCGTCGGCCGAGCTTAATGCTGTAACCGTCAGCAACCTTCGGGACACCATAAAGGCTGTTGTGCAAGAGGAACTACGGAAGATGTTCCCGAGTTCTTGTCCTCAAGTCGTGACGTTGAGCGATGTCGTCATACAAGAAGTTCAGCAGGCGCTGGGGACTTGATCATTAGTTCCACCAAGCCAGGAGCCTGAGTGGGCTTCACGAGGACCGCAAATCATGTCGTACGCCGCGGCCGCGCGCAACCCGGTGTGCCCCGCCCAACCGACGTACTCTCCACCGCTACGCCCACAACCAAATGTCTACCGACCTCCTGCCGAAAGAGCCGTCCCTAAAAGTCTGACGTGTGGAGGACTGACGACCATCACCCGCTGTGTTTCCACTGCGGTGAACCTGGCCACTTGTGCCGTAACTGTTTCTATAGGAACCTCGGAATACGTGGATTTGACGTCGGCGCTTCACGTCCGCAACCTGGTCAAAGGCCAGCTGAAATTGAAGACTATTCGCAGCGACAAAGTTTTCCAGCGGGCCGCTGCAGGTCACCATCGCCTTCGTCTCACCGTTACCCGTCGCCACACCTTGCCAACACAGGAGCATCAAGGGGAAGGTCCCCTAGCCCTCATTTGGGAAACTAAAGACGGCAACCAATAGAGGTGTGGTTGCTGCCCGGCGCACCCCTGAAGACCCTCTCCCGCCCGAAAGCCCCAGTGGAGCAACACTACCTGCAGCATGTGAGAGACACGAGCGACATATCAGCACTAAGTTCCGTGCAAGTCGCAACAGTACACCACGACAGACCTGCAACGCCAAGGCAAAATCGACCGATCTGGCAGTGAAAATCGACAACCGGGACGTAATTGCGTTGGTTGATACCGGTGCTGATTTCTCCGTCATGAGTGCGGTGTTCGCCGATCAGTTGAAGAAGGTGCTGACTTCGTGGAAAGGCCCGCAGGTAGAAACAGCAGGCGGTCACGTCACAACACCAAAGGGAAGATTCACAGCTCGTGTGGATGTGGAAGGGCATACGTACCCTACTGTTTTTGTCGTCCCGGACCAGTGCTGTCGGAACGTTATTCTCGGTGCGGACTTACTTTCGGCAAACAAAGCAATCATAGATCTTCGAGGGCAAACAATCACCCTGTCACCAGATACGGGCGTCACGCGAAATCCAAGTCCTGCATCATAAGCGGCGCTAATGATTCTCGACGAGCACGTCACATTGCCACCACGCTCGAGTGCTGTCATCCCCGTGGGCGCTGACAGCTGCATCTGCGCGGAAGGTTTGGTCGAGGCCAACCAGAGTTTGCTCTTTGAAAAAGGTTTGGCTATCGCCAGAGGAATCGTTCACATCGTTGATGGAACCATCAGTGTACTAATCACTAATTTCTGCTCGGAATATCGTCACCTTGCAAAGGGCACCACTGTGGCGCTATTCGAGACCATCCCGGACATAAGCGATGTACTCACGATCGACGACGCACTCCATCCTCGTACACATGACGTGTTCTTTAACGTGAATCCGGTGTTGCCCCTGGAAAGACACGAAAGGCTGCGGAAACTGCTCTATAGCTACCAGGACTGTTTCGCCACGTCACCCGAGATCCGCCAGACAACGCTTGTGAAACATCGCATCATAACTGATCAAAATGTGCAACCAAGTCACCAATCGCCGTACTGTGTGTCCATGAAAGAGCGCGAGGCAATCGGGAAAGAGGTACAAGAAATGCTTCATGAAAACATCATTGAGCCCTCCGAAAGCCCGTGGGCTTTCCCTGTAGTGATCGTGAAAAAACGACACGGCACTCCAAGATTCTGCGTCGACTATCGCCGACTCAATAAGGTAACGAGAAAAGACGTTTATCCGCTCCCTCGAATTGATAATCACCGCTTCCGACTTAGCCGCCCAACAACGGGTCGAACCTGAACTGTCTCATTGAACATCTTGAAGGAAAACGTACGGAGATACCCAAAACTTTCAGGCGTGCTTTTCTCACATTCTGCTTAAAAGACGATGTCCTTGTGAAAAAGAACTTCGACTCCAGCAAGAGCACCTATCTTCTCGTCGTGCCGTCGTCATTGCGTCAGGAAATCTTGCAGGCGTCACATGACGAACCAACCTCCGGGCATCTTGGGTGTACACGAACGCTTTCGCGGATCCGTGAGCGTTACTACTGGCCGTGCATTCTAGAAGACGTCAAGCATTACGTACGGACGTGCCGAGAGTGTAAACGCTGCAAGAGACCACCAACAAAACCCGCTGGACTACTCCGGCCACTTCAACTCTCAACAAGGCCCTTCGAACAAATTGGAATGGACTTTCTGAGACGCTTCCCGACATCTACTGCAGGAAATAAGTGGATCATTGTGGTGACAGATTACCTGACTCGCTACGCAGAAACCCGCGCCCTTGCTCGAGCCACTGCTGAAGAAGCCGCCAGATTCTTCGTTCACCAAATTGTCCTGCGCCACGGTGCACCTCAGGTCGTTATCACTGGCAGAGGGACAGCCTTCTGTTGCGAACTGCAAGCCATTTTGCGGTACAGGCACACCACCCATCGCCGAACTACCGCATACCACCCGCGAACTAACGGTCTCACAGAACGGCTCAACAAGACCCTGGCGGACATGATGTCGATGTACGTCGATGTTAAACATAAAACATGGGATGGAGTGCTCCCATATGTCACCTTCGCATATAATACGGCCGCCCAGGAAACAACCGGGCTGACACCATTCGCTCTTGTTTACGGACGGGAAGCGACAACGACTCTGCACGCAATGTTGCCGCATAGAAACGAAGACGACCCGAACCCGGACGTAGCGATATTTCAACAACGCGCTGTAGAGGCCAGGCAGCTGGCTCGACTGCGAACGGTAACCAAGCAAGCGACGGATGTCCGACACTACAACCTGCGACACCGCCATCAGGAATACACACCCGGCGAACAAGTTTGGCTATGGGCACCAGTTCGCCGACGAGGCCTCAGCGAAAAGCTTCAGCAGCGTTATTTTGGCCCCTACAAAATTTTTCGTCGCGTAGGGCCACTGATCTACGAAATCGTCCCGGATGCTGTGACAGACTTCCAGCGTCGACGTGTGCGGTCTGAAATTGTTCACGCCGTGCGTTTGAAACCCAATTATGCGCGCTAGCAGACATTATGTGCGCTTGTTCCTCTATCTTTTTTTTTTGTGAAAACCTCAGTGCCTTATGACTTCAGTGCTTGCTTTCAACATCGAGGCGATGCTTTTGAAGGGGGGAGCAATGCCACGTGCCATGGCGTTGTGCGCAGCTGCCACTATAGAGCGACAGCCGTCACGTCATTTAGATAGGCTAGAGCGGACTGCGATTAACTTCCGATGGGTCCATTGTATCAGACAGTGCAGTATCTGATGATAGGTGTGCGCATGTTCTGTGTTGTCTTCTCAGCGCTTAAATAACTGGCAGCGCGTAAGCTGTGGGTTGTTCTTTGGTGGCCACCAAAGAACGGCAGCTGTGCATGGGCACACCGCTCCGATCCTGTTAATGTTCCTTTTGTGTTCTAAGCGAGAGGCACAAGTACGCCTCCTTACTAATAAACCTTGTCTGCCGCACCCTCGTTGTTTGTGGATTCTAGTGACGATGACGCACGTTACAATATTGTATACATGCTATAAATATTCAGCATATCCCGTGCAATTCCGGAATCGATCTTAAGCCTGTTTCACATGCGAGCGAACGAGCGGCGGCGGTCGCAGCGATTAGCGGCGGGAGGACGCGCGGACGCGCGTTCGTTTTACATGCGCCGCTGCTACCGCTGCTCTTCCGCGACGCCCGCCGCTCTAGCGGGCAGTGTTGTCCGCGGAATCCGCCGGTTGACCGCTGTTTTCAGTGGTATCTGAAAGCCGCGCTCTCCTCCAAGTGTCCTTCCTTTGGCGCCCCGTGCTACGAGGTTCATCATCAATAGCCGCTCGACTTTTACGCGTCTGTACACTGATTGAACTATTTGTAACACGAATCTTACAACAAATAAGCAACGTTTGCAGTTGCTTTTTGTTTTGTCCTGGCTTTTTCAGGTATGATTCGTGTGGCGCGCTCATATAACTGACCATGAAGAAGCAAAAAAAAAAAAAGAAAGAGTTTGCTTGTATGGATTTATTATACAGTTGTTCCGGGTAGGTGAATGCTTAGGAACTGCGAGCGTGTTTTGCGCAGCACTTCCCATGTTTCTCCGATTCATTGCTTTTGCTTTCAGCGATTTAACATTCAATTGGTAGCCTTCGGCTGTGTAACTTAAATGCATGCTGTACTGGTGCCTGAAATCAACGGCTGTTCTTCGTAATCTGTGCATTGTACATTGTGCTCGCTACCCAACGTATGTTTGCTGGCCAGCCACGCATTCCGGCAATAGAAACTGGCCAGTGTCGCAGGACTTGTCGACAGCCTGCCAGCTTGAGCGCTGTACAGCGCTGTAGGGGACGTGGGGACGCGGACAAGTGAGTCTCGGATTTAGTACGAGATATAGGTGCTGTTGAAAGGAAGAAAATATAAAGGCTCCTGACGATTGCCTTAGTTCCCCGAACCGTACACGCTTCGTGCCCCCTCCTTGTTGAGCCACGTCACGAAATTCTTTTTCAGTGACTTGCGTGGAATGCTACATCTCAAGTCGACTGCTGTAGCACCCGTCTTGTTCTCTCGTTCATGTGAGCCCTGGCAGCTATGCGCCCTGTGAACAGTTTCATCTTTTGTTGAACCAAGAAATTTTGCTGCGACCGAGAAGTACGGCATGCCATGCGGCGTTTACTCTTTATGTCCCAAAGAATAGGTCGTTTAGCAACTTCAGCAATCAACAACTCATTGAAAGTAGAGCGAGACATTTGTGGGCTGGGGAGAGGACGGATGTCGTCTGCTGCTCAGTCGGAGCGAGTTGTTCTGTGGAACCAGTTCCTCGCAGCGTGCGCGTCAACTTCTCGACTCCACCCCCGTCATCACGTGTCAAACGATGTCACTGGTCGCTCTGCCGCTTGTGCCGCTAGCGAATTTTTCCAACTCGGGCGAATTTCACAAGGGCGTCTAGTCGCCGCGGTAAAAACCTGTTTTAGCCTTGCGCGGCGGCTGTCGCTCCGCTCTTGGGCCAAAATTGCTCGCATGTGAAACAGGCTTTACGCGAAGCAAGCGGAGGGAAGGTGATTGTGTTGTATTTTTTTAGCGAAACGTTACGAAATGACGCTAAAGATTTGTACAGATATTGTATGCATAGACATGTGTACCTGATAAGCAGGGCATGTCAGTGAGAATGGCGGCCCTGGACACTACTTGTCAATTCAGGTTCAGTTCGTGGCGCTTCACTACAATTGACAGTTACCCCATGTGACGAATGTATAGCAGTTGCACTTATGTACTCTTTAGAAGATTTCATAGCCAGCAGTGCAACTTTAATTGAAGTTTCACGAACATTATGGTCTACTTGAAGCGCAGTTTCGATAACTGGTGTGGCTCTGTGATAGAATACTTGATCGCCACGTGGAATGATGGGGTTCGATTCGTACTGGGACCATGATATTTATTCTGTGTTTGTCGGGTCAGTGCTTACGATGCCAGATTTCAGGCGCGAAGCTACTTAGGGCTGGTCTAGTTGGTGTTATTCACGCCTCACAAAACCGAGAACGAAATAAACACCTGCAAAATAAAAAAAATGGGAACGTGTAAACAACCGGCTTTATTTGTAATCTATACGACAGTAGACTCTATACGACAGCAGAACACATGATCACCCGCAACATCCATCCATCGGTCCGAGCGTGCATCCATCTATTCATCCACCCACGCATGCGTCCGTCCGTTCGTTGTACCTTCCGTGCACACCTTCCATGCATATCTGTCCGTTCGTGCATCCGCCCGTCATCTGTACATCCTTTATATTAGTCGGCGACTCAACGTAGATAATAAGTACCTTAGAACCTATAACTTTGCCTACTCGTCGTCATTCACTTCGCAGATATGCAACAATCTTTTGTTAACGTCTTCGAAATAAAATTACCGCTCTATTTTCGTGCAGTTCTTTGGTTGATATAAAATGCAATCACTTCCAGTGTATTTTAGCTACAGTTGCTATTGACCCGACGTGACAGCTGCATGGTAGGAGTCGTCAATGCAACCCCAATGAACGCTTCACGGGCATGGCAGTCTAGTTGAAAAGCAGGTGCGAGACCTTGCATCGTTCTGTGGTAGAATGCTTGGTTACCACGTACAATGGTGGGGTCCTGTTTGGGCTGGGACACTGACCATTTTTTTTCTTTACATTCCTCGGGTCAATGCAGCTGGTGTAAGTATCCTCTTAACGCTTTCCTATAGCAATACCCCGTGCCACTGGGTACCAGCGTCCAGCGTCATGCCGGATTTGGGGCCGAGTATTGCGCTGGATACTGGAATGCTGGAGCGGCATGTTACTGGGAAGTGCTGGGTACTGTGAGCAAAATGGCTTCACAAGACTAAAAGGAGGTTGCCTATTTGCCATAAATAAACAAATCTATAAGTAAAAAAGTTATAAAACACGCATTCGCCCTGAAGATAAAAAACATAAAAATTGCCTACCGGCAGCTTCCAACTCACCACTTTTTTATTCCCAACCGAGTACTCTACCCACTACACCACACAAAAACAAGTGAAGTATTTTGTAAACTGACACTTTATCTAGTAAACACGCCGTTCAGCTTCATGTTTACAAGTCGCACAGTCCAGATTGGCGTGATATTCCTTTGTAAATAGCGATTGCGTCTTTATTAAACACTGATGAACGTCTGCCGGGCACCGAATGACGTGCGGATAAAGGCAAGAGTGCAAAGTTTTTTTATGAATACGCACCTTAACTCTGCAAAATATCAAATAGACTGAAGGAGCAGCTACAAATTGTCGGTGGTTGCTGCTGATACTTTGTTTCCTTAATAGTCGCTTCTCACTCTTGCGACTGGTGGACATGTACGGATGATTTTTATTCACGTGTTCGGTACATATGCGAGCACAAGATTTAATATTGAGTAGTTTCCTCACGCTAACGACAATATAGTAGTATACAGCTGGCGCGCCATGGTGTAACCTTGCAGTTGTATGGATACCCGAAACTTAAAAACCGCCCAAGAAAACACATCAAATCTGCTGAAAAAGTATGCAAGTGGGTTTTTTCACTAAGGCGTGTCAAAGTACTGACTGCAAATTGCGTGTTATCACATACCGGCTGCTGCACCTGGCAGCTTTCGGCGACAGCCTGTGTTGCTTAAAGCACGACGCATCGATCGCCGTCGCTCCTTGTTCGTGCACCACACTCAAGTAAAAATGGTTGATTTAGATTGATGGACGTCTAAACTATACATTGCAGTTGTTCGTACACTTTATAATTGTGTGTACTAAAAGCAAGATGCACCGGTAAAATGCACACCGACGCAGCCAGCAAGATAGGCCTAATGCTCGCAGACTGGACGCGGGGTAAGACCGCTCTCGAAGCAGCGTAGTTGCGATGCTAGAAGTTCCTACATTTGAGCGTCAAAACATTTGTAACTGTTACCGCAAATAAGTAGAAGGACAAGCATTACTAGACATGCATTTCTGGTGGTGCGATATCTAACGACAGCTGTTTTTCTCGCCTCCGTTGGGAAAGCTTGATAAGCGTCGAGAGGGCTCATTAACGTGTCGTCAGATTTGCAGCGTAAATGATTTGCTGTTTCTTTTAGGCATGGCGATTATTTCCGGGATTAAAAACACTGCAACATCTAATTGCTACAACCATACATCACTGATGCGAAATTGGCATATATGCAATATGCGGGAGACATGCAAAAAAGGGCATTATTTGCTTTAATGCACGTACATCGCAAGAATTAACACTGTTCTTGACACTGCATAAATAATAAAAATAAAGCGTGCTAATAAGCAAAACATTTATTCTTGCTTGCTTCAGGTTCATAAAGCATTTTCTTTTTATTCAAAAAATCATCAAAAATAACAGTGATTTCGCACATCACAGGTTATGATCATAATGAGTGAGATTCGAAATAGCCAGGCATGCTCGGAGTCTGCTAGGGTAGCATCTATCCGTGCCGTCAAATCAAGCGTTTTGTATTCAACAATACCGAGACACACCTCTCCGCGCGCTACATAAACGTGCGCGCGCCGCAGGTAGAAACACTGCGTGCTCCAGTATGCACCAGCGCACTCCAGTGAAAGTGGCAGCGCTTCCCAGTTTGCACCAGCGTCACAGCGGTCAAACCAGCGCCCGTACTAGTATGCCGCAGCTATTTATGTTAAGAGATCACAACTCGGGTCACGCGCAGTTGTTCGCTGCCGCCACCACCGCTGCCGGTGTTTGTAACCACATCGAGCGAACTTAGAAAAAAAAACAAACCTAGCACCTAGGACACAGTAGCGATCAAAACGCGTGTCTGCTGGGTGTCAGCCCAGTATTCGACCATTGAACTACGCCGCTGCGTCTGACTTGTTGGCAAACCTTGCACCAAAGACACACTGCGACCCGAACCCGGGTCTGCTGGGTGCCGGCCCAGTATTCTACCAAAGAGCTATGCTGGTGCCTGTGACTTGTTGGCAAACTTGCCTTAAGCAGGCTTGATGTCGGGAAAGCAATCGCGGTAATACGACTTATAAAGCGTTTTAAAACCGCAAAACCAGTCGTCGCACAATGGGAATAGCGTAAAGAGTGAGCCATCCGATGCTCCGACACATTACAAAAGCTTGTTTGTATTCAGCTGATAAATGTGGCACATCCCCACTTTAGCCATAATTCCTCATCGTCGTCCGACACTGCGTGACCAATTTGACGCGAAATTACTTGCAGATGTTTAGGGGATACCGCACTTCTCAGTAGAATGACGAAAAATAGCATAGCGAACGTTGGCCTACTACCCAGAAGTTTATAATTATAGCCCTAGTGGATATCAAGCAAGTGTGCTTGCTTAGTTACCCAGTGAGTGTTTGAAAAGGCTCTGAAAGGCCGCTCTTCTAGCTATCGCTGTTACTGTGCTGCGCCTTCCGCGCAGGCCTGGCTTTTGACAGTGAAAGCTGTTATGAGATCACGACTCAGGTCACGCACAGTTGTATACCGCCGCCGCCGGTGTCCGTAAGCATATCGCGCGAATTTGAAAACAAAAATAACTAGAACGAATGACACAGTGGAGCATGAACTCGGGTTCGCTGGGTGCCAGTTCAGTATTCTACCGCTGAGCTACGCCGGTTCTTGCGACTTGTTGGCAAACTTGCTTTAGCCAGGCTTGATGTCAGAAAGCACTCGCGTTAATACGACTCATAAAGCTTTTAAAAAGAAAGTGAAAACCCAACGAGTCGTCGCACCATGTGAATAGGGTTACGAGTGGGCCGTCCAATGCTTTAACCCATTAAAAATGCTTCTTGTTTCCCTTTACTTGGTTGGTTGGTTGATCCTCAGAGTCCTGGCGCAACCCACTTGGAGGATCGGCCATGAAACAGACGGTGCCTCATTTGTGACGCGGAGTTGTTTTACCACCCTGATTTTTTAGATAACAATGTTTAAACAAAAAACCAATTGGTAAACGATAAATTAGAAATAAAGTGGAGGTAATACAAAGAACCACCAGGCTAATATGGTTTGAAATAAAGTGAATTTATGCCTCACCTTAACATACTAATCGTTTTGTTGCCTTTAGAAAATCGCATACGGCCTCGCAAACATTCCTGTGGCTAAATCTCTTTTCAGTTGCTCCAAAGAAGAGGACCACCGAAAGGGATATATTTAGAGCCAACATACGGAGAGGTTCTTCTAACAGTCTCTTCCTTTGGTTTGTGTATAACCTGCATGTTAAGAGGAAATGATGAAGGAATTCACTCTCATTGCAGAGCAGGCATAGGGGAGACTGTGCCAGACCAGACCTGTGTAGATAAAAATTCAGCGGGGGAGGGGGGGGGGGGGGCTCGGCAATTTAGTTTCGTAATTGATATCTCCGTCGTTCTAGAGGAGCACCATCAATTTTTCCGAGGGTACTTAAGATGAGAAAAATCCGATGTTGCCAAGCGAGATTTTTCAAACTGATCTGACATGACAAATTTTTCTAAGCGCGCCATGGCAATAAATGCTAGCGTCGTCAATATAAAAATTGTGGGATAATTATGTGAGGCCACTGCGACTGCATCTGCATATTCATTGAGGGTTAAACCTTTATGCCCCGGTATCCACACCAAGCGAATGAGTAATAAATGTCTTGGGGCAAGGTCGTAAAATACTTTAAAGCAAAGGACACATTAGGCGCAGTTACTGAACTACAGACAGACAAGCAGTCTGGAAGAATAATAGCATCTGTTATTGATTGAGGTAATTTTCGTAACGCTAAGACAATTGCCAGTAATTGCGCTTAATAAATAAGTGTAAAATCAAGTAAACAAACAAAAAAACCAATCCAACACTGAAGATGCAATTCCGACTCCTGCCTTCTCTTCGCGAACTGAAGCATCAATTACTACTACAATCTTTATGTCTAATCTTGCCAGGTGGTCTTTCAAACTGATATTTAGATATTAACTGGGAAGAGTTGTGCAATTATTAGGAAAACTATTGTCAAATTCTATTTTCATTGTTTGAATAGGTGTTCTTAGTACCCGTACTTCACGAAGGTTAACTTGTAATGTTTCCAAGAGCTTCTGTACGACGATGACTTGTGGACACTTTAATCTAGACCACTGTTGGTTAAAAAAGGACGTCGGCTCATCAATGAAAACATATTGTGACCTCCTATGTGGGGATGCGTATATTTTTTGCAAGGCACGGTCTGATATTATTTGGAACCTAGCACGAAGGGAAGACAGGCGCGCTTCCTTATATAAAATATTATTTGCGACAAATTTAGGGAGCCCAAGACATAAATGTAACGCTCCGCGTTCTAGTAGTACCAGTGGTGTAATTTTGTTGGCGGGTGCTCTAGAAAACAAGACACAGCCAAACTTCAATTTTGGGCGCATATACATACAGTATATGATAACTAGCACATCACGACATAAACCACAACATTTATTGCTGATTCTACGAAGCATCCCAAGCACCTCTGCTTCTTTAGCTGCCATATTTTCTATATGTGGACTTCAATTGAGGTTTTCACTATAAGTCACTCTTAAGTATTTAATCGATTTCACCTGCGGGATAAAGTCCTGTCTGTAAAGTACAGAAATCTGCACTGGAACACCTATAGGAAAAACGACGACTGCACGTTTTCTGATGTTTCATGATTGATTAATGTCGTCTAACCATGTGTCCAGAGCGTTTATATAAAACTGTAGCATCTGATATAATATATGTATATTTGTAACTGTAGCAAAAATGCGATGCCGTCAGTGTATACATACACCTGTACATCAAGTTGTACTGGAATTATGCACAATAAAATATTAAATATTAATGGCGAGAGTACCAAACCTTGGGGGAGACGTTTAGTTTGTTTATACTTTGAAGACGACATGCCTGATTGAGACCAATAGAATTCTCTATCTTTTAGAAAGAAGTAAACCCATTCGACAAAGTAATTTGGTAACCCAATGTGCGTTAGCGAATTTATTAGTTTAATGTGTTACACACTGTCATAAGCTGTTGCAATATCTAAAGTTAGTGAGGCAAAAACCTGTTTCTTAGAACGAGCTAGTTGTAGCCTGCTTTCCAGATCAACATGGGCACACCAAATCGAGCAGCCACTTTAGACTGTGGCGCATACCCACTTAAGCCAGAATTCCTCATCGTCGTAAGCCACTGCATGAACAATTAGCAAAAAATTCCTTGCAAGTGTTTAGTGGATACCATGCGTGTCAGTAAAAGAACGAAAAATAGCATCGCGAATGCCGTCTATACTACAGGAAAAAAATTATTAATAATGCCCCAGTGGGTATCAAGCAAGTGTGCTTGCAGTAGTTACCAAATGAGTGTTATGAAAAGGCTCTGAAAGGCCGCTAGTTTAGCTTTCGCTGTGACTCTGCTGTGCCTTTCACGCAGGCCTGGCGTTTTTGGTGTTTTGTTAAATTGAGCTCTTTGCACCACAATGATCCGTTTCGTGAATTTTTACTGATGTATGTATAACATTGACATGTTCTATTTACGGGGCAAACCAATTCATGTATGCGCTTGTGATTCATGTGTTTGGTTGGGTTGACTTTTTTTAAGCACTTGTCCTGTCTGGCTGTGCTTCACTTTTTTGTTTTTTTAGCTAGTTTTCTTCTGCGAATAGTATTAAACAACTCACCCTGCAAGTTAAATTGTTCCCTAGCCTAAGATCATGGAACTCTACGTTACCCTTTCAAAAAAGAACAGGGGCCAAGTCAGCTTGATTTGCTGGCTGCGTTCATGCTTAAGAACACTGTCAATCAAAATCAAGTATCACGCATATGTGAGGTAAATGTCAATACGTAGGTACTAGGTAGTATAGTTGTTTATTTTTAAAATTCACAGACGCACAGTTCTCCACACCGCAGCGATTATTGCACTGCGCTGACAACGCCATGAACGAAAAAGGGGGCGTTTCCTACACCTCGTAGCACGAATGCTACCGCCACCTGCCAGTGGCTTTGCACTGTAGAAAAGCTTTAGTTTCTTGAAATTACTGCCAGATGGCGTCCATATTTCACGCTGCACCTCCAGAATTGCGCTCTCCGATCTTCTCGCGCAGAACGTCGAATGAGCGTTTTGTGCTCTTTCTCCAAACGGAAGAACAGCATCTTCCGACGACATTTTCCTGCGAAGTCTGAAGATACGTGGTCAATTTTTATATATAATACTTACAAACAAGAGGAAAATATATAATTCTACCCTTTATTTACCTTGCCCATGACATCTGTGCCCTACCGAACACCAGGGCTATTATGCATTATAAAATTCATCTTTTTTTTTTATGACTTGCGTTGCAGCCCTTCAATGTGTACTTTACGAGAAGAGAACGTCGCTGCATTTTGAAGACTATACTAGTACGCATTCAGATCTTCCTTTAAAATGCGCTATCATCTGCGCTTTGTTATACCTGCAATATTGCCCCCCTCCCCCCCCCCCTCCCCACCGCGGTTGTCTATAGTGGCTAAAGTATTCGGCTGCTGACACCCGGATCGCGGGATGGCATCCCGGCGAAGCAGTGAATCCGAAGAAGTGTATCATATCTAGCGTTTGCCTCTTTTGCTACTAATACTTCTTGCCTGAAGTTGGCATCGTTACCCCTTTTAGCAACCTAGTTAAGACGGTAAGAACGTGAATTTTAAGTTTTCCTGGGAGTATTGAGAACTTTTGGCAAATATCCTGACTGTCTGACTTTACTTTATGCAATCAAGCATGCTCCCCATTTTGAATGAGCGGCGCAAGCCGATTAAGTGATTAGAAAAAGGTGCTACCTCTGAATCGCTCTCTATTTATTGCGAGCGCCTTTCGTTGGCTACTTTCGAAATATCGTGATGACTTGCAGCAGCTTAAGATTCTCCCAACTAGTGTAGATGTAGACTCTTTTCCGCTTCTCAACATCGCCACTTGCTGCTGGATGGCGGCTTGTGTGCACGGCACTATAAAGGCAAGACAGAAACTAACGTCACCTAATATATTCGAGGGCATCGGCTCCAGCAGCCAGAAGCTAATCTTCAGGGGGCCTGCACTTAAGTACCCTGTAGCTAGCTAAACGAGGCGGCAACCTATCTAAGGCAAATAATACTGTTTCAATCTCCGAATAAGCTCGTACAAGAAAAAGCGTGCTTCGTCCTGTGAAAAGAGAATAACAAAATGCACGTGGCCGGGGCATTAGCGGCGCGCTGCGCTACCTGCTGTTACGATCGATGATGGAAAGGAGTGCATCGCCACCTATCACGTTTCCGAATTTTGTTCAACGCTTCTTGGCGCCTCCTGTCTTCTCTTGTGGACTGGACGAGATAATGCGAAAGAAGTGTTTTGGTGGTTAAAGTAAAGGGAAACGCATTTGCGATGAAACATGGCAGCGCTGAAGTCTTGCTAACTTGAGGTGCTGAGTATTTTTTTTTGCGGCATGCATGAATAGTTTATACAGGGCTTTATAGTTAGTCACCAGAGGAGAAAGAAAACTTTGTTCAAATGTATTAGCGTGGGTTAAACAGTCGTGTGTATCTCACCAGTTAGAGGTCACTTATACCCTATCGTGCTGTACAGTTCCACAACTGAATTATTACCTTAAGAAAGCTCGACTCAAGGCGTCACGGCTTTTCATTTTTTGTAACGAAATTGAAACAATTGAACATTTCTTTTTATTCTGTCGTAGTTACTGTTCTCAGAGAAAAAGATCTTTAGTAGCCCCATTACAAAAGCTAGGAATACAAGTAAATCTACCAGTACTTTTATCTCTTGGCGGCACTGCCACAGGGATATATGCTCCACTGTGTTTGATTACATCAATGCAACTAAAAGATTACCGTGCTAGTGAACCCTAACCTTTTCAGATCTTTAGTTTATAATTCGTAGCGATGTCTGTCAAAAACAAGAGATGGTTTGACCGCTTGCACAGCAAACATTTTTGTTTATTGGTAGTAGTATCTCTAAACTAATTTTTCAGATTGGCTTTCATTTCATTTTAGTTTCATTTAAGTATCCTACTACCCGGTTCTTGGCCTATCCCCCTCTGTGGGTTAGCGCCATCTATCTGAGGTCTTTAGCACCAGCATCAGCGTGGACTGGTGCCGGTGAGGTTATGCGAGCTTAATAGATCTTGGTAGGTGCATGTTTACCACAGGTGCTGTACGAAGACCACGAAAGGAAGATGCACTGGTCAACACATGCGCGCTACAAGCAACAGTATTAACTTGACAGAGCGTAAGGTTGGGCATGTTGGTAATTCTTGTCACTATTTTAGCGCACTGTAGGATTAATCCGGAGGACAGAGTAGCACCGGAGACATCCCTGTGTCCTTATTGTTGCTGAAGACTGCGGATGGGCGGCAACAAGAATCAGAATGTCGTACAAGACAAGGTAAAAGATAGGCACGAGCAGTTGAAATAAACATTGACGTTATTGGAGTAGGGCTCGGGTCTTGAATACGCGACATTTTTCTGGTGCCGAAACTTCCCGGTCGCGCCCTTCCAAGACTTTACTTCCGATGGCGTCGTTGGAGCGGCTGTGCAAGAACCGTGGTGTCGTCAGGGCGAGCGTCACACAAACTTTCACGCTTCTCACCGATGAGCTGCAAGCCTTCATTGCCGATGCCAGTCAGGTCGACTCCCACGTTGCCTACCTCACTCAGAAGAGCGCCGAACTCGCCACCTTAAACAAAGAAATATTCGAAGCGACTGACGACGACGACTACACGAAAGAGCTCGAGGTCATGGAAGAGTACGGCCGAAGGTTCTCTTACACCGTGTCACAAGCACGTGTCTTTCTCCGAGAGGCCGCAGACAAGGCGACAGTAACGAGTGCTGCGAGGCCAGTGCCTACATCACCGAACGCCGACGCTGGTGGTCCCAGCACCACAGCCCAAAGCCAGGTTAGTGACTCGCCTCGAGTAGCCGAGAACCATGCAGCGTAATCGCACGGTGTTCCAGCCAAAACTACAGATTCCGTCGTTTTTCGGTGCCCTTTGCAATTGGCAGTCCTTCTGGGACCATTTCAGTGCCACGATTCTCCTGAGTGAAGACCTTTTAGAGATCGATAAATTAAAGGACCTTCAGTCTAATTTGAGCGGTGCAGAAAAGAGAGCAATTGAGGGCATTCCACTAACCGAAGACATATACAAGATCGCGATCAAGACCTTGACGGAGTGATTTGGGCGACATGACTTGCTTATCAACGAGCACGTTGACCACCTGCTCGCCTTAGCGCCAGGCTAGTCGTCGGCAGACGTGGAGAATCTTCGCCTGCTCTACGACAAGGTCCACTTTCTAGTCTCCACATTGACCGGTTTGGGCGTCTAACCTGACCAGTACAATGTGGTCCTCAACAGTGTCTTGATATAGTGTCTGCTGGTTGATCTCGCGATTCTCTACCACCAGAAAGTGCTGGAAGCGCCACAGGAAACTTCCGGCATCGTGACAACTGAACAATGAATTCGCCAGGCTGCCGGATTTCTCTATTTCCTTTGCATTCAGATTGAGATCCAGGAGAAAGGCAGGCCAGGACGAATGGTGTCGGGTTTCGCGTGTTTAAATTGTTATCCGAAGAGGACGTCCAACTCCCGACAGTACCAGTGGGACGTCTACCAACGACGTCTCCACTTGCTGGCACTTTCTGGAATTGAAGCCCGACTTTTCTTCCTGACTGCAATGCTTCGGCGACGCGGCGTCTCGACATCTTCGGAATCGAATCATCTGTGGAGAAAAAGAACAAGGCTCTGCCACAATTTACGACATTTGCGGATAGCCCAATTAACTTTTGTGGTTGGATTTCAGTGACGCTAAATGAGCGAGGTGCAAAGATACCTTCAGTGAGCGTTAATCAAAGCTCAGTCGAGTGCTATGCACAAGCACAACCAAACAGTATCACGGAAAAATGCGAACTTCTGAACCAGAATAAATCGGCAGTGACAGCATCTGCCAACGAAGAACGTGGAGGGAGAGTTGAAACAGTGCAAAGAGAAAATGTATATTTTACGTCCCATCACGCAGTCATCCACCAGGGTGCCATCACGACGGTTCGTTTTGTGTTAGACGCTTCACCGCCCGCACTAAGTCATCTCTGCCAGAAGGATCTCCTACTGCAGAGTTCAAAGCTCGGCGCTGAGGTTGTGCAGATGCTCACTGTCTTCTTATGTCAGCCAACCGTCAACTGGAAGTTCGTGGGCGACAGAATTCCTTCGGGGGGGGGGGGGGCGAGGCTGATCAGAGTGTTATCCGATCTGCAAAAGCGGCATAGAGGGGGTCACTTAGAAGCAACAGTTTCAACGCTGAGAGGCTCATGACTACAATCTGTGGAGTTTCAACTGGTTGTCAAGAGTGGACTTGTGTAACTTGACAATAGTCCAGATAAGCCTTAACCACTGACACAATTACACTGCTTACTCGGAAGACGTGATGTAGACTTTCTACAATGAGGAACCTTCTCCGCTACAAGCATTTACAAGAGAGGATTTTCCTTGCCACACGCACTATCATGAGTGTCTCTCATTGTACCGATGGGTCTGAGAGAAATGGTCTTATCTCCTACTACTGCAGTTCGTGCGCTATGGGCCTGGTCTCAAAATGCCGCGGCTGCGTGCTGGTGGTTGTGCTTGTGCGGGAACAGGCTACGCGCTTGTATGTGGCTACAAGGCATGTCAAGTGGCATTATAGCTGAACAGTAATATGTCAATGCACCTAGTGGGAAGTCGTGGTGCGTGCATCTCTACTCTGTCACAGGTTGTTGGACAGGAAATCAAATGACCCGTTCAGAAGGCTTATATTCTGAAAGGAAGTGAGTGAGAATCAACAGCCTTGGCCCCTAGGGAATATGTTGCTGATGATTGCAACAAAAAGCAGAACGTCGTAGAAGACAAGGTAGAAGTTAGGCACGAGCAGTTGAAATAAACATGGACGTTCTTGATGTAGGGCTCTGGTATTGAATACGCGACACTTGTGTTATGTTGTTCTTCGTCTTCTTTCTAGAGCGTGCTAAAATGAGGTAGCAACGATAGTATTCATTTCTTTGACCGGTTTGAACAAAGACGCCTTGAGATACACGTCACAAATCACATGACCTTCGTCAAATCTGTTGAGCTAGGCAAGAAGATACAGCGTAGAGATGATCAATCAAAACATATCACTCGAGCTGCATTAGACTGTTATTTCAAATACGGTTTCCGAAAACAAAAATCTACTGATTTTGACTTCCCTGTTCCGTTGCTATGTTAGCGAATGTTGTGCAGTTCCAGACAGCCGCAAAGACCAATTGCTTATCTCGTAAATTGTCAATAACTGGCATCGCGTTCATTCCCACCCCCACGTTAATTTCTCTCGAATGCTTGAGTTACGAATCGTTGAATTAAGTCTTTTGTCGGACACCATCGGGGCACTTTGTTGCTTACGCAGAAGCTACCTCAATATTCAATCTGTTAACTTTTTTATATCAAAAAGCAGACAGCGTTCTTGATCATTCTACGCTAGTGGATGATCAAAAGCTTGTTTAAATTTATCTAAAACACCAGAATTGCAGTTGACATCGTGGGGTAGTAAGTCAGACGATTTCGCAGGAATTATTTGACTCACATTCCACCATTGTACTTTCGTGTGCCACTAGATGCGTACAGATTCAGTGCCCCCCAGATATCAATCAATCAATCAGATTCAGTGCGCATTTCTGGAAAGAGGGCGCTCATAAGCTAGAACAACAAGCTCAGACTTTTGTTTCACATCGCCTTTCCATGTTTGGGCGAGCTGAAGCTCACAATGATTTTTTAGCTACAGAACTTTACTATGTATCGCAAGTTATACAGCGTTTTCGCCGTACTTTCTTAATGGTCATGTGGTCTTCGACTTTTCAACCAATGAGGTGGGACAACGTGTTCAGGCCAGCAAGGGTTGAAGGCCTGGGATTAGTTCATTTATGTCTATGGCAAATGGTTTCACGGTTCTGCTTTTTTCGCGACAGCTCCTATCTCATTTTTGATCATTCTTGCAGATTTTGTTTGTTATTGTCTTACCTGACTTGCATGTTTCTTAATATTTTTCAGCACGCCCATGTTTGTCCGTATGTATGCAGGAAGTTTTCATCGCCGTCAGGTTTCTCAAAGTACAATTTTTCATAGAATACTTATTTACAGTATCACGCATAAACTCTGGAAATACTGTTATTCATTCTATTTGCACCTCCACATCACAGGTCATTGTATTGCGACCTTTGAGTACTTATTATTATTCCTTTATTTATTTGGCTTGAGTACATAAAGAACATGAAAACAGAGAAAATATGGAGGAAACAGGCTGAAAACTGCCACCTATAGGGGCACAAAGCCTGCCTGCTCCTTTGGGAAGGGGAGGCATAGAGTAAATAAAGGAAGAAAGAAGGAGAGAGAAGAGGAAAGATTAATTAAGGGAAGTGGGACACCCACACGAAAAAATTTAATAGTCGCATGAAAAATGTGTATAAAGGTAATGATCCGACATTCCACCGCAGCACGAAGTGGCGGGGCTTTCGACTGTTCATTCTGTTTTTGGTGAAGGTCGTCGAGAACTGGGACGAGTGTATCCAAAAGCTGTTCTGCGGCTAGTGCTGCTGGTGTCTGGCGACTGGCAATGAGTGATATAATGCGATTAATTAGCATCTTAAGTAGGTCGGTGAGCTTGGAATTGTCTTCGACAGAGTCCGTTTTGTTTGTAATCTTTTCCACTGTAGGTGGGGCCTTAGTAGGAGCGATATTTTCAGAGACTGCCTCAGACATTTTCTGGGGAAGCACCGGCCACAATGTTGCTGATAGAAAGAAGTTCCGCTTCTGCTCTTTCGTCTCAGGTCCGCTTTTAGTACTATATTTTGAATGTGTAGGTACATCTGTTTTGCATTCTACAGCGAGTAAAGGCGTACTGAGGTCGAGACTCTTCTCTCCCGACGCTTTATCTTAGGCTTTTTTTTCATTTTTTGTCAATATCCAAGTGCTCGCCGTTACAGTTAAGGCACTGAGGTGTCAAGCTGTCACCAAATTTTACGTTGCGCTTTCTGTCACATTTGGCACAAACCAAAACACTTGTGCTTATACTCTGCACACGTCTAAGTTTCAGGCACTTACGACACTGTAAGGGCGTTGGTACGAAAGGTCGAACTGGGTGTCGCACTAAACCAGCCTTTATGTAATTAGAAAGCTTTTCACATTGAAAAACAATCTTCACACAATTTGACGAGCCTAGTCTGCGGACGCTGATGATTTCGCATGGAGGCATGCAAACAATAAGACTCTTCAAAACGTCATCTTGAAGTTCTATGTCGACGTCAGATATAAGACTAGCTGTTACATTCGTGCCATGGGGTAAAAAAGCCCGCTTGTTGACACCACAGAGATGCGATAGAACAAGTAGGTTTGTAGTATCTTCTGATCTGTTGTGTCTTTTGTTGGTCTGTAGGAATGTGTTGGAATGAACAGAATCTGTAGGAATGAAAGCAACATTGACACTTACAATATTGAACAGTGAAACTCTCAAATCCAAAGTTTTATAAAGTGATCTACAACTTCCTTATAGTATTTATGTCCAGGTCCACGGCTTTAAGAATCAAGTATATAAACATGCCTAACAAGGCAGTTAAGAACAACATTAAGAATAGTGTGACGCACTGCAGATGCCATTGTACATCTGCTTGCATCGTGGTAAAGTACATCACAACATTTGAAACCCCAGATAATAGCAGCCGGAGCACAGGACGAAGTCGATTGGCCGTTTGCTTGCGGTGATGTCTACACAAAATGTTTTGATCAGTTCTTAAGAACACTCTTGTATTCGTACGTAAACATTCGTACAAAGTTTCTTACCTTTGGCTGCTTTCTGGAACTAGAAAAAACTCGCTTCTTACCTCTTCATTCAACGTTATCAGGCTAACCATACATGTAATTACTAGTACGTATATATGACTCCAAACTGCATATTGCCACATCTATTTACCTTAGCTTCAATTACCACCCAAAACCCCAACAAAATGAAATACAGCCCTAAAGGCTGTGCCTGTCTCTTCTTTAGCACTTAGGTACTTTTTGCGTTTACATATTTATTTATTATTTATTTGTGAAAAACTGCAGGCCAAAAAGGCCCAAGCAGGAGGGGCACAAACACAAACACAATATCAGTACATGAGTGACACAGCTTCACTAAAATACATCTGTGTAAGAGGAGAGCGAGTAGAAGAGAAACATCAAAACAAAGAAAGCACGCGATCAGTACATGAGTAACACAGCTTGACTAAAATACATCTGTGTAGGAGAAGAGCTAGTAGAAGAGAAACATCAAAAAAAAATCAAGCGATATTGGGAGGGGGGGGGGGGGGTCAAGATTCACAGAATTAAACATTGGGTTCATCAAGATCGAAGGTTTGGAGGAAATCAGAAGGCAAGTTATTCCATTCTGTTACAGTTCTCGGAAAAAAGGAAAACTTAAGTAAATGTGTCCGCGCAAAATACAGAGTTAAAGATCGGACATGAGAATGACGAGTTTGCCTGGTCGAAACTGGGGTAACGTAATGTGATGGGTCTAGCCCAAGTTTATTGTTAATTAGTGATTCCAAGAATTTTAGACGGAGAAGCTGGCGCCGCGATTGTAGCGTCTGGAATTCATTATCTCGCATTAGTTCCGTAACTGATGTACCACGACCATACTTTGAGTGAATAAAACGCACTGCTCGTCTTTGAATCTTTTCGATGGAATATATGTTAGATTTAGTATGCGGATCCCGTACAATACAAGCGTATTCAAGCTTTGGACGTATTAAAGTGTTATAAGCTAATAGCTTCACTTGCGACGGGGCGTCTCTGAGTTTGTGCCTTAAAAGACACAGTTTACGGAAAGCCGATGACGAAACATCGGCAATGTGTGCATTCCAGGACAACTTATTCGTTATCGTTATACCTAGATATTTGTATTGACTGACTTCTTTTAAGGGTTGGCTTTTGGAGGAATAGGAAAACCGAAGGGGATTTTTCTTGTTAGTAATTCGAAGGCAAACAGATTTATCGAAATGGAGCACCATGCCCGATTTGTTACACTACGAAAGAATATTGTTAAGGGCAGTGTCGAGAGCAACCTGGTCGTCTGGCGAGTGTACATCTGTGAAAATAATGCAGTCGTCTGCAAAAAGTCTTATTTTAACCGGATCACTAATAGCATTAACAATATCATTGCAATAAATTATAAACAGCAGCGGACCTAGAACACTACCCTGCGGTACGCCGGAATCTACTGGGAGATGAGGTGATGTCTGTCCACAGACGTCGACATACTGTTTCCGGCCGTTCAGGTAAGCAGACACCCAGAATACTAGGTAGTTTGGAAGCCCTATAGTCTGCAATTTCTCGATGAGCTTGTTATGGGGAACACGGTCGAATTCTTTACTGAAATCTAAAAACAGTACATCGACCTGACCAGCTTTGTCTAAAATAGAAGCAATGTGATGAATAACTGAGACCAACTGGGTGACTGTGGAAAACCGTTTTCTAAATCCATGCTGAAAGGGAGATAAAATGTGGTTATCATTTAAGAAGCTGTTTATACGAGTGGCAATTATATGTTCTAGCATTTTGCAACATGCGGAAGTCATAGAAATTGGACGGTAGTTTGGTATGCACTATGGGTCCCCCTTTTTCACAAAGGGCAGAACACGTGCCAATTTCCAATCGATGGGTAAAGTTGCTGAACTTATTGAGGCTCGGAAGATCACAACAATGTACTTGGCCAATATTTCGGCATATCGCCGGAGAAATGCATTGGGTATGTTGTCTGGTCCAGGGGTTGATTTAACTTTTAATCGCAGCAGTAAATTTAGGACACCATCAAAAGAAATGAGGTTAGGATCTGAATCAGAAGCGTCAATGCTAGTTAAGACAGGCAGGGTAGAAGTTGAAAAAACACTATGGAAATAGTCGTTGAAATTTTTCGCGATAGTTTGGGGATTGTCAATTATAGTGCCGTTAAACTTGATTCGGTTTACAGAGCTTTTACGGTCCCTAATAAAATACCAGGATTTTTTAGGGTCCTCTTTGATGAAGTTTTGTAACTTGACAGTAAAATAAAAATTCTTGGCACTTTTAATAGCTGCGGAAAGGGAGTTACGAATTTCCCTGAGAATGTTAGCGGGAGCACCTTTTTTCCGATAGCGCTTGGCTTTACGCTTCATTTGTATTATTGGCCTTGTGATCCATGGTGTGAACTTTGGGGGTTTTTTTTGTTGTGTTAGGTACAAACAGTTCAATGCAGTGGAAGCATAGTTTCTTAAACTTATCCCAGAGAACAGCAGCGTCGTCGCCATCAAAATGCACCAATTCACATTCAAGATAATCTTGGATGCTCGTATCGTTAGCACGGGAAAAATTTTTGACCTGTTTAGAGTTAGGTGGGCTATTGGAGCGATTACAATGCAAGGGAAAAGAAACTGTGACCATGTCGTGATCAGATAAGCCGGGTTCAACACAAACACAGCAATCAAGAATAGTGGGATGCATGAACACAAGATCTAGTAACGTGGACGAAGCATTACCAACACGTGTTGGTTGCTGAACAATTTGGGCGAGATTGTGGGAAAGCATTATATCGAACAGTATATTTGCATTAATCAAATCTGATGTCGGCTGCATTTGGTTCCAGTCAATATTAGGCAGATTGAAGTCGCCGATGACAATTAGCTTTTAATTACTGTAATTTTCCATATGGGTTTTCAAGTTAAACAAATAATCCGGCAACGAATTCGGCGGCCTGTACACTGCCTACAATACAAAAGACTTATTGAAGTGTGGAAGCCTCAGGCATATGCTTTCTGTACTTTCAACGTCCGGTAAACGGGTGACAGTAATTCCTGTTTTAACAAGTACTGCAACTCCACCACCTCTTGAGGCCCTATCTCTGCGGTACATTTCATAAGCTGGAGGCACTAAGTCTTGGTCACACATTTCGCTGTGGAGCCACGTTTCCGTTATTACAACTACATGAGGGTTGTATGCTAAAAGTACAGCCTCAAGTTGTTCGGTTTTATTTCCAATGCTTCGAGCATTCATATTAATCAGTCTAACTTGCTTCTGCGCAGCTGGTCAACACTTGCTACCCGTACTTTCGTTATCGGGTGCACTGCCGATAGACTGAGGCGATGCCGTGGCACACCGACGGCTTCCAATGAACTGACGTTTGTTTGTTACGTCATTCCAAATAAACAGATCATCACCTACACGCAACTTATCATGCACCAAAAATGCCTTCTTGCCTTGTTCTTTGTCGGCTTTTGCACTTTCCCACAGTAATTTACGTTTTGCCAACGTCTGCTTTAAGTAGTCGTTCTGAACAAAGATGTTAGTTCCCTTTAGGTTGCTCGCCTTTTTCAGCACAGCTATCTTTTCGGTGAAGTCTTTAAGATACAAGATAATCGGCCTATTCGATTCTGATCTTCCAAGCCTATGAATCCGGGCAACAGAAGTGCATTTAACGCCGAGCTTGCTGTGAAATATCGTGAACTGCGTCCACCCGTGACGTATACGCTCAACGTATCAATTGATTGATTGATTTGTGGGGTTTAACGTCCCAAAACCACCATTTGATTATGAGAGACGCCGTAGTGGAGGGCTCCGGAAATTTTGACCACCTGGGGTTCTTTAACGTGCACCCAAATCTGAGTACACGGGCCTACAACATTCCCGCCTCCATCGGAAATGCAGCCGCCGCAGCCGGGAATCGAACCCGCGACCTGCGGGTCAGCAGCCGAGTACCTTAGCCACTAGACCACCGCGACGGGGCACGCTCAACGTATCAATCCCATAGATGTAGCCAATTCAAAACAAGCACGCAAAACGTCTTCAGTTGATCGAAACGTCGAAGTGGCAGTGCGGCCTCTCGAAATCGGCAAAACTGCGACATTCCAGACACTTTGAAGCTATTAATGCCAGAATTGAGAGGTACAGGCAGAATCTCGAAGAGAATAAACGCGCCAGAAGGAACGTCATCCAGGACACTAAGCCGGCCCAAGCTCAAAAGGTTAAAGGTTCGAGAGCGTGCCCGTTTTTTAAAATAGACTTTTAAATAGTAGAGAAAAAATCCAGGCGAGCTACGAGTCAAATGACCTAGAGAGCTTATAGGTGGTGAGTTAGTATTCAAGTGTGCTAAGCAAGGGAACGCAGCCCTATACTTAGTGGTGGCGCAGCAACCTAGCACGAAATGACAAAATTTGGTTCGAATGGAGACGTCGGACCATTACCAATCGTATATTTACTTAAACGCGAGATGAAGGAATCGTTATTAAAAGACAAAAAAACAAAATGTCTGCAGTCACCGGTAAGACTCTCCATGGCCAGAGCAAGATTGGCCACTCGGGTGCAACACCTCACCACAACCTACAATGAATACGACAATTAACCCTTGGCCCTGAGTCCGCAGCGGCTGCAAAGCAACTGTTCAAGGCGGCGGTCAGTCGTGCGACGTAGCGGAGGGTGCTAAAAATTTCGGGTCGGGAGAGGCGCCATTGGAATCTGAACTTGGCTGCCTTCAACGCTAGAACGCTATCTAGTAAGCCTAGTCTAGCTGTGCTATTCGAAAAATTAGAGGGTGCTAAATGGGATGTAATAGGGCTCAGAGAAGTTAGGAAGATACGTGAGGCCTATACAGTGCCGAATAACGGACACGTCCTATGCTACGATGGATTAGTTGACAGAAAATAACCAGGGATGTGGCTTCATATACACAATATTATAACTGGCAACAAAAAAAATACTGTAGCTTCAGTGAGAGGGTGCAAAATGTCATAAATGAATTTAAGGAAAGGTAAAAAATGAAGTTGGTACAGGCCCATGTGTCTGCAGCGAGCCATGATGGTTATTTGGTTGAACTCTTCAATGAAGACGTAGAGTCAGCCACTATTAAAGTCACGGTATACTATTCTGATGTGCGGCTTTAATGCCATAGCAGGGACGAAACAGGCCGGAGACTATGCAGTGGAGGAATATGGGATTGGCTCTAGAAATGCCGGAGGGGAGTCAACAGTAGAGTACGAAGAACGTAATAATTTGCGAATCTTGTACCTTTTTCGGAAAACGGGCTGACTGTAAGTGGACGTGACGGAGTCCTGATTTCCAAAATAAAATGAAATACACTTCGTTCTGTGTTCACACCGAGGCGTTGTACAGAATGCAGAAGTAGTTGACGAGATCCGATGCCATGGCCATAGAATGGCAAGAGCTCGTATTCACCTAAACAAAGCAAAGACGAAAATTGGTCCCGAATCTCCACATTACACTGCAAATGTCATCGAAAGACGCTCTGGATAGAGTGAACAAAACGTTTATTTGATGTTCTGTGCAAGAAAATCGGTGAATGGTATTCTGGAGGAGCCGCGTTAGAGTGCCTCGAGCATATAGCGGAGGCAAACGAGCGCATCGAGGCACGTTAGACTCGAGTGCCATCTGGCAGTTATCTTCGAAAACGAAGGCGTGCGCACTTGCGGAGAAAGACGCGTGCACGTCTCGGAGGTAATAAGGTGTACAATGCAAAACAACGGGCAGCTGCCACCACCACGCGGTTTTGGCAAAGCGTTGGAAACGCGCATATTTTTGAGCATCGCGCTGCACTGTCAGAGCAACGCGATAAACGCAACAGTCCTTAAAGTTACTTGTGTGTGCTGCTTCTAGTATTAAGGCACACATACGAAGCATCGACGTGTTGTTATGGCGCCTCAGATATTCGCAATAATAGCTTTTTAATTGACAATCGCACAACTAAGAACGCTGAATCTTTAGCAATATTGGTGGGCGCGTCGGATGGGGTCGGCCGCTTGGTGCCGTTTAAGGTATCATTAAGTGCAGACAAACAGACAATCGTGCAGACAGACAGACGGAAATTTTTCTGTCGAAGGTCTCCGAGAAAGAGTATTGTTTTTAAAAGCTGATACGCAACAAGGCAATTATTGAGCTGTAGGTGAGAGGGAAAGTACAGCAATTCAGTTTTTCTTCAGAGTAGATTCGAGGCACTAAACGGGGTAACCGACGTTAGCGTTGATACAATGAACGATAATCTTACCATGATAATCAAAGAGTGTGCAATCGATGTTGGAGGTGGAGCCGCTAGACAGCACACTGGCAAACTATTTCAGGAGATAAAAAATGGTCCGTTACGAGACGACAAACCATGAAAGCCTCAAATGCAAGCGGCAAAATACAGTCCACTTTCAGCGGAAGTTTCTCTAGTGGCACTTTGGCTTCTCCTGCGATGTCTCTGACCACCTGGAATTCGAGAGCAGCCACTGTGAATAATGCATTGCAGAACGTTTTACCCCTTCATTACGCTGCTCCATTACCGTGATCACGTGAGGCACAATGTACGGCATGTAAAATAAACACCCAAGTCAAAAGTGCGTCTAACCTGTTTAGGAAGCACGAATATGTAACCTGTAATTGCGAAAGGCTTCATTGCGACGTTGTGTGGAACCCACTGCTAAACACCGGGACCACCCATTGCAACTTTCGCTGGTTAATCATTTGCATGGCGTGCTTCGGCAGTGTTATTTTAGTACTTCGTTTCCTGTTGCCGTGGCTGCGCATGAAGTTCGTTCTTCTTGACCCCATTTCAGTGATGGATGATTTGTGCTTTCCACAGGAGCGTTCTTGGTTCCTTACCTGCTGACCTTATTCCTGGCGGGTATTCCCACATTCTTCCTAGAGACGTCACTCGGACAGTTCTTGAGCATCGGCGGCCTCGGCGTCTGGAAGATATGCCCCATCTTTAAAGGTAAAAACAGTCCTGTCTTTCTCTTTTGTTGCACTTGTCAGTGACAAGCAGCACCAATATGCATTATTGCGCGCTTGCTTCAAACGTAAACGGTTCGTCGATTGCGCTTCGCATCTCTGTTTCGAGACATGGAGGTGTCTCGCTACCTCACTCAAGAAAGACATGCAATCTGAAGCCAAACGCTTGAGATCTGCATCATGCAAGTTTATTGTGGGTAAACGGGTGTGCGCGAATACACACAAAGACACAGAAAAGAAAAGACAGGGATGAGCGCTTGTCCCCGTCTCCTTTTTTTGTGGCTTTGTCTATATTTTCGTACACCAGTTTACCGAAAATTATGAACGAACTCACCCAGCTACAAGTTTTACTGATGCAAGTTTATCGAGGCACGATAAGCTGTAGCTATTTAATAAGCGCGACGTCGAAGGCCACGCAGTTGGTTAAAGCTGTTGTTTTCACACAAAAAAACTTAGTGCTCCTAGGCGTGACCCTCAGAGTACGCGAAAATGTTAGGTTAGTGGAAAAGAGCTGCGGACAATCATCGTGCGGTGGTTAAGCAGAAAAAAGAAGAAAAAGAACGAAAGGAGAGAATGCAGAAATTTATTTTTGTCTTCTTTTATTCTTGCAGTTTGCGCATCACGCCAATATATCAGTAGCATACAACTGGTTTGGAAATAAGTTCTTCCCTCAACAAAACGGATATGAGCTTCAATGCATGCAGTAAAGCTGTGGCTATGTAGCACTGTAATGACTGTAGATGGTTGAGCAACATCTGAGGTTCACTCACTAGGCCGATTGCGAGAGCACGCACACACACACACACACACACACACACACACATATATATATATATATATATATATATATATATATATATATATATATATATATATATATATATATATATATATATATAAAGAACACAAGCGAGTACACGTACGAAAGACGTGTACTTCCCTGACGAAGGCCGTGCCACGGCTGAAACGTTGGCATAAAAGTATTGCTCTTTCGTACGTGTACTCGCTTGTGTTCTTTATACGTACCAGACCCCTTGAACTTCCTGCTGAATATATATATATATATATATATATATATATATATATATATATATATATGGACTCTGCAGGCGGCGTTGCGAGCGGATGCACCTCACTTCGTCTCTGCAGTTTTCGAATGAATTAGCAGGAGTTTCAGTGCCTTGATCGAAATTTGGTTGGTTACCATGAGCTCCCGAGTGACCACGCGGACCCGGGGACACCAAGTTTCACGGTGAGGGTGCCTTTTAGGGGCGAAGCTCCTTAGGGCGTGGGCTGTGCGTCCCCTGTAGCCTGTATGTAGCCACCTCTAGTTTAGTTCTTGCAGTGTTCACTAGATGGCGGTACCGTCCCCTGTATGTAGCCACCTCTAGTTTAGTTCTTGCAGTGTTCACTAGATGGCGGTACCGTCTCCTGTATGTAGCCACCTCTCGTTTAGTTCTTGTAGTGTTTACTAGATGGTGGTACTTGTAGCTGATGATGAAAAGATGCAAGATGTTATAAACTAGAAAGCGGTACTTGTAGTTGATGAAAGACGCGAGATCTTATAAAATAGGAATGATATCACATATGGCGCGTGTCATTGGTTGAAGGCAATCGTTCGATTTAGTGCGGCGACGTACGCTAGGGGGAGCGATGTAATAAAATCGAGTGGGCAAAATGTACAGAGGATTCATGGTTTACCAGGTTTACCTCCGGAGCTTCGCCCACTCATCATCATTCATTTCGTGGATATGGCGGAATTTTTTTTGAGACTTTTACGACCACATTTACATCGGCAACGAGTGTGAAGCGTTTTAGGGCTACTGCCGTTCTGACCGAGCTAGACCACGTCCACTGCTCGCGGGCGCCATACGGCAGGCCCCACAGAAAAGATCCAATCATGGAGGTGGACGAAACAGCGTCTGACGACACTCCGGATGGGCACGACGATAGAAACACTGTCACAAACCTACCTGAAGCTGAGACGGATGCCGACGGCTGGATTGAAGTTATGCGACGGAAAAAAC
Organism: Rhipicephalus microplus; assembly: GCF_043290135.1. Lineage (NCBI taxonomy): Eukaryota > Metazoa > Arthropoda > Arachnida > Ixodida > Ixodidae > Rhipicephalus > Rhipicephalus microplus. Next base: position 29,868,331 of record NW_027464586.1, read on the forward strand.
GCCACAAAGCTCGGCGCGATGACGAACCATTCCTGCAGCGCGAGACAAAAATGCGCGGCCGCAAAAGAGGCATTGTGAAGAAAACTCTACGTACGAGTAAAATGCCGAGGCTGCCAAAAGGAAACATTCAGGTGATCATGAGACTACGGAATGGCCTGAACCTCCGCACGGTGGGCGGGTGGCAAAACGATCAGGAGAATGGCTGGCATAAATGCGGATGAAACCTTCACAATTTGCCCCAACTACACTCAAAAGATTCTGGTTGCCAGCATGCCCGACGAGGAGATGGCAGGCAAGTTACCAAGAATCCGCTCAGGATTCCGCTCAGGAAGGAAAAGAGTCCCGACGTGGGTTTACTTTACTTTAACAGCTTAATGATAACAGTCGCGAGCTACCTACTCTGCTAGAAGCAACTCGATTTCTCTCGAGATTGTGGAAGACTCGGTCACAGAGCTGACGTGTGCCCGAGACCGGAAGTCAAACTCTGTCTGATTTGAGGCATGAAAAACCCAATTACCGCGCAGAAATGCTCGTCAAGGTGCAAAATCTGCGGGGAAGCCCACCCTATGGCCAATCACACGTGTAAAGCAAAGAACAAGGTTCCGTGCGTAGTAAAGGCGATGATATGGCTCACAAAAAAACACAGATGACGGGTCACTCCCGAAAATTGCGCACTCACTCACTCCCGAAGAGGACGCACTCACTCCCGAAGAATGCGTGGGGGACCAGTACCTGGCCCTCTCGCAGCATCACCCATCGCAACGTCACCCATGAAGAAGCCGTACGAGATCAAGGTCCGGCTCCCAACAACGCAACAGAGCCCTTGACCCCCACTTCCCCTCACTGGCGGTAAAAAAGAGGCCTCGCAGTAGAAGGAAAAGCCTCAGCCGAAGCCGTAGCCATGGTGCACGACACTCAAGTAGCGAGCCCAGTTTTTCATCGGGCAACGGGCAGCCTCCACCTGGCGGAAAGCCGAAGGGATCATGCAAGGTGTCTTGGTGACACCTGGAAGCTCAAGAAAGCAGAAGTCCGGAAGGGATCTCACTCCGCGAAGACCTACAGAAGACCTTGAACATGTCAATCGGGATGCGATTAGAGAAGTTAGACAAAAAGAACAGAGAAATAAGGGATGAACTGAGCAGGGCGAGACAACAAAGCGACAAATCGGCAAAGAAGATCAACGAGTTGCAAAAAACGCTAAATAAAATCTTCAAGCACATGGCGGGACACGCCGGAGGAGCCAACACCCACCGTGTGCCCATGTACACCAGTGCAGCAGCTGAAGAGGAGATTGACATGCTCGACGTAGAAGGACCGACAGTTGGGTCCAAACGCAAAAATCAGAGTGGCGCGCGAGCGGATGACACAGAGAACAGGCAATAATCGATGAGACCCAGGTCAAATGCCAAGAAAGTAGACGTGCTCAAGCAAATGATCGACAAGTTGGTGGATAAGACAGAACGCATGTTTCAAATGCTTCTCACGAGGCTGAACGAGTCCGACGCCAAACGGAATGTGCAACACGCAGCCGTAAAGACTCAACTTCTGGCTATGAACGAGCAATTAGAAGACGTAGAACAAAGAAAGGGGCAGCTGCAGCCTCCAGAAAAGGTCGATGCCCCGCCTCCCGTCACTCGAATTTTGACAATCGTCCACAGAAGCAGTAAAATCAATGTCAGCCGCCCTAGAGCGGAAGGAATGCACGGTTAGTCGAGCTCTTACTACACCCTCGCATGACCAAGGCGTGCACAACGGCACGCGTGCATAACGGCAGACTCATCGTCTGACAATGGAACTGCTGAGGCTTCAAAAAAACTACGATAATGCAGTACATAGAAACACTTTCTAAAAAGAAACTTCCAGATGTGACTGCCTTACAAGAGCCTTATAACCACGCCAAGCTTCCGGGGTACGTCATGCAGTGTCCGTTTTCAGAGAGCACGGGGCGAAGCATCACGATGTGCATCATTGTAAGAAGGGGAATAGCGTTTGTTGAACACAAGGTGGACGTGTCGAGCGACATCGATAATGCTCTAATAGAAATCACACTAAGCAAGGGCATAACAGCTAAGGTGTTCGTCATCAACGTTTACCGCACCCCCTCTAAGCGGGGTCTCACTCACAACTTTGACTGCCTCTTCCGCGAAGCGATGGCGAAAGCCGCCTCCAAACGCTTGTTGAATTGCGGAGACTTTAACGCCCTGCACACGCACTGGGGATACCGCAACGCCTCGCCCAAGGGGAGGAGGCTGGCTGAACTAGTGGACAACCTCGGCCTCACCTTGCTAAACGAGCCAATGTCGCACACCAGAATCGGGCAGGGTGTGTGCCGCAACACGACCCCGGACCTCTTTATGTGCGTTAACATGGACGTGGCGA